>NC_138217.1:6709143-7001643 GCF_964194415.1 Vipera berus | reverse complement strand
AATCTAGACAGCAAAACAAATGAGCCCGGAGACAAGGGGAAGGGAAAATCAAAATCCTTTCGAATGTGTATTCGATACTCCCAGGGGTGTGTGTGTGTGTGTGAGAGAGTGTGTGTGTGTGTGTGTACTTTTTCCCCCCCAAGGACGAGAAACTGGCGTGCCAAGCACCCAGGAAGGTTTGCAGAAAAGTCCACGCTTTTTCCAAAAAATCAAACGTGAAGATAGATTTTAGCAGCCATCACGCTTCAAATTGCCATATTACAATCTGTGGGGTATGTTGGTTGTGGTTAAGGAATACAGTCGGTCCTCGGCTTACAGTCAGATTTGGGAGCAAGAAGGCGACTAAGTGAGTTGCGCCCACTTTGATAGCCCTTTTTTTTGGCCACGGTTATCAAGCCAATCAGTGCGGTCGTTAAGCGAAACACACACTTGTTTAGCAAATCCACTTTCTCCCCCATTGACCTTGCTTGTCCAGAAGCTGACCGGGGAAGGTTTGCAAATGGCGACTACGTAAGCTCAAGACTCTGCAACCGCTGCAAAAAAAAAACGTACCGCAAGGACCCAAATGTTTAATCACGCTGGCCACAGGGATGGCACAAAGGTTGAAAGCGCAAAGGCCGCCCGTAAATCAGCATTTTCAGTGCCACTGTGAGTTTGAACAGGTCGCTGAACGAATGAATGGTTGTTAAGTTGAGGACTGCCTGTAGTGGCAATCTTTTTTTTTTTTTTTGAGGTGTGGAGGGGGGACTTAATGCTCTTGAAAACTAAGGTTTTTGTGTTTTTTTAATGGAGCGGTCTTAAAAGTAGGGACAGTTAAAACTTCCTTTAGAGAAGAATTTGAATCTCATTAAGTAGCACTTTCTCGTTGCTTATTAAACACAAGTGAGCTTGGCAATATAGCTGCATTTATCACTAATGCCCAAAATGTTAATTGTGTACATCTCTCTCTCTCTCTCTCTCTCTCTCTCTCTCTCTCTCTCTCTCTCTCTCTCCCCCTCCCCCTCTCTCTTAAGTGGAAACCGATTAGCGGGGGTATCTACAGTGAGGGCCGACCAATTTGCTATAATAGTTATGCTTTTAAAGGTTATCAAAACCCCCAGGGCTAATAGCCAGACCGCTCCCTTTGCACGAGATAACGGGAAGGGCTCTTTAAATCTGAAATCCTTCTGTTAAATAGATCATTAATTCAAAGGGCTTAACAATGAGACATTATGCCCACCAGATTGCCCTCTCAAAAGACTGTGGGCCAGAACGGCTTAATTTTAGATATTAGGCTGTGATCCACATACTGACAGGAACAGTTTATTTTTTTTATTTCCTTCCCTTCCCCTTCCCTTCCCTCCCCTCTCCTCCAGTCTTCCCCTCTCCTCTCCTTTCTCCTTCCCTTCCTTCTTTCCTTTTTTCCTTTCCTTCCCCTTCCCTCCCCTCCCCTCTCCTCCAGTCTTCCCCTCTCCTCTCTTTTCCTTTC
This sequence comes from Vipera berus, assembly GCF_964194415.1. Lineage (NCBI taxonomy): Eukaryota > Metazoa > Chordata > Lepidosauria > Squamata > Viperidae > Vipera > Vipera berus. Next base: position 7,000,175 of record NC_138217.1, on the reverse strand, counting down.
CTTTTTTCCTTTCCTTCCCTCCCCTCTCCTCCACTCTTCCCCTCTCCTCTCCTTTCTCCTTTCCTTCCCCTTTCATTTATTCCCTTTCCTTCCTCCCCCATTCATTTATTTCCTATTCTTTCCACGCATGCTGGTTGCACTGGATACCAAAGTCAACCCAACAAGGCTGAGCTCCGAAGATAAGTAGGGTTAGGCCTGGAGATTTTTTGAATGGGAGACTAACAGGAAATCCCAGGACTGTAGGCTGGTAACAGAGGTGGGGAGGCTGGGAAAGAAATACAAGGAAGAATAGAAAGTGACAGCTTAGCAGTAAAGGATAATATTTGTAGCTCAGGGTTGAACTGTGGGGTCTCCGATGGGGTCTCTGAGCTTTTGTTGTTTTCTTGCAGATGTTTCATTACCCAACTAGGTAGCATCATCAATGCTGATAGGTTACCAAGTTTGGTAATGCAACGTCTACAAGAGCACCATCAAGTTCAGAGAGCACCAAGGACCCCACAGTCCTCTTCTTCCTCCTCCCCTTCCTCCTCTCTGCACACCCCACTCCCTTTAGCGCTGATGATGTTACCTAGTTGGTTCATGAAACGTCTGCAAGAAAACCACCAAGATCAGAGAGCACCAAGGACCCCACAGTTCTCCTCCTCCTCCTCCTCCTCCTCCTCTTCCTCCTCTTCATCCTCCTCTCCACAAACCCCTCTCCCTTCTAGTTCTGATTATGTTACCTAGTTGGGTAATAAAACATCTGCAAGAAAACAAACAAGCTCAGAGAGCAGTAAAGGACCACACAGTCCTCCTCCTCCTCCTCCTCTTCTTCCTCCCCATTCTCTTCTTACACTGATGATGTTACCTAGATGTAACATCAGCAAGGAAACCACCAAGCTCAGAGACTGCCAAGGACCCCAGAATCCTCCTCCCCCTCCTCCTCGCAAACTCCCCTCCCTTCCAGCCCTGCTGATGTTACCTAGTTGGTTCATGAAACGTCTGCAAGAAAACCACCAAGATCAGAGAGCACCAAGGACCCCACAGTTCTCCTCCTCCTCCTCCTCCTCCTCCTCCTCCTCCTCTTCCTCCTCTTCATCCTCCTCTCCACAAACCCCTCTCCCTTCTAGTTCTGATTATGTTACCTAGTTGGGTAATAAAACATCTGCAAGAAAACAAACAAGCTCAGAGAGCAGTAAAGGACCGCACAGTCCTCCTCCTCCTCCTCCTCCTCTTCCTCCCCATTCTCTTCTTACACTGATGATGTTACCTAGATGTAACATCAGCAAGGAAACCACCAAGCTCAGAGACTGCCAAGGACCCCAGAATCCTCCTCCCCCTCCTCCTCGCAAACTCCCCTCCCTTCCAGCCCTGATGATGTCACCTAGTTGGGTCATGGAACGTCTGCAAGAAAACCGCCAAGCTCAGAGGGCACCAAGGACCCTTCAGGTGATAGCTTGTTTCATTAAATGGCAGTTCAGCCCCAATGGGACGGGGAAAAAAAATCTTAAAATGCTCAGACTCTGTCTTAATTAAACTCACTGCACCTGGACTTGGAAAATTCCTTTTGACAGTTCTTACAATTCGGCGATTTACTTACTTAGAGGACTTATATCGCCGTCTATCTGATATAATGATTCTAGGAGGTTCACAGCCAACCATAAAAACCAAGATAAAAACTTGCCAACAGGAGGATTGAAGAGACCTTATTGAAATCTATATACACCGTTTATTTCCTTGGGCTCAAAAGACAGACTGGGAACGTAATCGCCAATCATTTCTACACTATTATAAAGAAAACTGCATGGATATGTCTATGTTTCTGTCGTTGTCAAGTCTGACCTCTTGAACCAGAAGCGATGAAAATGATAAGGACAAATTTGTGAGCATTTAGCAGGCAACCCACAAAGATCGTTTTACCCAGCAATTATCCGAGCGCTCCTGGGCTTGATTGAGGGCCTAACTGTGAAACCACAACTATTGTCTAGGTAACGCAGGCAAAATTGTGTTGTTGTTTAGAATTCTCGGTACATCCTTGAAAGGTGGGTTCAGCCAAGGGAAAGAGAGATGGGACCAACATCATGTAGTTCTGAGGAGGTTTTTTATTGGGTCTCCCCCCTGTTTGGATGACAGGATGGGACCAACCTGGGCTGGTTTCACCAAGCTAAGCAGATTGAAACCTGACGATGTCTTCAATCGACCGGGAGTCCCAGGGCTGCAGGCTAGCCTGGAAGCCATCAAAGTCATCGTGAGGAGGCTAGGATGAACCATTTCTGCCCCGTGGCCAACCAAATTAGAGGCACGTGTCAAAGCCGTCTCCAGCTTTGAGGTTGTTTTAGGTCAACCTCAAGATCAGACAAGCTTAGGTGGCCAACTTCCATGAAATGAATAAGACCGCCTCATCTTTGTAGAAGTGAAGCTCAGTTCTGGAGACAGTTTTTCGTTTTTAAGAATAATATGTCTCTTTCAGGATTTAACTTGGCTATGTTCGCATCAGCTTTCCAACCTAGCCGGCTTTCTAAGGTGGGACTAGAATTCACCGTCTCCCGGTGACTGGCCCAAAGTCACCCAGCCAGCTTTCATGCCTAAGGCGGGACTAGAACTCACTGTCTCCCGGTGACTGGCTCAAAGTCACCCAGCCGGCTTTCATGGCTAAGGCGGGACTAGAACTCACCGTTTCCCAGTGACTGGCCCAAAGTCACCCAGCCGGCTTTCATGGCTAAGGTGGGACTAGAACTCACCGTCTCCTGGTGACTGGCCCAAAGTCACCCAGTCAGCTTTCATGGCTAAGGCGGGACTTGAACTCCCAATCTGCTGGTGATTGGTCCAAAGTCACCCAGATGGCTTTCATGGCTAAGGCGGGACTAGAACTCACCGTCTCCTGTTTTTGAGCCTGATGCCTTAATCGCTAGTCCATAGCCTGCTCTTGATACTGTGCAAGGTTTCATTTAGCAACCCTGGACTTCCCATACCCATTTGCTTACCCATTCTATGCTATGTTAAGCAATGCTACTAGAAACTTTCAACATGAAAATGCTGTTTTCCCCCTTTGCGTAATTACTTCTCTAGAATACTGCCATGCCTTTAAAGAACCTGGCTTGAAAAATCCAAACCCAACTTTCATAGGTGCTGGAATAACCAGCGTACTTGGGAGGGTGGTGGGGAGGGAAACAACAACCTCTGCGGAATGCAACTTGGGATTCAAACCATCAGCCGGGAAAGAAAGAACGTGGAGGACGTTTTTGCTTTTCCTGTTCTTAATCCAGACTTCTCAAAGTAAACACTAGCTAAGTTTCCGGACTCTAACCGCACAGCCTGGGAGCTGCTCGTAGCGGTTTGGTTTATTCTATATTAGTTTCCCTGTGTTTTTACTGCGATCAGGGCAACTTTTCACATTGGGCTAAGTGTGCTTGGTGCAGCTGGCCAGTGCCTTGAATATAGGCAGTGTTCCCTTTGCAAAGTCGAGTCATTTGACAGCGACTGGTCTTGTTGAAAAATGGATGGAGACCAAATGACTGGATAGTTGTCTGTTCTAGTGCGTAAGGCACCAGGCTAGGAACCGGGAGGCTGTGAATTCTAGTCCCATTTTAGGAATGAAAGCCAGTCACCAGGAGATTTCGAGTTCTAATCCTGATTTAGGCATGAAAGCTGGCTGGGTGACTTTGAGCCAATCAGCAGGAGACGGTGAGATCTAGTTCCGCCTGAGGCATGAGAGCCGGCTGGGTGACTTTGAGCCAATCAGCAGGAGACGGTGAGTTCTAGTTCCGCCTTAGGCAGGAAAGCCAGTTGGGTGACTTTGAGCCAATCAGCAGGAGACGTTGAGTTCAAGTCCCACCTTAGGCATGAGAGTCGGCTGGGTGACTTTGAGCCAATCAGCAGGAGATGGTGAGTTCTAGTCCCGCCTTAGGCATGAAAGTCAGCTGGGTGACTTTGAGCCAATCAGCAGGAGACGGTGAGTTCTAGTCCTGCCTTAGGCATGAAAGCCGGCTGGGTGACTTTGGGCCATTCCCCCACCTCACAGGGTTGTCGTTGTGGGGAAAATAGGAGGAGGAAGGCGTGTCGGATATGTTTACTGCCTTACGCTATACCAATAAATACCTTAATTAAAACAACACTAATCTCAAAGGGACAACTCGAAAACCAAGAAACGGACAAGGCCTGGGCTCCACCGTGGCAGCCAAGTCCAGCTCCTCAACCAGATCCTCGAGAAAAGTAAACCGTTTCCCTACTTCCCACTTTACGCCCATCCCAAAATTTGGGACCCTGATTGATTGATTGATTGATTGATTGATTATTTTATTTATTTTATTATTTTATTTATTATCTATCTATCATCTATCTATCTATCTATCCACCTATCTATCTATCTATCTATCTAGCTAGCTAGCTAGCTATCTATCTATCTATCTAGCTAACCAACCAACCAACCAACCAACCAGCCAACCAACCTCTGGGAGCCGAGAAGCGTTAACCCTGTGAGTTTGCCCCGTTTCTTGTGAAAGAAACCTCCGCCAAGCACGGAAAGCCATCCCGGTGTTATCTCGCGAGCCCGGCCTTTTCCTCGGCTCTGAAAGCTTCGCCCCACTCCTTAAACCAGAAGATGGTTCTCCGGAAGCTAACCTGCAGAAATTGAAGCTCTGTTCTGGAGTGAGCCATTTCCCTTCCCCGTTGCGGGCAGCTGAGAAGCACAGCAAAGCATCTGACATGGTTCCTTCCCCCACCACCACCCGCCCGCCCCGCCCCGCCGTGCCAGCTGTAATGATGCCGGGAGAAAGCCTTCTGCCAGCTTCCTCCTCTCTCTGGGATTATTCTGCAGCTCGAGCAATAAGGCAGCAAAACAATTTCCTGACAAAGTAGGAAATGAGCGCTGGAATGAGTTCAGGAACTTTGGGAAGAGAGATTTAATTGCTTGGAACTCGGAGACGGCCTCAGCCGAGCCAGCCTGCTGGTTCTAAAGCCGTCGAGGCACAATCGCGGGGGCGGCCCGACGCTCCGACGAGGTGGATGCTGCTTTTGCAAGGTGTCGGATTAAACATGACAAATTTGTATTGGGAGATGAGGAGAGATTTCCCGCCCCCCTTCCCATTTTTTTTTTAAACTGGCTCTTCCACGGATCACCTGCATGGAAAGCCTTTAGAATAGATCTAGAACTTGATTCCGGGCCAGGTTAAACTGACAGAATCGAAAGAGCTTCAATTTATATTAATAGTGATCAGTAGACCATTCGCCCATGAGCGTTGGTCTGAAAGTAGAACAAAAAACCAGAACATTAGGCAACAGTGCCTTATTTCTCTTTCTGCGCTTATTTCCACCAGTTTGGAAAGAAGATTATTTCTCCTCAACTAAAGATTATTTCTCCTCAACTAAAGGGAGTGGAAGGTGGCGTCCTTGGTGCTCGCTAAGCTTGGTGGTCTTCTTGCAAGCATTTCATTACCAAACTAGGTAGCATCATCAGTGCTAGAAGAGAGTGGGACAGAGAACAACCCCCACCTCCCTTCTAGCACTGATGATGTTACCTTGTTGGGTAGTGAAATGTCTGCAAGAAAACAACCAAGCTCAGAGAGCACAGAGGACCCCACAGTTCAACCCCAAGCTACAAATATTCTATCGGAGAGAAAGGTGAATCGAGAGAAGACATGCGCAGACAAAAGTTACTGATCTTTATAACAGCTTGCATGTAGATGACAGGAAGGTCCCTGAAGCTGGTCTTCAAGACACATCTCCCATTGACATAATAAATTAAAACCAAGAAGATGAGTTTTTTTAAAAAAAAAAAAATCTTGCTTTTCTGCCCCCAAAGCCCTCAAGAATCAGGTAGAATGCAAATGCTGTTAAAAACTAGAAAGAATCTCTATCTGAAAGAACTGCTTGTTTCATTACAACTAAAAAAACAGTAATCCAAAATACTGTAGTTTTGGTCCATAGTAGAATTCTAACAATTTTTTTTTAAAAAACAAGGTTGCCAGGTGGTTAACTTTATAAACGGTTTGGAGGGAGGATGGATGGATGCAGATGGATGGATGGATGGGTGGATGGATGGATAAATGGATGGATGGAGGATGGTTGGATGATGGATGGATAAATGAATGAATGGAGGATGGTTGGATTGATGGAGGATGGATGACTGACTGGATGATGCATGATGAATGAATGGAGGATGGTTGGATGGATGGAGGATGGATGGATGATTGAATGGGTGGATGGATGGATGATTGGATGGATGGATGATTGCATGGATGGATGATGGATGGATGGATGGATGGATGGATGGATGGATGGATGATTGAACGGATGGAGGATGGATGGATGAATGGATGGAGGATGGATGAATGGAGGATGGTTGGATGGATGGATGATTGGATGGATGATGGATGGTTGGATGATAAGCAAACAAACTTGCAGATAAGAAATTTGGCAAATGTATAAAAACTGAGTAACTTATACTCATTCTATCAAGAATACCAATTTTGTTCACAATCTGAAACAAGAGCACAGAGAAGTCACATTCTGAGAAGGGGGCCGATCTACAAGAAAAATGGTGTAATCCAGATCTTTGCAGTGTGCAACCTTTCTTCCATGTGAATACTCACACTAAGCTTACATGGTTTAACATGTGATTTTAAGCCATAATATATTTTTTTTTGCTTCTTGCTTTCCCTAATGTAAAAATCTATTCCAAGCAATAGATCACATGTTTTGGCAGGGTTTTGGCAACAATGTATTATTCAATGCTCAACATATACTAGTGTGTTTAGGCTATGCTGACGTCAAAGCAGAATCCAGATTCTTTGTTAATTCCTTATTTTGGGCTCCATCCTCTGGTAAATTTGCAAAGACAAATCAGGATTTCCACAAACCAGTCCGCACTGTTCATCTGAAATATTAATTCTGGCTCAGCAAGCAATAGATAAAGCCAGTCTTGACTTAATGCTGCATCTAATTACAGCTTCCATCAATAAGAGGGAAGACAAATACACATCCAATCAGTCCCTTTGCACAAGTGGCTGAATATAATTCTTCGGTTATTTAGTTATGGATTTCTTATTTAGAATTATTACGGCTGTTTTGTGCTATGCATCGTTTGTTTATTAACTGCCAAGGGTTTTAGCAGGTTACAGTGGATTACAAGTTGAGTAAACTACAAACATACATAAATATATATACACATTCCAGGACTGCCAGTTAAATGGATTAGAGCTAGCATTAGGATGTTATCAAGCAGCATATAAAAACACATATTATATATATAGATCAAAATGAAATCTGGCTCTCTTACATCAATCAATTAATTATACTTGGCAACAACTGCTGGTAAAAAAAAAGAGAGAGAGAGAGAAATGGTTAAGAATGGTAAGCTGCTAACAAGGTCCTTTTTAATTTTCGAGCATTTGAAGCAGAGCTCTCTGTTTCAAAACTGCGGCTTGGACAAATTAATGTTTTGGCTTGCAGGAATCCTCTTGAATTCCATGGTCAGTTAAGGCAATGTTTCATTCTAAGCAAAACTGTCAAAACATTTGGAGATTCTTGGTGGGGCAGAAAGAAAAGGGGAATTCAGTCCACAGGAAGTTTTCGGCTTTCAATATTTGTGATTTCTTTGTTTGGGAATACGAAGAAGGTTGTCGGCCCAAATGGAGATACCCTGATACGATGCAAGGAAGAAAAAGTTTCTCATTTCTTTAACTGATTTTTTTCCCCCTAACAAGTGTCCCCACTTAAGATTTGCTTTCTTTTTGGAGATGAGGGTAGTCAGGGACGCGGTGGCTCAGTGGGTTAGGAAGCTGAGCTTGTCGATCGGAAGGTCGGCAGTTTGGTGGGTCGAATCCCGAGTGCCGCGTGTACAGAGTGAGCGCCTGTTACTCGTCCCAGCTTCTGCCAACCTAGCAGTTCGAAAGCACGTAAAAAATGCAAGTAGAAAAATAGGGACCACTCCGGTGGGAAGGTAACAGCGTTCCGTGTGCCTTTGGCATCTAGTCATGCCAGCCACAGGACCACGGAGACGTCCTCGGACAAGCGCTGGCTCTTCAGCTTTGAAACGGAGATGAGCACCGGCCCCTAGAGTCGGAAACGACTAGCACGCATGTGCGGGGGAACCTTGACCTTTACCTGGAGATGAGGGTACCTCTAACAAACAGGTTTGCAGAAATTTCTCCCTTGAATATGGAAGCTGGGGAGATAGAAATCGGTGCTTGAGAGAACAATTATGTAAACATTCAGCAGATGGTTCCCACTGCTAAGACTGGGAAGATAACAACGCACTAACTTTCTGTTGGTTTAAAAAGGCAGAGAGGAAAAGAGACAGATTGTTTCATTTTTTTAATACATCCTACTTTGGACATCTTGTGAGAAGAGCCAGTTCTCTGGAGAAAGCTCTGATGCTGAGAAAGATGAGAAGAAAGAGAAGAAGGGTCCACCAGCAAGGTGGGTGAGTTCAGTTAGAAGGACGATGGGTGCTTTGTAGGAAGACCCGAAGGATCAGCTGAGGGACAGATGCACTGTTAGAGGATCTGAAGGACCAGGTTAGGGACAGACCACCGTGGAGAAAGTTTGTCTAGGTTGCTAAGAATTGACAAAGTGTTTTGATGGTGCATCAATCAAACCAACCAACCAATCAATGCAAGGATCCATCTCTGGAGAAGGTCCTGATTCGGAGAAAAGCGGGAAAGAAGAAGAGGACAGCCAGGAGGAAAGTGGACAGGCTCCGTTAAAGGGGTGTGGATGAAGTGCTTCATCGGGTGGCCTGCAGGGAGAGATTTTCATGGGGAAAATCTATGTGGCCGATAAGAGTTGACAACAACTTAATGGCACATAGTGAATGCGTCAGTGAAATACACACATTGATTCCACAAATTAGTATGATAGGGAAAAGAAGAGCGTGTGCTGTGAAACAGAAACAAATGAACGAACAACAAAACAACAACAAAACATCAAGGAACCCTTGCTTGCAACTCATCCAAAGATGCAGAAATTTAAACGCACGAAGTCACCCCTCTCTCTCAGGCTGTATGTATGAATGAATGAACCTTTATTGTCAAAGTACAACCGTGTATACATTGAGATTGGCTGAGCCTCCCTTCATGCCCCCACCCCACAACTTACAGTGACACAAACCCTCCATCTTATGACACCATGTGATTACTAAATGTATCCATTTCCCTTTCAAGAAATCAAAGAGAACCTTGGCAGTTCGAACTCCTTTATAATTCTTCAAGGTATAAAGCATCCTAAAACTATATTTGTACAACCCCTTTGTTTATGCTTAGAAGTTCCCGCGGTTGCTTTAATGTCTGTCCATGGAGAGAGGGGGGGAGAGGGAGGGAGAGAGGGAGTGTGAGAGAGAGGGAGGGAGAGAGAGAGAGAGGAAGAGGGAGAGAGGGAGTGAGAGAGAGACAGAGAGAAGGAGGGAGGGAGGGAGAAGGAGGGAGGGAGAGAGGAAGAGAGAGAGGTAGAGGGAGAGAGGGAGGGAGAGAGAGACAGAGAGGAGGGAGAGGGAGGGAGGGAGGGATGGAGAGAGAGAGAGAGAGAGAGAGAGAGAGAGAGAGAGAGAGAGAGAGAGAGAGAGAGAGAGAGAGAGAGAGAACTTTTAAAAACTTTTAAAAAACAAAGCACACCGCGTGGTCAGCCTCCAGCCACTTATTCATGCTTCTCTTGAAGACTGCCAGAGTAGTTGTCAACAAGGACAACGGTCCTTTGTACAAGAGGAGAGAGAAAGAGAGAGAGAGAGAGAGAGAGAGAGAGAGAGAGAGAGAGAGAGAGAGAGAGAGAGAGAGAGAGAGAGAGAGAGAAGGACTGGAGAACTTTGAGATATTCTCTTAGGAGTTTCGGATCAATCAGAAATTATTCTGACCTGGTCAGAAATTTCGTCTCCATCCTGCCAAGCCACAACGACGCTTTCTCTCCAGGATATGGCAAAAGCTTACATTTACAGAAGCTACAAGCCGGAAGTTCAAACAAAACTCAGAAAGATTCTCCTGATCACCTCCATAAATTTCCCATCATGGTCGTGAGAAAGACTCGGTGTTTTCTTAACAAGCCTTATAATTTGTCTGCACAGCAGCCTCCGGTCTCTTGGGTTTTTTTTATTTATTTATTATTTCTGATTAGGCAAGGAGTATTTTTAGGCGCTGAACTGATGCAGCAGGGTGCTTCCTTCCTTCCCTCATTTCTAGCAAACGTACACACACACACACACACACATTCTCTCACTCACACTAACACACACACACACACACACACACACACACACACACATTAAGATGCAGCTGGGTTTTTGCTTCTAAGTGGGAATGTGAAAAATGTGGCTGAGCTTTCTGGCAGTGGACCCGATGCATCTCAATTTGGTGCTTTCATGAGGCCGTGCAAATGTTGATATATTTCATACTTCAGCTCTTAGGCAAAAGGGTCGGAAAAAGAACAAGCTGTATTTCCTGGCTTTCCCAGCCATTTTCAGCTGGCTCCCTCCGTGGTTCAGAGAAGCAAAATTAGGACGAGAAACAGGGTGTGCTGTAATGAGTGCCACCAACTGCTTAACCCGTGCTTCAAGTGTGATTCATATTTGTTGGCGGGCATTCCCACGCCTCACTTGGGAAAGAAAGAAAGAAAGAAAGAAAGAAAGAAAGAAAGAAAGAAAGAAAGAAAGAAAGAAAGAAAGAAAGAAAGAAAGAAAGAAAGAAAGAAAGAAAGAAAGAAAGAAATTTGAATTTTATTGAATTTATATAACGCCCTTTCCCGTAGGACTCAGGGCGGTTTACAGGGTATATAAAACATCAATACAAAAATTAAGAGCAATTTAAAAAGATTAAGCTAAATCCCTGAAAAAAAATATAAAACCCCAGTTAAAACCCCAATTAAAACTCAGCCTGGGCCGAGAAAGAAAGAAAGAAAGAAAGAACAAAAGAAAGAAAGAAAGAAAGAAAGAAAGAAAGAAAGAAAGAAAGAAAGAAAGAAAGAAAGAAAGAAAGAAGAGAAAGGGAAGGAAGGAAGAAAAAGAAAGAAAGAAAGAAAGAAAGAAAGAAAGAAAGAAAGAAAGAAAGAAAGAAAGAAAGAAGAGAAAGGGAAGGAAGGGAGAGAGAGAGAGAAAGAAGAGAAAGGGAAGGAAGGAAGGAAGGAAGGAAGGAAGGAAGGAAGGAAGGAAGGAAGGAAGGAAGGAAGGAAGGAAGGAAGGAAGGAAGGAAGGATCTGGCCATGCAGCGGCCTTTCAGATGTATTTAGGAAATGACTGCTTGTTTTTACATTGCTTCCTAGCCCCCATTTAAGTGATGTTACTTTAATATATTAAACAACCATCAAAAATCTGGAAACACAACAGATCTCTGAATTTCCCTGGAACTTTCCTAGATCCAAACTTCATGCCTGGAGACTAACTACTGTATATTTTCTTGGCAATCATAAGGCAGTAATCTGAAAATTATGTCTGGATGTTGTTTTCCAACGTCACAGTCTAATCTCTACATCCCTAGGCTTGCAACACTGTTCAGCTGCCTCAAGGTCAACCAAGGTCAACGTGCCCAGTCAGCTGTGGTGAGTTTCGCCCTTTTTAAGTCTCCTTTTAAGGCCATCCGAATGGTGATCACCCCAGTTAAAAAAGAGTGCTTTCCAAAACTATGCTTTCCCCAAAAAGTTGTTGCATCTATTTCCGAAGATGCAACTACATCTTTGGAAATTTTCCAAACTACACCAAGTGTAAAACTTACAAGCAATGATGTAACCATTGTTCAAAGTTACAACGGGCCTCCCCCAAAGCTGCTTTTGACCCAGTTCTGAAGTTCTAATGGCTGCACAAACGGCCAGAGTCAGAAAATGATATTTGGGGCATGTGGCAACCAGCTCACCTGTATGGTTCATAGTCATTGAACTGAAATTTACCATTTATCAGATTCCAACCTTTTTTAATCTGGTTTCCAGCAAAAAATGCCTATAGGAATACATTGATGGATTTAACGTCCACGACATTTGCTTAATGGCATGGCATAGACTTAATGTCCGCTGCAAAAAAGTCATAAAAGAGGTCACTTGGAAGCATGGACTTAAAACAGTCATGACTTATGATGGAAATTCAAACATTCGTTATGGTCGCGAGTCAAGGATTACCTGGCTGTAATCCTTGACTTTCTGCAACCTGGCAATCCCTCAAAATATTAGGAATAGGATGTGTTAACTGCATCCAGTTTGGGTCGCCACAATGTAAAAAAGATGTCGAGACTCTAGAAAGAGTACAGAGAAGAGCAACAAAGATAATTAAGAGGCTGGAGGCTAAAACATATAAGGAACGGCTGCTGGAATTGGATATGTCCAGTTTAATGAAGAGAAGGGCGAGGGGGGACATGATAGTAACTCTTCCAATATCTCAGGGGCTGCCCCAAAGAAGAGGGAGTCAATCTATTCTCCAAAGCACCTGAAGGCGGGACAAGAAGCAATGGATGGAAACTCATCAAGGAGAGAAGCAACCTAGAACTAAGGAGAAACTTTCTGACAGTGAGAACAATTAACCAGTGGAACAGCTTGCCACCAGAAGTGGTGAATGCTCCAACACTGGAAGTTTTTAAGCAGAGACTGGACAGCCATTTGTCTGAAATGGTACAGGGTTTCCTGCCTGAGCAGGGGGTTGGACTAGATGACCTCCAAGGTCCCTTCAAACTCTATTATTATTATAAGCATCTTTCACTGCATGCTTTCCAAGAAACAAGCAAGTGAAGTCTTGACCCCTTGGCTGTCCACACAGCAAATATGGAGACCAAGTACAGGGAGTCCTCACTTTACAGCCGTTCGTTGAATGATTATCCCAAGTTACAACAGTACTGGAAAAAGTGAGCTTTGCCACACTTACGACCTCTGCAGCGTCCGTGTGGTCATGTGATCAAAATTCGGCGACTCGGCAACTGGCTCGTCTTGGTGACGGTTGCACCGCCCCAGGGTTGCACGATCGCCACCTGCGACCTTCCCAGCTGGCTTCCAACAAAACCAATGGGGCGAGGGGAATTGGCTGAAAGGCCACGTGATTCGCTTAACCATTTCAGTGATTGGCTTAACGGCGGTCGCAAAACAGGGCAGCCTCGCTCGGCGGTGGAAATTTGGGGATCAATTGGGGCTGTGCGTGCCGAGGACTAGAAGCGGCACGGGGTGGCGGCTTGCAGATCTCTTCCCGCAACTGGCCGGCTTCGCTGTGTATTAATAGTTGCACCCTTTTCCAAAATAGCACCTAGAGGGGGAAAAAGCAGAGCTGGCCTCCGATTCCCCCGGCTGTGTTTCTCTTCTCGTCCTCAAGCCTGTTTCTGCCAGATTTGGAAGCCAAGCGGTGGTGATCACCATGGAAACCTTTAACTAAGGAGACAATGCACAGGGCATCAATCCCCGTCACCCCCTTACAAGACGTTGGCGCGCAAGCTGTGTGAAATATAATTAAGCGGTGATTAAGCGAACATCTAGGTAGAGGCGGGCTCCTTTGTCCCTAATCTGCCCTCTGGATAAATATCAACAGGATGGGTTATTAAGAAATACGCAAACTAAAAGAGGCTGGATAAAGATTTCTCTGTTCTTTTCCCATTATCGTTCTCTCATCTGCGCACGGTGCTGCTCTCAATGGGTTGTCTTTTTTTTTCTTTATAGTAACATTTGTTCAAACAGTCTCTAGGCTGGCCTTTTCGTTTCTTTGTGTTTTTGCTTTTTTGAATACAATTTCAACTAGTTTCCATTCAGCTAAAAAGATACAGGGGTTTAGCGGCCTGTACAGAGGAAGAATCCAGACGGATTCCAAGGATTCAACAATGGAATTCAAACCAAGGATAAAATAAAAAGAGTCTTCCGAAGCCAAACTTCACTTCGATGGGAAGTGGGGTAGCACTTTTCATTTCACTGGTTGAAGACGGCTCTCGACTTACAACTAAAACCGAGCCCGCATGTTGCGCTCCTCATTAAGCGGGTCGCCACATAGCTGCGCCTTAATTTTAGAATCATTTTTGCGGCAGTTGTTAAGTGAGCGTGGCAGTTAAGCAAATCCACTGTCCGCAGAGTTGGGGTTCTTTCGTCAGAAACTAGAAGTAAAGATCCCTTTCTGGCAAAACCATGGGACGCTGCAAACATCCGTAAATGCAGGTTTGGTTGCTGAGTGCACAGAAGGCAACCAATTTCCTTGAGTAGGGGGTTGGACGAGAAGGCCTCCGAGTTTTTCCCGACATGCACTCATGTTAAAATGTTGTATATATTACCCGTCCAATCAACTAGCACGCCGAATGCAAACAGAAAGAGTTGAAGGATTCTGAACGTCAACCCAAAGACTCCCTGCCCCCCATTATTTCCAGAGAAAATTAATTAAATAAAGAGCGTTGTTGTTTTTTTTTCCTCTTTGGGGGCCCGGATCTACACGCTGGATTTGCAGAGCCATGAAGTTTCGAGTCTGGCACTTGCCAGGTTAAGGAGAACGAAATGCAAATTGCGCCAACCTGGGATACAGGTGCAATTAACTTCAGCTCTGAAGCGCCAGTCTGATTTCCCCTGTGGTTCTAATGCGAAGCACGTTTTCTGCTCCCGCTCCACCGTTTACCCTTCCCCAAACTCCTTCGGGACCTGGTAGCTGATGTTTTTCGTATCTTCGGCTTGCAGAGAGGGAGAGAAAGTGCACAAAAAGACACACACACACACACACACACACACACCCCGCAAATAACCAGGTCCCGCGGAAGACCGTACCAATTCAAAGCACGGATCGGGAAGCTTAGAGAGAGGCAAATTTTTAAACCTTCCCTCCTGTTAAAAAGCTCTCTTTCTAACCACCTTGCTCAGGTTGAAAAGAATATAGGCCCATGGTGGCGAACCTGTGGCACGCAGAGCCCTCTCTGTGGTCACGTGCGCCGTCGCCCCAGTCCTAGACCTTCAGCTGGGTTTTATAAAACCTTTTCGCTTTAGGCATCCGCCGCCGTGTGCAAAAAAAAAAAGGTTCCATCAATCAATCAACTTCAACTTCTCGCGGGGGGGGGGAAAAAGTTCTCGCAAAGTTGGAATTGATTGATTGAACTTTTTAGTCCCACCCAGTCTGCCGTTACCACCGCAGCCACGCCCACCCAATGGGCCACGCCCACCCAATGGGCCACGCCCACCCAAAGGGCCACGCCCACCCAAAGGGCCACGCCCACCCAAAGGGCCACGCCCACCCAGCACCCGACGATACATAAGTGGGTTTTGGGTTGCAGTTTGGGCACTCGGTCTCTAACAGGTTCGCCATCACTGATATAGGCAGTCCTCAACTTACAACCGTTGGAAGTTACGTGGGACCCCGTTCCGAAGTTCTATCCCCCCCCTCCCCTCACAAGTGACTGCATTTGGGCCCTCAGCAACTGGCTTGCGAGCTGAATGGCCTGAAGAAGCACAGCCACCTTGAATTGAATAGAGATAAACAGATGGCGATTGCAATAACACAACTGAAGTTCCTATAGTTTTAGATTACACACTGCAGACCCCCTTGGAAATCACCTGACATCCTTGGAAGTAGGGTAGGAGATTAAAAAAAAAAAGAGTCCCTGTGGATTTTACTCCGCTAGTCGTTGCCGACTCTAGGGGGCGCTGCTCAGCTCTGTTTCAAGGCCATCGAGCCAGCGCTGTCCATAGACATTTCTGTGGTCATGCAGCGCAAGTTACCTTCCCACCAAAGTAGTACCTATTGATCTACTCGCATTTGGGTGCTTTCGAACGGCTAGGTTGGCAGGAGCTGGGGTTGAGGACGGGAGCTCATCCGTCACGCAGCGTACAGGGTCTTGAACCTGGCTGTCAGTTCCCAGCCAAGAACCCCAGCATCTTACGCACTAAGCCACTGCACCACCAGGGTAGGAGATAAGCAGACGTGTAAACAAGCAAATAAATATCCAACTCTGTTCTTCTTTGCAAGCAGGATCCCCCAGCCAGCTTTGTCCCGAGGATGCAAAATTTGAAAGAGAGACGAGAATTCTCACATTTCCAGTGGCTGGATGTCCGCACACTGGGCGCCACCGAAAAAAGGCCAAGTTTGCACCGCCTCTGGGTTCTTCTGTATCCTGTGGCTGACCAATTTCAGCTTAATGCAGAAGAGAAGTCTGCCAAAGGTCTAACACAGGAGGGGGAATAAAAGCTGAGTTAGAAAAGGACGCCAAAGAACTATTTACACCCAGCGACTGACTCAGCTGTGACATGACCTTGATTGTGTCTTCTTGCTATGGAGAACATGAAGTGCCAATAGCTTCTATTCAGCACCTTTTGCCAGAAAGAGAAAAAGAAAAACAAAAAGCAACAAACTGGGGACTCTTTCCTTGGCTGCTTTCAGTGCTCTCCTTCACTCCTTCCTTCCTTCACTCCTTCCTTCCTTCCTTTGCATTGCTTTTTTTCCCCCCTTCTTTTTCCCAGATTGTTTCAATGTCTGAAAAATATTCCTTGCCTCATTATTTCTTTTAGGATCAACTCAGGAAATGTTTAGGCCGTAATCAAAGGGACAAACAGATCCAGGTTTCCCGTGATGGGATGCGGGAGAAGAAGGCAAGGATAAGAAGCATGCAATGTTAGGACAGGCAGTCCTCGACTTACAACCATTCGTTTAGCGACCGTTCAGAGTTGTAACAGCGCTGGGAAAAAAATGACTTAACCACCAGTCCTCGCACTTGCAACTCCTGCAGCATCCCCACAGTCAGGTGATCAAACTCCAGGCACTTGGCAACTGCTATCTCACCAGGCTCAAAGTTGACTCAAGCCTTCTGTTCTTCCGAGGTCAGTAAAATGAGGAGCCGGATTGTTGGAGGGCCGGAAAACCCTGTGAAGCAGTATATAACTCTAAGGGCTATTGCTATGGCCCTTCCTTCCTTCCTTCCTTCCTTCCTTCCTTCCTTCCTTCCTTCCTTCCTTCCTTCCTTCCTCCCTCCCTCCCTCCCTCCCTCCCTTCCTTCCCAATGGCTAGAAGGCAGCATTGCAGGCTAACTCACTGCCCACAGCCAGCAGTTTGATCCTGGCCATCTCAAGGTTGACTCAGCCTTCCATCCTTCCAAGGTCAGTAAAATGAGGATCCAGATTGTTGGGGGGGCAAAAGGGTGATTCTGTAAACCACTTAAAGAGGGCTGTAAAGCACTGTGAAGTGGTATATAAGTCTGCTATTGCTATGGCCCTTCCTTCCTTCCTCCCTCCCTCCCTTCCTCCTTCCCTCCCTCCCTCCCTCCATTCCTGCATAGTGGCTACAATGCAGTACTGCAGGGTAACTCACTGCCCACGGCCAGCAGTTCAATCCTGGCCATCTCAAGGTTGACTCAACCTTCCATCCTTCCAAGGTCGGTAAAATGAGGATCCAGATTGTTGGGGGGGCAAAAGGGTGACTCTGTAAACCACTTAAGAGAGGGCTGTAAAGCACTGTGAAGCGGTCTATAAGTCCAAGAGCTATTGCTATGTATTTACAATAGTTGCAGTGTCCTGGGGTCCTATGATTGGCCATTGGGGACCTTCCCGGCCAGCTTCCAGCCAGCAAAATCAATGGAGGAAGCTGGATTCCCATAATAGCTGTGAGGGTTCACGTAACAACTGAAGCCACTCGCTTAACAACCACGGACAAAAAGGAGGTCACACTGAAAAAGCGCCTTGCTTAGCCACAGAAAAATTACGGTCCCAACCGTGGTCGTAAACCGAGGATAGCTGTAGGCTGAACGGGCACCCATTTTGCAACCAAGCAAGCCAACTGTTAACACAACGTCGACTTAGTTTACCGTGAATTATGAACCCGGGTCGTGTAGATCGGTTTTTAATTCTTTCCAGATTGGCCTCAAGGTAGAATCGCACAGCCGCAAGCGCTTCTCATCTCAGCAAGGTGCATCTCCAAGCAAACCTAACCTACCTCGGGGGGGGGGGGGGGAGAAAGAACCCACCCCCCCCCCCGAAAAGGTGGAAGGAAAGCAAAGGCACCCTCTTGCTTTTCCTCCCAGCGATTCTTCAAATGCTGAACCTCCCGGTGGGGCTCTGCTCTCCCAATATTTTGAGGACCTTGTGGAGTCTGGCAAACGGTTGATAGCCGAGATTTATTTATTTTTTGTTTGAATAGCATTCCGTCTGTTTGAAGGGTTATTTATATTTGAAAAAGCAGAAAGGGAGAGAATAGGTGTCCTAGTTTCAAAAGAACTGAAAAAGAGGGGAAAGGGTGGGGGGGGGAGAGAGAGAGAGAGAGGAAATAATGTTTGTGCAGCACGCTCCAGAGCCAACACAGTGCTAGGCTGCATTAACAGAGGGACAGAATCAAGATGAAGTGAAGTACTAATACCACTTTACAATGCCTTGGTAAGGCCACACCTGGAATACTGCATCCAGTTTTGGCCACCACGATGTAAAGAAAGATGTTGAGACTCTAGAAAGAGTGCAGAGAAGAGCGACAAAGATGATTAGGGGACTGGAGACTAAAACATATAAGGAACGGCTGCTGGAATTGGGTATGTCTCGTTTAACGAAGAGAAGGATGAGGGGAGGCATGATAGCAGGGTTCCAATATCTCAGGGGCTGCCACAAAGAAGAGGGAGTCAAGCTATTCGCCAAAGCACCCGAAGGCAGGACAAGAAGCAACGGATGGAAACTAGTCAAGGAGAGAAGCAACCTAGAACTAAGGAGAAACTTCCTGACAGTTAGAACAATTAACCAATGGAACAACCTGCCTCCAGAAGCGGAGGATGCTCCAACACTGGAAGTTTTTAAGAAGAGACTGGACAGCCATTTGTCTGAAATGGTATAGGGTTTCCTGCCTGAGCAGGGGGTTGGACTAGATGACCTCCAAGGTCCCTTCCAACTTATTATTATTACTATAGCAAGAATTTGTTATGTGGGAGGGGAATAAACTGGTCTACAGACCTCCATACTCAGCCATGATCTATTTTTACCCCCAAGGAAAGTTGAAAATGCCGCAATGAAGGTGTTCACGTGTCTCAATAAGCTACTAGCCCTTACTGATACATTACAGCGGTTGAGTTCGCACGATAGCCAAGACATTTTTAGAACTGGGAGAGCATTATATTTCTGGGGGAAAAGATCTTACGTTTGCGCAAATGCGGAATACATACGGTTCAGATAGTCCTCAACTGGCAGCAGAATTTTCACTGATAAGCGAGGCAGTTATGAAGCCCAGTTCTACAACCTTTCCCCCCGCCCCATGGTGGTGAAGCAGAGACAGAGATGTGTAAGAGAAGACATTACAATGTTCTCAACGGTCCATTCACCCAAGTTGGTTGACCACATAAAGGAGACCATGTCCTTATCCTCAAAATACTCATGACGGCCAGCATCACACTGACAGTCCAATAACAGGACACACCACAAGTTGCATTTGGAGAACTTTTAAGTTTCATGCTCAGCCATTTGACGTGCAAGGTACACCTGGAGAGGAGGGTTTAAACGTGTGTGGGCTCTGCTGCCTTTCTGGTTATTCATCTACTCGGCTGAGTTGCTTCCCAAATATAATATCAGGAGAGTAAATCAGATAGCACTCGGGGAGTAAATACCAATAAAAGAGATTCCTGCCTCCTGGGAGAAGACAAAGATCAGATGCTTTCTGTGTGGATTGGTTTAGCTATTTAAATTGCTCTGTTAATCCCTCGGACCTCTTAAGTTCACAAGGATACCTGAATATTGAAGTAATTTCCCCATGGGGAGTGGGAAGTCCAGAGGTGGTATTAACAACGTAGTTTTTGCACAGCAAAAGCAGAGGCGGTTCCCAACTGAGGACCACAACAACTAGGAGGGGAACTTCCATCGCTAAGCAAGGCAACCATTAAACGAGTCCTGCTTGAATTTATAATATTTTTTGCCCAAGCCAACCACCAGGGCTGTTAAGTTAATCACGCGGCCATTAAGCAAATCCAGTTTTTATCCATTGGCGTTGTTGGTTGGAAACCGGCCGGGAAGGCCACAATTAATTAAATAATTCTTTAGTCAATTTGCTTGCCGCCTATCTCATTTCAAAGCAACTCTGTGGAGCACGTGACCGCTGGATGCTTCAACCGTGTTGGCGCCTGAATTTCGATCACGTGACCACCGGGACGCCACGAGCCTCAAGTCTCTCTCTCTCTCTCTCTTTGTCGCCACTGCAGCTTTGAAAGTTGCTAAACGAATGGTTTTTAAACCCAGGACTACTCGTACCCTTTCTAAAAAAAATACATAAATAAATCTTAAAAGACGGTTGTAGGTAAGATTCTGACCGCAACGTCCATGCGCCATCAACCTTGTGTAAGGCCCATTCCCATCCACTTCAAATCCAACCACGTTAGGGGTGATAGTTTTAATTGCCTCTCGTGGGGCTTGTGACTGTTTTGCTGGCCTCCAAGAAACGGCTCCGGTTAAACTCTTTGGGCTGCCCTTAATAATCTGACTTTTCATCCACACTTGGCCCACTCAGCAAGGGATCATCAGCAGATGATCATGAACCGTGTCTCTCTCTCTCTCTCTCTCTCTCTCTGTGTGTTTGTGTGTGTCTGTGTGTGTGTGTGCATAGGGGAGGAAACGTTTTTTACACCACCCACCAATCAATACAGAGGCATTGGGTTGTTGTTTTTTAACCAACCACGGAACAAAACTTGGCAAACGAACAGGGAAAGAAAAGCGAAATGGACCAAGTCCACAGACCCGTTTCGTTTTAATGGGAGCACCGGAGAAGCAAAGGCTTTTATCCTTCTTTCTGGAAAGAACACCTGCTCTCCAAATGGACAGGCGGTTGGTTCGCTTCTGGTTTCGCCTGCCATTAGCACGCACAAACGGGTGCCACTCAAAAGCTAGTGCCATTGTTTTCATTAAAGGCATTTTTTTTTATTTTTATTTTTTGGTCCAATCACAATCACTGAACATTGTCTTCTCTGACAGTGCCGGAGGACTGGGGGAACATGCTTTTGCAGACAATTAGTACAAATCTGCCTGATGCCGTCAGTGCTTAAAATAAACCCTGTATGCTAAGTAGCATCAGAGCAAGTTCAAAAAACCCCAAGAGGGAGGAGGAGGAGGAGGAGGAGGAAGAGGAGGAGGAGGAGGAGGAGGAGGAGGAGGAGGAGGAGAAGAAGCCAGGAGAAAAATGCAAGGGGGAAAAAAGGCCCAAAGAATGCAAACAAAAATTAAGAAGGAAGCGATTGGCACACACATCTTTGGCAAACAACAGCCCCCCCCTCCTCCTCCCCAGCGTTCCTGTTTCAGCTCACTGAATAAATGCAGCTCCTTCTGCATTTTAACTAGTCGGAAATTGATGCCCTGTAAGACCGTTGGGGTTACAAGTCCAGCAGCTTCTAGAATACATTTGGAAGCTGTCCATTTGTCCAAGCAGATGGCAGCCAGACACCAAGGGATGGATGAAGCAGCAGCCTTGTGGGGGGAAAACTGTTGTGTTACAGAGTGTGGCTTGGGCACCCATCAGAATTTATGTGATTTAGTATTGGGCGTGTCTAGTTTAATGAAGAGAAGGACAAGGGGGGGGGACATGATAGCAGTCATCCAGTATCTCAGGGGCTGCCCCAAAGAAGAGGGAGTCAAGATATTCTCCAAAGCACCAGAAGGCAGGACAAGAAGCAACGAATGAAGGAGAGAAGCAACCTAGAACTAAGGAGGAATTTCCTGACGGTCGGAACAATTAAACAGTGGAAAACCTGCCTTCAGAAGCGGTGAATGCTCCAACACTGGAAGTTTTTAAGAAGAGGCTGGACAGCCATTTGTCTGAAAGGGTATAGGGTTTCCTGCCTGAGCAGGGGGTTGGACTAGATGACCTCCAAGGTCCCTGCCAACTCTGACATTCTGTTATATAGCTGCCCAACTCATCCAGATGGTTTGCAAAGTTTGAAAAAACAACAACACACCATATAAAAACCCACAGCAAGCCCCCAGGCCACCCACTCCCACTCCCAGCAGCAGCAACAATAATCAAATCAGTCGCTTGATTGGTTCCATCTCCATTCGTGGCCCATTGGCAAAATCTCTTTTTAGCACTTTTGGAAAAGCAATGGGGATTCTTTGATATATATATATATATATATATATTTAAAAAATGGGTTTAATTAAGGAGAAAAAAAGAAGCTGGCATGTTGCAAAGAAAATAAAAGCCTCTAGCACTGTTTTTATTTACAAGAATGCCTGCTGGCCCCTAAGTATTCTTCGGAGGCTTACAAGGGGCAAATATTAAGGGTTAAGTAGCAAGGACTGCTCCTAGGAGCAGCTGTTAGCAGCAGCCCTGATGTCTAACAATTATCATTATTAGTCTTGCTTATGAGTTCCTGTTCTTCGTCATTAATGTCATCTATTATTACCGGCTCACCCAGCCAAAAGAAGACCCTGGACGGAGAGAATCAGGAAGCTCGTGCAAAATAATTGCATTTTTGACTCACATAGCAGAAATTAGGAATATTTTCCGCAGATACCAGGCGAAGCAGAGGGAAGAGAAAGGCCCGGAGCAGAGAGAGAAAAAAAACCGCAGCAAACCACAGAAAAACAGGAGGAAGGCAGATGGCCCTTAGTATACAAAGGTCTGTGGCTTAGTTCACAGCCATCCTGTTTTCTTTAGATTTTTTTTTCCACTGACGGCACTAGCAGAGTGTATTTATGAACAACAGGCCTAGCCTCTGAGCCAGAGACCACAGATTTTGCACGGACAAGTTGCGTTCTTGGGGGGGGGGGGGGAGAAAGAAACCTCCGGCTGTTGCTCTGAGTAAGTGCAGAAAATAAACAAACACAGCCTCTGCTGTGACGGCCTCTCCATCACCATCCCACAGTGATGTGAAAACTCCCTGGGGTGGGAAAAGACACACACACACACACACACACACACACACACACACACACACACAGCCTCAAATCTGTGATTTGAGTGGGAAAGGTGAGGATGTCGTGAGTGTTTCCTGGCTAAATTCTTCACAGGCGTGACCGGGGTGAACATGGTTGGGAAAAAGGTCCCTTGGCTCAGTGGGAAAAAGGGTTCTGGCGTTATCTGGTTAAAGGGGATTAATCTGCAGACCCACTAACCCAACATCGCGAAGGTTCCCCAGCCATCTGGGACAGATGAACTGCAAAATAATGTTGAAACACAACTTGCCGCAGACACACTTAGCTGTTTTCCAAGGACCACATTCTGCAAAACTAAAAAACAGTGATGGGTGAAGAAGGAACAATGGGGTTGGGTTTTTTGTGTTTTTTGGGGGGAAGTATGTACCCCTTCCTTGAAAAGAAAGATAGCTGTCTGGCAGAAACGATCTCAAAGGACTTGGAACATCTGGATGGTGTTCACGCAGAAGGAGGACTGCTTGTCTGATGCCCCAGGAGGAGGGACCAGAACCAAGAAACTTAAATTGCAAGGATACTGATTTAGGATAGGTGGACATCTGGAGGGAGTTCCTGACCGTAGAAACCATCAACCAGAGGATCAGCCTTCTACATAAACCAATCAGTTCCCATTGACTGGAGGTCTTCAGATGGAAGCTGGATGGTCTTTGATCAGATATGTTGTAATAGATCCTGCACTGAGCAGAAGGTTAGTCCAGAAAACATATGTGGTCACTTCCGACTCTATGACTCGCAGTTATGAAGAGCACCTCATGTTCGCTTTCTGCAAATATGTGTTTTGTGGCTGGCCAATAACATCATGGCTGTCCTTTTGTGTATCAACAAAGCTTCCTTACAGCCATTATTCTGTGAGAACACTCAGAGGAGGAGGAGGAGGAGGAGGAGGAGGAGGAGGAGGAGGAGGGGGGGGGAGGAGGCTACCTATCATGTTGGTGTTGACTCTTAATGATCACACAGATAGATCCTCTTCAGAACAACCTGTTCCTAACCTTCCAATAGTTGACCTAGTGCTACTGTAATTGAATCCATCTACCTCCAGAAGTCGTGAATGATCCAACACTGGAAGTTTTCATTTGTCTGAAATGGCATAGGGTTTCCTGCCTGAGCAGGGGGTTGGACTAGAAGACCTCCAAGGTCCCTTCCAACTCTTCTGTTCTCTTCTCTTCTTCTCTGTTTCTCCTTCTCCCTTTCTCCTTTTCTTTCTCTCTCTTCTTTCCCTTCTCCTTCTATTTGATTTTACTCTACTGTACTTCTACTCTACTGTAATTCTATTCTATTCTGTTCTGTTCTGTTCCGTTCCTACTGGTCATCTTCTTCTCTTTCGTTCCACTTTTCCCAGCATTATAGACTTTCCAATTCATCGACTCCCCACCTTCAATATTCTGGAAGCATAAGAGGACACCAACGGTTGCATTCTCTATACTGGCACATTTCCACCTCTGGTCTTGAGAAAACCTGCTGGGCTTCCAACCGCTTAGTAGATAAACTGTGTATCCAGATGGCCCTATACAAGTTCCTTTTTAAAAATAATAATAATAATAATAATAATAATAATAATAACCCACAAGTATCAGATCAATAATTCTGGCAGGAGATAAGCACAAACACGTTCGTGGCTAGCCATATGACAAACTGCCAGAGAACAACAACACGATCAGCTAGGAGTCGGCTGGCTTGGGCAACTACGCACTAGGCATTTTGAAAGGCTCACAATTTTGGCTGGGGCGTCAGTGTTGCAGCTGCAAAAAGCAGCTGGAGTTTGATTTAAGGCCTGCCTTTTTCCTACCGTCCCTCCAGGCACAAAAGTTAAGTTGTCTGCAGCCTGTTCTGACCTCTTTTTCCTGGATGACATAAACACCAAGCCAAACCTACGTTTCAAGGAGAAGGAAAGGAAGGAATAAGGGAGGCTAAGCAGCTAAGCCGTTTCACAAAACCATCCCAGCAAATGGATTTTCCTTTCCACTCTGCAGCTCTCCAAAGTCTGTATTCGCAGACTTGGGCTTTTTAAAATTCACTTTCCTGAGTGCAAAACTTCTAAACTGTAGATAGACAGGGCAACTCAAAGGGGAAGGATAACCCACCCAAGTGATCCTCGACTTACAGCAGTTCACTTAGCGACTGTTTGAAGTTACAATGGCACTGGAAAAAGCGACCGAGGACCGTTTTCCCACACTTAACAACTGTTGCAGCATTCCCCCTGCTCACGTGATCGAAATTCAGAGGCTTGGCAACTGGTGTGTACCTATGAGGGTTGCAATGTCTCGGGGATGGGGTGGGGTGTCACATGATCCCCTTTTGCAACTTGTCTGACCAGCAAAGTCGATGGAGAAGCCAGATTCACTTAACCACCGTGTGACTAACTTAAGAACTACAGTGACTCACTTAACAACCGTGGCAACGAGGGTGGTAAAATGGGGCCAAAAGACAATCTACAGCTGTCTCACTTAGCAATCTTAGGCTCACTTATGGTCATAGGTCAAGCACTACCTGTAATATGGGCAGAGGCTCAAGGCTGGCCAGCTATTTCTGACTTTAAACACACAACGGCTTCCGGAGAGATATGCCCACAATTAGGATCGATGGGAGCAGTCTATGAATTATGATGTGTTTCAGGAGGTGGGCAGTTTACCTTGAGTTAGAAATTATACCTACACCCAAGGCTGGGTGCGTTAGGGGGTGCAATTATAAGCAGAATTAAACCACCGCCGGAGAAGGCTTCATTAACAGGGGCCATTCACAAAACAGTTGGATGATAAGGCAAGGGTGGCTATGAGGTTGAGGCTGAGAGGGCTAACACCTGCAGTGCCAGCAAAAGCACTGCAAAAGTAGTCAGGGTGGAGCATTCAGATGTAGCCTGTTTTTCCCTGAAGATTAATTGGAAGGTTAGGTGCCTGTCCTGTGCGTGTGTGTGCGGTCCTGACCTTGTTAAGTCTTCTGTAAAGGCTTGGTCTTTTCTTAAAGACGTGGGGTGGGGGGGGGGCAGGTTGTTAACAAAGCCTAGAGTGCCTGGGATTGTAATGGTGATCTTTATTAGGAGCGTCCCTGACATTTGTCGAATTTACTGACATTTGTTGACAGCTAGTTTGTTCTAATGGCTAAGCTAGAAACCAAGAGACTGTGAGTTCTAGTCCTGCCTTAGCCGTGAAAGCCAACTGGGTGACTTTGGGCCAGTCACCAGGCGACTGTGAGTTCTAGTCCCGCCTTAGCCATGAAAGCCAGCTAGGTGACTTTGGACCAATCACCAGGAGATTGGGAGTTCTAGTCCTGCCTTAAGCATGAAAGCCAGCTGGGTGACTTTGGGCCAGTCACCAGGAGGGGGTGAGTTCTAGTCCTGCCTTAGCCATGAAAGCCGGCTGGGTGACTTTGGGCCAGTCACCAGGAGGGGGTGAGTTCTAGTCCTGCCTTAGCCATGAAAGCCGGCTGGGTGACTTTGGGCCAGTCACCAGGAGATTGGGAGTTCTAGTCCTGCCTTAAGCATGAAAGCTGGCTGGGTGACTTTGGGCCAATCACCGGGAGGCGGTGAGTTCTAGTCCCGCCTTAGCCATGAAAGCCAGCTGGGTGACTTTGGGCCAGTCACCAGGAGATGGTGAGATCCAGTCCTGCCTTAGCCATGAAAGCCAACTGGGTGACTTTGGGCCAGTCACCAGGAGACTGTGAGTTCTAGTCCTGCCTTAGCCGTGAAAGCTAGCTGGCTGATTTGGAGCCAATCACCAGGGGACTGTGAATTCTAGTCCCTCTGTCTCTGCCCAACCCACTTCACGGGGCTTGTTATTGCGGGGGAAATAGAAAGAGGAAGGGTATAATATATGTTCACCGTTTTACGTTACCTATAAAGTAATGAAAGTAGGATTAAAAAAGAAATCTAATAAGAAAAACCTAGTTACCAGCTTCCTCAAGCTTTTTCCCGTGGCCACTCAGCTCCTGCTCCAATTCCTCCCCCCCCCCGTCCAAAGCCACCCCCCTCTCCTTTGACTCAGAGCCAAAGAGTGTGTGCCCATCACTCACCCCTCGGCTGGACTGCCAGGGCACTTTTGCTGAAGTCTCCAGTGATTACTTAAACTAAACACACCCAGCTGCTTCCACTTAGAACCTCTTGAGCATGGAGACCCCCCCCCTCTCCTTCTTAGCCAAGCAAAAGGGGGAGGGCGAAGGATCAGCGTCAGATCCCCAGTGATCCGCTTCACACACACACCCCTAGAAATGTTGCAAGGGGAGAGAATGTGATCCAGAGCCATGCTAATTTATTTCGTCCCAGGCGTTCCTGACAAAGAGCAGAAAAAGGAGGAAGCGTGTGTGTGTGTGTGTGTGTGTGTGTGTGTGTGTGTGTGTGTATGTGTGTGTGTGTGTGTGTCCTCGCAAAGGGCCGGCCTCGTGCTCCGCTTGTGCTGGGAAGAACAATGCTCCCATTCTCCAGCCTCTTTCGGAGCCACCCTGTGCACAGAGCATGCCCTGTTGAAATCAGCTGGTGCACGATGCTCGGCTGATATAAGGTTACCCCCTTTGAATGGCAGGCTGTGCCAAGCCCAGAGAGCGCCAGCTCCATTATTTACCTACACCCGTCCAGCAGGAACAAAGCCGCAGAACTAGTTTACTTGGAGCTGGATGGTTTGCGAGGGAGGCAGACAGGAGGGAGGAAGGGAGTCGAAGGAGGATGGGAATTGTGATCCGGCCAAAGAGGAGAGGATCTCCGGCTTGGGCGAGACTGTCCGGAAGACTCCCAAGTGTGTCTTGCCAAGGCTGATCTTTGCAAAGCAAACGTCCACCCATCTTAAAGCTGCCAAGGTTAAGAAACACTAGCCTAGTAGTTACTCCGAGGACCTTACTAACTGAATAACAGACTTGGAAGGGATCTTGGAGGTCTCCTAGTCTGACCCCCTGCTCAAGGAGGAGGCCGTTCTGGATAAGGTGGGCTCCTTGGTACACTCTCAGCTTGCTTGTTTTCACGCAGATGTTTCATTACCCAGCTAGGTAACCTCATCAGTCCTGGAAGGGAATGGGGTTTGCAGGGAGGAGGAGGAGGAGGAGGACGACTGTGGGGCCTTCCTCCCTATAAACCCCACACCTTCTAGCATTGACAATCTTACTTAGTTGGGCAAGGAAACATCTGCAAGGAAACCACCAAGCTCAGAGAACATCAAGGACCGCACAATCTCTACATTGTATTGTTTCTGTTTGAGGATGCATGTTGCACACAGCACACAAAACGCCGGCTCACACAAGACCAACCCTCCCCTCAGTTCACCCTTCTCATGCCTCTGCATGTTCAGTCCAAAAATCTGAGCAGATAGGCAACGGGGATCCTTCCCTGTCCCCCACTCCCGGTCACCTTCCCGCCAACTCGGGATCTCCTGCCACAAAGCGGATCCCTCGGCAGGCTTCTAAATTGCCGCTCAGCGGTGCCGGCTGACTCGATCCTGCCGCTGCAGAGCCCCCGAAAGAGGAAACCGCCGCCTGCCCCCTTCTCCCCTTGGCTTGTGGGAATTCTGGTCACCCGGGCTCAAATCTCTGGTGACAAGAGAGGCGGCTTCAAGGGAAGGTCTCCTGCATCAGCAAGCCCACGAGGAGCAGGCTGGCAGCCGGGAGAATCGCTCTGGCAATGCTCTGAGAAAGAGGGGCGGAAGCTGGGAGGGGAAGGGAAGGAAGGAGCCGAAGCAAGCCAAGATAAGATCAAGCCGCCTTGTGAACAGCAACTACGCACACCTGGCGAGGGAGCACAATCCTACAGAGAGAGGTCTTGGAAGAGCCTTGGGGGAGCCGAAGGAAGCTCGTCAAGACCCGAACTCGGGCAGCCTTCTCCGAAAAGGCCAGGCGGGAGGCTTTCGTGCTTAAAAGAAAGACACCCGGCAGGCCTCTGGTGCGATTTAGGCTGGGGAGTGTTGGGACCTCAGCCCCAGAGATCGGTACAAAGGTGAACTCGTTAAAAAAATGTTAAAATGTTTGGCTTGACTTACGAGCAAATATATTTTGAGGGCCGTGCGGTTTGATCGGGACATACTAATATGCCTTCCTCTTCCTATTTTCCACACAACAACAAACCTGTGAGGTGGGCTGGGCTGAGAGAGAAGGACTGGTCCAAAGTCATCCAGCCAGCTTTTATGCCTAGGGCAGGACTAGAACTCACTGTCTCCTGGTGACTGGTCCAAAGTTATCCCGTCAGCTTTCAGGCCTAGGGCGGGACTAGAACTCACCGTTTCCTGGTGATTGGTCCAAAGTTATCCCGTCAGCTTTCAGGCCTAGGGCGGGACTAGAACTCACCGTCTCCTGGTGACTGGTCCAAAGTTATCCCGTCAGCTTTCAGGCCTAAAGCGGGACTAGAACTCACCGTCTCCTGGTGACTGGTCCAAAGTTATCCCGTCACCTTTCAGGCCTAAAGCGGGACTAGAACTCAGTCACCTGGTTTCTTGCTGGTGCCTTAACTGCCCTAGACCAAACTGGCTCTCTTTTCTTCTGGTCCAGCATCTTCACCAATACAACGCAAAGGTTTTATTCCTTTTTAGGATGACTTTATGGTCATCAAGCCCTTTTCCCCATGCTCCCTGACTGGCCTCACTTCCTAATCTGAAGAAAAAAAAAGAAAAACTATGAAAATCATTTCCTCGGGTCTCCCTTTGGCATCGAACGACAGCTAGTACAATTCACAGGGCCTAGTCTCCCACAATTTCACCCCTAAATTTATACAAGGCTGAGGCACTCCACCCAAAATCTTTGCCGGTTTAAAAAATAAAATAAAATTCCCACAGACAGAATGAAAAGAGCAGGAAAGAAAATGGCCGAAGTGCCCTCAGCCACCTCCCCTACCCTAATGAAGGATTTAAAATGAATAAACAAACTGGGATATCGTTTGTCTAATGCCTTCCAAAGTCTGGATGCGAGGACAGTTTTAAAGTCAGGCTAGGTAAGGGACGCGGTGGCTTAGTAGGTTAGGACACTGAGCTTGTCGATCGGAAGGTCGGCAGTTTGGCGGGTCGAATCCCGAGTGCCGCGTAACAGAGTGAGTGCCTGTTACGCGTCCCAGCTTCTGCCAACCTAGCAGTTCGAAAGCACGTAAAAATGCAAGTAGAAAAATAGGGACCACTCCGGTGGGAAGGTAACAGCGTTCCGTGCGCCTTTGGCGTCTAGTCATGCCGGCCACATGACCACGGAGACGTCCTCGGACAAGCACTGGCTCTTCAGCTTTGAAACGGAGATGAGCACCGGCCCCTGAGTTGGAAATGACTAGCACGCACGTGCGGGGAAACCGTGACCTTTAGGTAAGGCAACCAGACTGCATTTACAGATGTGTGCCTTTCTTTCTCTCTGTTTCTCTTTCTCCTTGTTTCTTTTTTTTTCTTCTAAGCAGACGACGTTGTCACCGTACATCAAGCCTTTGTCAAAGGCAAAATACTGCTTTGTTCCCATGCTGTCTTCACTTTCTTACTGATGAATTAATGAGGACATTTTTTTTCCTCTCTCTCTCTCTCTCTTTTTTTTATCCTCCTCGGCTGCAAGACAGCAGATCACAGGGGAGAAGTTTTTTAAAGAGAGAGAGAGAAGGAAGCATTGAAAGGAAACAGGTTTTGCCACTTACAACTGCACATTCAGAGGAGGAGGAAGGAGGAAAAAAAGACACAGGACAGCTGCGATTGTAGCCACAAACCGGGTTTGTGGTCTTGGTTTAAAATGCCGGATTAATATGAGCAAAAGGACAGCTGGGTGGAAACAGACTAGGATCCAGGAGCTATCGGACGGCTTCCCTAGCTGGCTAGTTTAAGCAACCTTTCCTCCCCTAACCTGTTTTATGTTTCATCTTGCAGAAAAACTCTACCTCTCCCAAACAGCTGGAAAAGAAGCTAGGGCCGGGAAAGATCAGGATGATGGGAAATGGGTTCCTTCCCCCCCCTCCGCCCCCAGGTTTCTTCCCCCCCCCTTTTTTTTTCTCAACAGCTTTGCTGAATAGGCAGCTGCTTTCTGAAAAGAATTCAGCACCTGGTCCTTTTCTGAATGGGGTGGACTGAAGAGGAATAGGCTTCTTCTCCCCCCCCCCACCCCCACCCTGATAAAAGTAAAAAAATAAATAACTGGTGGAATTTGCAGAGAAACCGCTCTCTCTGTGTGTGTGTGTGTGTGTGTGTGTGTGTGTGTGTGTGTGTGTGTGTGTGTGTGTGTGTGTTTTAATACCTTTTCTTTCAATTACAGAATGGGATACTTGGGGAGGATTCAAGTGTCCAGTTCTGGAGCTCAGGACTTTTAAAGACACAAATTTGGAAGGGCGACAAAGGAGGGAAGTGAGATAAAAGGGAAGCAGACAAGCTGGACCTGAAAAATGCATTTATTTATTTATTTATTTATTTATTTATTTATTTATTTATTTATTTATTTATTTATTTATTTATTTATTTATTTATTTATTTATATATAAATCTACTATTTAGAAGAGGATTAAACTCAACCCACCAGGCTCAAGGTTTACTCAGCCTTCCATCCTTCCGAGGTAGGTAAAATGAGGACCCAGATTGTTGGGGGCAATTAAGCTGACTTTGTAATAATGCCGCTTGGGGTGTGTGTGAAAGCCCTAATAAGCAGGCAGATACATAGAATGAAGGCTACTGCTAAGCTTGTAAGCCGCCCTGAGTCTTCGGAGAAGGGCGGGATATAAATGGGATTAAAATAAAATAAAAAAATAAAAACCTCTACCACCGATACCATTGTATCTAGGGGGGTTATTCTATAGACAGTTAATGCATGAATATTTCAAGAGTAAAGGCAATTCCTGTCTGTAAGTCTCTCTATATATGTGTGTTTATCTCTGTCTCTCTCTCCCCCTCTCTCTCTCTCTGTGTGTGTGTGTGTGTGTGTATGTGTGTGTCCTCTTGAATTCCACCTTATTTGGCCGCTTCTCTATTGGATGTTCTATCACGGTTAAAAAGGAGCTCTTTGTCTTGTCCACATATGTTAATATAGCTTTCATGTTGCTGCTAACCCACCAAACCCTTTTATTTCTAAGCTAAAAAGTCCTAATACAATTATTCATCCAGCTATCAAATTATCTTGACTGCCTCTTTAGTAGTTTTGAAAGTTTCTGGTTTATGAATCAATCAACTGTTTTACTTCCGACATCTAATCAATTGTGCCAAGCGAGTTTGCCAAGGTCACCTTCCGACACTTTCTGTGGAGATAAATAAATCTAAATAAAACTTGGTAGCATCTTCTAGGTCCACCATCCTTAAAACAAGGTATTCTTCAAATCCTACAGTCAATGACTTGGAGGTTTAAAGACGCTGAGCTTGTCAGCTGGAAAGGGTTCGAGAACCGAGCGCCGCACGATGGGGTGAGCTCCTGTCCGCCTTGCAGTTCGAAAGCCTGCAAATGCGAATAGATCAATAGGTACCACTTTGGTGGGGAGGTAATGTTGTTCCGTGCGCCTTTGGTATAGAGCAGGGATCAGCAACCTGAAACAGTGAAATAGCCACTCAGAACCGGTTCCCTCACAAAAGGAAAAACTGGGAGCCACAAAAAATGTGTGCACATGCGCATACATGCGCGCATGCGCAGAACAGGGTTTGACTGAAGAGTGGAGCCAAGGTAAGATATGCACCTACCCTGCATATTTGAATTGATTGGTTGAACTCTTTTAGTCCCACTTTTTTTTTTTTGGACTGCACATGTCAGAGGACTGGGAGCCGCAGGAGACGGCTGAAAGAGCCGCATGCAGCTCCGGAGCCGCGGGTTGCAGACCTGTGGTATAGAGCCACGCTGGCTACCTGACCACAAAAAGTGTCTTCGGACAATACTGGCTCCCTGGGCTAAGAAACAGAGATGGGCACCAAGCTGTAGAGTTGAACATAACTGGACAGAGTAAACTTTTTACTTTTACGATCCTGGCAGCCTCAATGTTGGTAGTCAATATCTGGGCAGCTCTGACCGATCTCCTTTTCTGGATTCAAACTATTCTCCAATCTTACCTGGGCTATGTCAAATCTTCTCACCTGTTAGAAGAGCTGATAGATTTAATTCCTGCCGGTTTATTTCCATTAATCTACTGACAGGGCACTTCACAAAAACCTCTCCTCGATTTCCTCCTATTTCTCATTCCAAACCATCCATCAAGATACTTTTTTCCCCCCTTAAAAGAGACATCAGCAAGATTTAGCAGTTGAGGCACCAACCTTCAAAGACTTTGGATATCATATTTCTCATCGGCAAATATTGGAAGAACAGAAGACACACGCCATTGCATTTTACTGTTCGCTGCAGCATGTCGTAAATCTGTTCCCAATACGTAAATCAATAATTTGCTGGAGTGGCCTTGTCCCTGTCAGTGAATACTTTTTAGTTTTTCTGGCAAGCCGGGAGGAAAAAAAAAAGATGCTTAAACCTCTGTAGTGCATTATAGAAACCAGGAACTATAGACATTGCAAAGGACCAACTGCAAAAACTCACATCCGCAACAATATGTGAAGTGTGCTTTTTCTCCTCAGAGAATTGAGGAGAATTGAGAGCTCAGTTGTCTTCAAGAAGCATCTGGTTCCTAGGGACTACAATGGGGGGGGGGGACTTTCCATTAAGTGGGTAGAATCAATAAATGAAGTCCTGCATGTACACATATATAGGTAAAGGTAAAGGTTCCCCCGCACATGCGTGCTAGTCATTTCCAACTCTAGGGGCCGGTGCTCATCTCCGTTTCAAAGCCGAAGAGCCAGCGCTTGTCCGAGGACGTCTCCGTGGTCATGTGGCCGGCATGACTAGCCGCCAAAGGCGCACGGAACGCTGTTACCTTCCCACCGGAGTGGTTCCTATTTTTCTACTTGCATTTTTTACATGCTTTCGAACTGCTAGGTTGGCAGAAGCTGGGACGAGTAACAGGCACTCACTCTGCTACGCGGCACTCGGGATTCGACCCGCCAAACTGCCGACCTTCTGATCGACAAGCTCAGCGTCCTAACCCATTGAGCCACCGCGTCCCTTGTACACATATATACCATACGATAATAATAAAATATTTTTATCCCTTAACCTACAACTGTAGTGAAAAAACAGAAACAAAACAAAACTAGGAGCTACCAGTAAACACTAATTTGTGCAGATGTTCAAGTAGGGAAGCCGTTGTTTTGCAAACACCTCCACATTCCTAAGTGTCTTCTTTGGCTTTGTAGAAATGAAGTGATCTGCACTACTAAAGGTCTAGAATAGAGGATATGTGCAATCTGAGTAATATTGGAAGCCTAGTGTGTGCATGTTGAAAGTACTGCATAGGAACTCCCTAACTTAACCTACTAGGTTTCTAGCAGAATGTAAATAGCTAGGTGTTCAAAGACGCATTTTTCTGAAACATTCATTCTACCTCCTTCTAATCCAAAACACATTTATAATTTTCACAGTCATCCTGAGACTGGCCTTCCTGGTTGTTCTTATAAGTCATACCTTGTTCTCTGCCTTTGCTCTCCCCGTTTTACTAAGATCTAACCTGCATTTTTCAAAAGTAGATAGAAGAAATGGTGTGCATTCTCCTGAGCAGTAGTACTATACCAGGAGTAGGCAACCTTGGCTCTTTTATGACTCGTGGACTTCAATTCCCAGAATTCCTGAGCCAGCATGGTTGGCTCAGGTATTCTGGGAGTTGAAGTCCATGAGTCATAAAAGAGCCAAGGTTGCCTACCCCTGTACTATAGGGTCCGTAGGACGTCAACAGCGCTGCATTCCTCGGATATCCAGTGTGCAACAACGTACGCCTGGATCAATAGGCATACATTTGCGCAAACCAGCACTGTCTTTTGCAATACGGATAATCCTCAACTTATGACTCTAAAGGAGTCTGCCCGTTACAGTATGTCAGAGGTGGGGAACTATGATCCTTTTATGAGTTGTGGACTTCAACTCCCAAAACTCCTGAGACAGATAGTTCCCTATCTCTGCAGTAAGTCATGGTGGTCCACTGACTCATTTTTACAACCTTTTTATTTTTATGTTGGTGATTGTTAAGCAAACCCCATTGTTTGTTCTGGGGTTAGGGTTTGCTGAAAACCAGAAGTAAATTTTGTGATGCTGCAAAGGTAGATCAATTGCCAAGTCATCTAACTATGGGGAGGGGTTAGCCATTGGAACTTTGGACCCAGGTTATAAGTACCACCGGGAACAACACCGGAACTTCAAATGGTCACTAAGCAACCAGTCATAAGTGAAGGGTCGTCTGTCTTTATATCAAGACACTGAATAGAATAGAACTGGAAGGGACCTTGGAGGTCTTCTAGTCCAGCCCCCTGCTCAGGCAGGAAAACCCACACCATTTGAGACAAATGGTTGCCCAATCTCTTCTTAAAAACTTCTGAGGTTGGAGCACCCACAACGTCTGAAGCCAAAGCTGTTCCACTGGTTAATTGTTCTAACTGTCAAATAAATTCCCTTGGTGTTTTCCCCATGCACAGAAACTTAGCTGGCCTCCAAAGGTTTGCCTTTCTGTTTCTCACTGCTTGCAACTCGCATTGCAAGATTTGGAATTTGGCACCACAGAACGTAGCTGAATGGCACCCACTCCCCAAATAAAGATGCTGTCCCAAGCACCCGTCTTTCACCATATCCAGCAGCAAATTCCAGCAGGTTTGATGGATTCACCTGAAATCCTTCCAACCTCTAGTCTAGGTCAATGCAAAAAGCGCCTCTTTACTGCAGTCTAGCTTTACGTGCACAGGTGAAAGGATCCCTTCCCTTGAGCATCCTTCTCTGCTCTGTACCAGCCTACCCTTGGGAGGAAACATCTGCATCCCTTCACCAGGAAGCCCTCTAGGATAGAAACAGGAACTGCTTGAACAATTGCCCAGGATGGATCAATAGTCCTGCTACAAACCAGAAGATGGCTCCATCTTCCCCGACCAATTTTACTTCACTTATTGATTTTATTTTATTTTTAGATTTATCTCCTATCTTGGCTGAAAGTAGCCTGTACAACAAGCGCATCCTCTTCCAATTTCTCCATCCAACCACCACTTTGAGATCATAGTGACCGGCCTCAAGTCCTCCATGCCTGGCATCAGGTTGAGCCTGAATCCCTCAAACTTCATCTAATGCTTTTAAATGAAGGCTTTTGGCACGCGCGCACACACACACACACACACACACACACACACATATATAAAAATTTGGATTGCTGACAAAGAATTAAAGGGAGACTGATATAGCTATTTCAAGCTTCTTTGCTCATATTTTGCCCATATTTGGGTCGACAAGGTGCTCAAAAACACTCAAGATTAGATAGATAGATAGATAGATAGATAGATAGATAGATAGATAGATAGATAGATAGATAGATAGATAGATAGATAGATAGATAGATAGATGAGATAGATGAGATAGATATATAGATATAAAGATATAGATATACATACACAGACACACAGAGACACACACACATATATAAAATGGGGAGAAGGGAACCCCACTCTTTCACCTTCCTTAAAGCTTTCCTTCAAATCTTGTTCTTGCCTATTTCCTCTACTTGGTTTCTCTATAAAAAAAGCAACTCTTTTGTGTTAGGAGCAGAAAAGGTTAATTACACTGCTGTTGTCAGATCAACAGAGAAGCTGTGAGAAGGGACTGCCACACCCCCAGTGTTAGCAGCTGTTGACCCAAATATAACATGGCCAGGGGGGGGGGAAACCCCACAATTGCACCTACTTCTCTTCTGTAGAGTAGAAGCAGAGCTTGCTCCTGAAATTAGCAAATTACTGGGTTGGGGTGGCAGGTTGGAATCCTTCCTGCATTCCAGCGGATTCTACCTGTCTGGGGTATCTGCCTTCTCCACCTCTCTTTCCAAATATGTCTGTGTGGGAGGGGGGTTCAGTGGCTGAAAGCCGACAGATCGTTTGGATAAGACTTACTGAGCATTAATGGCATTATGAGCAGCCTGCACAAGGGATTAAAAATGTACAAGCACAGATTTGCTTTGGGGAATAGGATGAAGTCCCTTCCAATTCTGATGCTTCTTCAGAAAGGAGCATTCGACACCCGGTTCTTATGTTGCGGGAAGCCAAAATGTGGTTTCGTTTGGCTCCTGGTTTAGCTTTTTGTGAAAAAGCCAGTCACTGTAGCTAGGTCAGACCAGGCGGCTTCATTAATGTGTGAATGAAACTTGGATTCTCTCCCAATTCTTCTTACGCTTGGTTACAAGATCAGAAAAATAGATCTGCCCTTGGCAGCCTCGCCACGCTTGGCAAATCAGCTGGATTCACTTTTGCTAACCTTCTGATTTGTCCAGTCCTAAGCTCATGGAGCTGGGTTTGTGGTCTAAGAAAGGATTCTTAGTGCAAATTTCACCCCCCACACACACACAAACAATTATTTCCCCCCCCCAAAGGTTTGCAAACCAGTTCGCCTATTTAGAGAAAAGTAGAGTTCGCATTTGCAGGTTAAAACCCACTTTAAAATGTGAACTTAAAACCTGCAGAAAAAGCAGGATTGTTTAGCAAACCATCCAGGTTGGCAGAAACATTTCTGGCGTTCTTATCATTAGTTACACAGACTTCATTGTTTTGCAACAGTTACATATGCTTTTGTAAGCAGTCACAACATGAACTGCGCTTAAATATGTTTTTTTCCCCCTTCCTGTTGGCTCTAATGTTAACTAACCAAGGTCTGGCACCTAGTCACAGTATCTATCGAGGCTTAGAATAATTCTGTAAAGTACATTAACACCTAGGTCAGGTTTGACACATCTGGCAAAAGCCAACCCAGATGTGATTTGGTTGATTTTTGGCTTAGAACGGTGCATACCACCGTTAGGTTGGCTTATTAAACTATAGGTTTCAGCTTAACTAATTGCATGAACTCATTCTAGCTTATTCAAGAAAGCCCAAATAAAATAGGGCTTAGCCATGCATGAACCTGGTTGCACACACCTAATAATTTAATGCATCCACACCACCAATATCAATCAACAATGTTTGACCCAACCAACAGCAGTCAACAAAATATCACAAAAGAAAATGATGTTCTACTACCGGTAAGCAGAATTTCTACAGATTGACACAACTGCTCTGCCCATTACAGGTTTTTCAACAGCTACTTTTTTTTAAAAAAAAAGTTATTTGCAGTAATATGTAAAGGCAGAGGTTTCTGCCTGCAGTTTCAGCTGCTACCAATTGCAAATGCCTTCAAAGTGGCTCTAAAAATAGCTCTGGGCACTGGAGACCATTAAACACCTCACCGGAGAAAGAATTAAAGACTGTTTTGTTGCGGGATCCGCTCTTCCTTTCACAGGAAAAGATCAAAATCTGAGCCCTGAGAAAGTGACAGGACCCATAAAAGGTTTCCACCTACACCTTGATCTCCAGAACAGTTCAGTGTTCAACCCAAATCCCAACCACCCTCGCTTTCCAGCTTGCTTGCTTGCTAGCTTGCTTAATTAATTAATTAATTGATTGAAGGAAATGTACCGGGCTTCCTGATTTGCTCACAGTGAACTGTCCATGGGAGTGGGTTGGTCTTCAGGCCTTCTCATGACATCTACATAGTTGGTCTGAGGCTGGCTGAAGAATTCTGGGAGTTGAAGTTCACAAGTCATAAAAGGGCCATGTTTGAAGACCACTGTTATAGGTAGTCCTCAGCTTACACATTTCCTGACCGTTCCAAGTTTCAACGGCACTGGGGAAAAAAAGTGACTTACAACCGTTTTTCACACCTGCGACCGTTGCAGCATCCCCGTGGTCGCGTGGTCAAAAATTCAAACTCTTGACAACTGACTCATATTTATGACGGTTGCAGTGTCCTGGGGTCACGGGATCCCCTTTTTATGACCTTCCAACAAGCAAAATCAGTGGGGAAGCCACTTAACAACTGTGGCCAGAAAAGGTGTACAAATGGGACGAAACCCACTTAACAAATGTCTCACTTGGCCACAGGACGTTTGGGCTCAATCATGGTCATAAGTCGAGGACTATCTGTATGTTTTACCAGCAACTGAGTTTCTACCAGCTTGGGACTCCATCTGCTATTGCATTCCTGGGCAGTTGCCCTTTTGCAGGAGTCAATTTATTCTAGGCTTGTCCTAAGTCAGCGCTAAGTAAGGCGTGTTAAACAACACCCTTCCCATTAAAGAAAAATTAGCAGGCCATCCACTGAGTTATTTAAGAAAGAAGCAAACCCAAACTTCCCCGCGTTTATTCCTCCCCCCTAAAATGAATCTTGATCAAAAGCAATTAGTTAAACGCCAGGAGCAATTTGACGATAAATAAATATTCTTTTGTTATTAGACATGCTGCAGTGTAATTGAAAAACACAAATTCCCGAGCCGTTTATAGTGATGTATTTGAACTTGTGAACCAATGTTTGGAGGGGGGCAGCTTCTGTCTTTGTCAATAATCGCACAATTATACAATCCCTGAAGTACATGCTCGTTGGCAAGGTTTCAGGGGATTTTTAATCATTGCAGGTGACAGGATTCTCCTTTGCCACCATGCTGTAAAAGAGGAACATCCATTTTATTTCTATATTTAACATTCACATTCATCAATAAAGAAACTTCTTCCTTTCCAAAGCGCTGATTTAAGCAGCTTCAATGAGAAATGCAAAGATCTTCAGGTGACCAAAGTTGGTGTTTTTTAAAAAAAAAATATTATTTTTACTTTAATGGAACAACCGATCGTCTAGGAGTTCTGCTATCCCAACCATTTTTAATGGATTTCACATCCTTTATTTAATTTTACAAATCTTGACAGAAATGCCAGGAAACTTGCAATGCTATAATTATATTTCTTCCAATGGTTGTAAGTTATTAACAAGGCTGTCAAAACACCATAATTATTTTATCCCAAGTTTGACTGATTCCATAAGCTGCCTCTTTTTAACTCTACAACATCCATCCTTCCAGTTTCCTCCTTCAATTAACAGTGGTTGTGGGCACACAGAAGATCCTGAAAAGCTGCCTCCTTATTTGAAAATAACATCAAAACTCTTGTCTTACAATCCAGGGAAGGAGATCACCTTAGCAGAGGGGTAGGCAACCTTGGCTCTTTTTTAATGACTCGTGGACTTCAACTCCCAGAATTCCTGAGCCAGCATGGCTCAGTCATAAAAGAGCCAAGGTTGCCTACCCCTGCCTTAGCCACTACTTCGCAACCTTCAAGAACCAAAGGATCCAGTTTTTGCTTCCTACTAAAAAGCAAAACAAAGCTGCAGGGATTTAAAAAAAATACTCAAACAACAATTGGGTAATAAGTATATTTTTTCCAACATATGAATGCAATAAGAAGCAACGGATCTGTTTTGTATTAAAGTGTCCGGTGTCAAGAATCATGTCCTTCCGACGCGATCTGAAGACTTATTTGTTCGAACAAGCTGGCCTGGCCTGATGGGGGATGGGTTGGGATTTTATTGTTGTTTTAAATGTATTTAACTTATTGTTGTAGCTTGGGCATTTCGTTTAATTCTTCTTTAACTTTTGTATTTTTGTACTTTTATTGTTTGCCCTGTTCACCGCCCTGAGTCCTTCGGGAGAAGGGCGGTATACAAATAAAATTAATAAATTAATAATAATAATAATAACAAAGCAATTGTGAACATCTCTGGTTTAGGAACCAGGGTGGGAGGGGAATTATTTGATATAAATGATCCCAAATCCCTCAAACTCCAATTATCCTTGAGCATTAATATGCACTGGAAACAGGAAACTGTTGATTGGGGGAAAAATCCATTAATAACAATCAAATAAAATAGAAGAGAGTATTTGTAGCGCAGGGATGAACTGTGGGGTCCTTGGCACTCTCTGAACTTGAATATTTTCTTGCAGACGTTTCATTACCCAACTAGGTAACATCATCAGTGTATGATGTTCTGATGATATTACCTAGTTGGGTAATGAATCATCTGCAAGAAAATAAACAAGTTCAGAGAGCACCAAGAACTCCACTCCTTAGTCCAACTACTTCCTCCAATCCCCCCCTCTTTTTTATTTATTTTTTTGCAAGAGCTTCATGACACATTCTTCAAAAATTAATTAAAATCCTGCAGGCTTTTCAGGTGGGCCTAATATGACTGCCCTACTATAAAAAGTCTTACTGCAAAGTCAGGTCTCTTGGTGAAGTATCCCTCAGTAAAACTCACATTTTGTAGGGTAAAAATGTCAGTTCAAAAAAAAATTAAAAAGTTGAAGGTCAGCAGATTTCAGCCTCTTATTCCACCACTGCCTAATGATCTCTTCTTGCCCTTCCTTCCTTGGCTGCCTTTCTTAAACAAGGCAGGTTTTTTTAGCTGGAGACATTAACCCAATTATCTTCTCCGGGAAGATTTGTCAAGTTTTCAACTGTCAAATTCAACAAAACAACAAGAACCCAGCAGAACATCTGTTTGCTTGCAGGGCAGGGCATGTTGGAGGCACAAACGGTTCCTACACGTT
This sequence comes from Vipera berus, assembly GCF_964194415.1. Lineage (NCBI taxonomy): Eukaryota > Metazoa > Chordata > Lepidosauria > Squamata > Viperidae > Vipera > Vipera berus. The sequence goes on along the minus strand of NC_138217.1, from coordinate 6,959,053 downwards.
TGTGTGGTTTTAAGAAGCACAGAAAGGGCCCCAGAAGAGCAGCTAGCCTCCCCCAGCATGGTAATCTCTTTAAAAGGAGGACTGGATCAATCTGCAGAAAATAAGACCTTAGCCGCTGAGCACAAAATCAGAGACAGCGTGAATTTCAACAGCTGCTGGAAACAAGAGGAAGATAAAAATTCTTCCTTTGCGTTCCCCTTAAACACTTCCTGAATAAAGCTATTTGCCTGTCATTGAAAACAGGATGTTCAGTTGGAAGGGCTTTTAACTCTGATCCGGAAAAAGGGCCCCGAGAACACACTGGAGCATGCAGGCTATTAATCCTGGCATAGGTGGCAAACCTCTGTTAGGGTTGAGGGTGAAGTCAGGGTCTTGAAATATTGCAGCCAATTTTGGTCTCCACACTATAAAAAAGATGCTGCGACTCTAGAAAGAGTGCAGAGAGGAGCAACAAAGATGATCAGGGGACTGGAGGCTAAAACGTATAAGGAACGGCTGCTGGAATTGGGTATGTCTAGTTTAATGAAGAGAAGGATGAGGGGGGACATGATAGCAGTCTTCCAATATCTCAGGGGCTGCCCCAAAGAAGAGGCAGTCAAGCTATCCTTCAAAGCACCTGAAGGCAGGACAAGAAGCAACGGATGGAAACTCATCAAGGAGAGAAGCAACCTGGAACTAAGGAGAAATTTCCTGACAGTGAGAACAATTAATCAGTGGAACGGCTGAAGCTGTGGGTGCTCCATCACTGGAGATTTTTAAGAAGAGACTGGACAGTCAACTTGTCTGAAATAGTATAGTGTAAGACCTCCAAGGTCGCTTCCAACTCTTGTTATGGCCACATTATGTTAGGTGCCAATAGAAATCTCCAATCTCTACTGAGATTCTAAGACCTTATCCTTGACTTTAGAGGGCAAGAGACGATCTTCAGAACACGATGGAAGAAACAGTAAAACTGAATCCTGCTCCTTTCGTCTTTCGGTCCCAAGGCTCCACCATTCCTAGGACCATCCAAAACGCAGGTGACCCAAGACCGTGGATCACCCTTCTCCGACTCAGAACGCTCTTTAGAATGGTTGAGCCAGGAAACATCCAGATTTCTCAGTAGCTAACACGTGGGAAGGACACAAGGTTGTAAAAGGCTGCCTTGATCTCTTTCAAGTGTAAACATCCTGAAACCATCAAATGATAAAGGACTTTGTAAGACTCTGCAAGTAAGAAATCAGCCAGCTTTTCATTTAAGCCATAACTTCCATCAGGATCAAGGGATGCTGCTGCGCTGCTGCTTGCTCGCCAATTCTTTCAGCAAACCAGCCAAGCAAAGAAACGTGTCCAGCTGCACTTTAGAGCAACAGCTGACTCAGCTCAGGGGAGTCTATTTCAAGATCTGCAAGAAATGCAATACTTATGGATCAGGTTGGCAACCTCCCTGGCCACTGAGAAGGACAAGGGGTGGGGGGGCATGTAGGAAACAACAGCCCCAGAGTAACAGGGGACTTTAACTAGCCTGGCATTAACTGGGAAACGAAACTCTGAATCAAGTGTGTGTGTGGGGGGTGTCAAACAGGTTCCTGAGCAACCTAGCTGACAACTTTGTCATCCAAAAGGTAGAGGAGGGAAGTGGAGGGACACCTGTAATGGGCCTAATTCTTCCTAGCAGAGAAGAAGTAAGTGATCAAAGGGGTTGAAGTTTCTGGAACTTTGGGGGAGGGAGACCGTGCCATATTGGAATTCAATATCATGCAGACAACAAGCAATAGAACATAATCAAACCAGTCTCTTAAGTCTTTAAAAGAGCTGATTTCAACAAACTTAGACAGAGAGAGAGAGAGAGAGTTTGGGAAGGATTCCATGGATGAAAATCGTAAAGCTTGGGAAAGTGTAAAAAATATGATTTAAAATGCCTGGTCCAGCACAACACCACATATTCTTATCTTGTACAATCTCTAGAAAGAAGCATCGTTGTCTTCTAGCCCAGGGCTTTTCAACCTTTCCCCCCATTGTACCAGTTTTAGGATAGGGCATCATCCGAGGACCACCAGTCGCCTAGCAAGGTGTCAAAAATTTGATGACCAAAAAAAAAGGGGGGGGGGGGAAGTGATGAAGTACAGGTAGTCCTCGAGTTACAACAGTTTGCTTAGTGACCGTTCGAAGTTACAATGGCACTGAAAAAAGTGGCCCCAAGCCACAGCCGAGCAAGACACCTGCCTGCCTGCCCTGCGGCGCTCTTCCTCCTGTCCGAGGTTTTCATTGTTGTGAGCATTTCTGTTGAGGATTGGCAGTGGGGGTGGGGTGTGTGGGGGTGTATGGTTTTTATCCTCTCCCCCCGTCTGCTGGGTGGTTGCAGCAGGTTTTGGTCACTTCACATGACCCTGGGACACTGTGACTGTCAGTGCTTTTTTTGTAAAAGAAAAAGGTGCCGGAACTCACACATGTCATACAACCCGCCTTGCCTACCCTACAAGGTTCCATCCAAAAAAGGTGCCGGAACTCCGTTTTGAGCGTTCTATGAGGCAAAAAAGCCCTGGTGACCGTCATAAATATGAACCAGTTGCCAAGCATCTGAATGTAAATCACAAGACCCTGGGGATGCTGCAACATTCCAGCTGATCGGCGCTTCTTCTGGGCTCAGAAGCGCCAGGATCAGCGCCGAGCTCCAGCTGGATCCTGGCGCTGATCCTGGTGCTTCCACTGAGCCCCGACAGCCCTGCAGCTCCAGCCATCTCTCGCTCAGGCTTTTACGGTGCTGCCACCGGCTCAGCTCATTCCCCTCCCCTGCTACCACTTTTCTAGAATGGTCGCGTACCACCTGGCAGGTGCCAATGTAGCACCAGTCGTACCCGTACCACTGGTTGAAAAGCCCTGTCTTATAGGACTTCTTACACTTCATTATAATTTTAAAATCACTCCTGTTCGTTGGCTTACTCTTCCATACCTTCGTGCATTGAAATCTGCTGAGGAGGAGGAGGAGGAGGAGGAGGAGGAGGAGGAGGAGGAGGAGGAGGAGGAGGAGGGGAAGAAGAAGCTGGTTGATCTGGTCTAGATTCCCAATCAAACAGCTGGCTTTGAACATTGTTCGCTGGTCTAATTAGATTTGCCATTAGCTTGTTCTCCATCCCTGGAGTTTTAAAACAAACTGGAGTGGTTAAACTATGGTCAAGGGTCCAAATTTAAGATTAATGGTTCATCTAGTGGTATTATCTAACGTTGGGAGGCAAGAACTTTCCAAGGTTTCATTCAAGGAGGCGTCTTCAAAAAGAGATAACAAGACAGAGCCTGAATAAATAGTGCATTATTCAACAGTACTGATAACCTTCCGTAATCCTGATAATCTCTGGGCCATCAGAAGAGGAAACACAAAAACAAAAGGGGAAAAAAACCACAGCAATAAAATCCAGTCCCCAAACGCAAAAAAGATTCCATTCTGCTGAGGCAATGCATGACAGTGTGTCACGGCTCAAAGAAAAATATTTTTCACCCTTGCTTTTTTTTCCCCCCCCCAAGCCTTGGAGATGAAGTGATGTGGTTTGTTTGTTTGTTTTAAGGAGTGAAAATATATTTCAGGCTAATGGATTGTCTGCCACAAGATGTGGTTGCTTTTGACTAGATTACGTGGCTTTCAAGGAAGCCGTGAGGGCAGGCAAATTCCTATTAATGAAGATCCGTCATGAAACAATGATCCCTTGGAAGTCCAGATTTCTTGAGGAGACGGCAAAAAAAAAAAGAAGAAGAAGAAGAAGAGCTTTGGGGGGTTCCCCTAATGTAACCATCTCACAGCTTCTCAACCTTAGCAACTCTAAGATGCGTGGCTTTCAACTAACCATGGTGAAAAGGGTTGTAAAACCAGGGGAGACTCATTTAATAACCGCATTGCCGAGTAATGGAAAATCTGTAAGTCCCAACTGTAAGTCAAGGACTATCCGTGATTCACAACCAGTTTAAGAAAATTCACCGCTTCCCTCTGCAAGTTTGCATTTCTCTTCAAAAATCCCCAGTGCTACTTTTGGGTGTTTCTTTCACTGCCTTCAAACTCCTGGCAACTCTGCAGGCAAGTCTCCGCAGTTTCCTTGGCACGTTTTCCAGAAGCTGTTTGCCATTTGTCAGCCTTCTTAGAAGGACTGGCCCAAAGACATTCCAGCAACTTCTGTGCCTAAGGCAGGACTAAAATTCCCAGACTCCTGGTTTCTGGGCCGGTGCCTGTAATCTATACGAAAGGGCTTCTCTTGAATGTCATCCTCCTGTTATAAAGCAGAACATCTGTAATTTCCGCAAGACAGAAACCAATTGCGGCTCAATGCTCCTAGTTCTTTTTCAATGCTTACCTGCTAAATTCTAATATCTGATTTGCCATTAAGGTTAATCAGTAGCAAACCTAAGGAATCCGCCTGTGCCGCGTTACCAAAGACAGCTGTTGAGTTATTTCTGAAGAGAAAACTTGGACCAAATGTAGAATTTAGTCACACAAGGAACGGCATAGTGGGGTTCCCGCCAACTTAAGAACCTCTCAAGGTGTGTTTTCCCCCCTGCAACTTTCTTCCTCCTCCACAGTTCTTTAGAAACCAAATTTGTTCAATTTCTCAGCTTGTCTTTTTTTTTCTTTCTTTTTCCAAAGGGGAAACTCCACCAAAATTGTCCTTTTGCAATACTCAGAGCACTATCGACTCCACCTTTGTCCAACAAATTCTAAGTTAATCCCCTTTTTTTTCTGGCTAGATAATTACTTCCATAATGTGAATAGATGATTGATGTAAGCCTGGTTCGGATCTTGCCCTTTGCTTCTCTCTTAAAAACGAATGCGATGAAAACAAAGGCTTTGAACACGAGAAAACAGTTTTTTTAAAAATTTGAACTTGCGAGATGGAGACAGGGTTCAGAATCAGGCAAAGTCACAGACAACTGTATACAACCCCCTGGTGAATTTACACAGCTGTCCAGGCAGTGGGCTTCAAAACACAACCTTAGCATACCATGTTTGACTAGGGCACTGGAGGAGGGCTATTGACTGAGGAGGGGTCAGGCTTTCCTTCCACATCTGTGTAGTTTCCTCAAGTCTTAAGAGAATGGCTAGATAATAATCAACGACATGCTTGCTTGCAAAACCCACAGCCTGTCCGAAGTCCCCGTTTTGCCTGGTTCAATGCTAAGCGAAAAGGCCTGAGCACAAGAACCGTGTTCTTGCAACAACACGAAGCTACCGTGGTAAGTTTTACAGGAAGAGGGAAATCCCCAAGCAACGAGATAAGTACAAATACAACTTCCCAATTTCATCACAACGTTTCCTTTTAATGCACAGAGATGGCAGTTCGGAAATTCTGCAGGGGAAAAAAAAAGTCCCATAGAGTAGCTTCCCCCCCATTTTTCTTAATGTTTAGTTCTTATAGAACCAGGTTTTTCACTTATATTTACCTATTTATGCAACTGATACAATGCAACAAGGTGAGAACCGAAATGCCCCATGCACAAAACTTTTGCTTGTCCAACTAGTCTGTAGATTTCAAAGAAAATGACAGCATTGGTTTAAAACCAACAAGAAACCACACCCAGTCATAACTTTCAATTTTTTTCTAACAAAATTAACTGCAATGGAAAGTTCTCACACATCAAAATAACAGGAGACCTGCTTTTTATTTTCAAGGACCCAGCAGCCCTTCTTCCTAAATGAACATAATTTATAGCTAACATCCGTTGCTTTCCTTGGAAAGGTGCACACCTGTCCAGAAAGAAATTATTTAGATGGCGGATCCAGGGTGATCTCAATAAGCTAAGCAGGGTCAGATCTGGTTTAGCAAGTCTAAAGTCTAAATTGGGAAGATACACATCTCAGAAAACAGAGGGAAACGAGCCAGCTCCATACTGTTAGCCCCCCGATGTGCACAGATGCTGTCATAAATTCATCAGCTTAAAGTTCTGACTTGAAGAAGGTTCACCTTAACCTGCGATGGTCAGAAGTATTCCAACAGGACAGAAGACCTTAAGGAGGCAACCTTACCAACTTGCTCTCTAATTTTTCAGGGCTTTGAACATAGAGAACATAGCCCACCATATCTCCATCATCAGACGGCCACCCGTGACATGCTTTGAATGCTCTGGATGTTCTCCAGCTTCCATCTATGGCCACTCTTTGGCCAGCAGAAGTCTCAGCTCCTGAACCAAGCCATATTTGGCTGAACATACCACAACTGACTTGATCCAGACCAAAGAGGAAGCCATTTTTACCACTCGCAGTGCTTGGTTTGACACAACGCACCCGGCGAATAGCAAGTCAGCCAAGCTAGAGTTTCACAAGATGAATGGAGTCCATCAAAAAGATGAAAAGAAACAATTACCTTAAGTGAAATATGTAATATTTCTTGCTAGATCAATGCTTTTCCTTCCAACAGGACACAATAGATAGAAGAACCTTCGAGTACAACCATTCATTTAGTGACCTTTCAAAGTTACAATGGCACTGGAAAAAAAGTCTCTTATGACTGTTTTTCAAAATTATAACCACTGAAGCACCTCCCAGGATCATGGGATCAAACTTCAGCCGCTTGGCAACCGGTTCATATTTATGACGGTTGCAAGTGTCCCCCCGGCCTCAGGTGATCTTTTGCGACCTTCTGACAAGCAAATTCAAGGGGGAAGCCAGATTCACTTAATAACCGTGTTACTAGTTTAATAACTGCAGTGATTCATTTAACAATTGTGAGAAGGAAGGTCATAACATGGGGCCAAACTCACTTAACAGCTGTCTTGCTTAGTAAGAGAAATTTTGGGCTCCGGTTGCAGTCATAAATCAAGGATTATCCATATAAAATTGCACAAGTAGAATATATTAGCAATGCAAAGTTTTTTTTTTTATAACTGCCAGGACACAGCATTAATCTAGGAACATTTGCACTGCAAAACACAGAATGCATTAAAAAAAATTTCTCTCCAGCGGTCTACAACACAACTAGACCTCAATTTACAAGATGCAACTATCTATAACAAGACGGGAAAAGTTCTATAACGTGAGTTGAGCACATGCTATTTTTTTTTTAGAGTTTTGGCCCTGGTAATCCCCTTGACTTCTGCATAATACCAGAAGCTCCTCTGGCATTTCCCCCCATGAACAACAGGAACAATCACATCTTGATATGAAGAAGGGGAAAAAAACAAAAAACCTCGAGTCAGCCTTGCCTCTGAATTCCCATCTTGTTTTGTTACTGAACGTGTGAAAAGAACACTTATGGCACACTTTCTGCCAACACAACTGCCTTCTGGAGAGACAACTCGCCCCTGCCCATTGTTTATTGCAATGGGTCAACTACCATGCCAAGAAAGCAAAAGTTGCATATTAATGAGGCAGAGCTCTAAGCAGTTCCCGCCATCCTGTAAGCAGGACGATCCTTTAAAGATCCTGTGGGACCCCTGGCCTAGTTCTTGATCAGAACTCGCTTTTTGCACGGATCCCAACTCTCTAAGCTGCTGGCATCCACAAAAATAGCTCCACCACCCCTAAAGACATCCTAAAGGTAAAGGTAAAGGTAAAGGTTCCCCCGCACATGCGTGCTAGTCGTTTCCAACTCTAGGGGCCAGTGCTCATCTCCGTTTCAAAGCCGAAGAGCCAGCGCTTGTCCGAGGACGTCTCCGTGGTCATGTGGCCGGCATGACTAGACGCCAAAGGCGCACGGAACGCTGTTACCTTCCCACCGGAGTGGTCCCTATTTTTCTACTTGCATTTTTACGTGCTTTCGAACTGCTAGGTTGGCAGAAGCTGGGACGAGTAACAGGCGCTCACTCTACTACGCGGCTCTCGGGATTCGACCCGCCAAACTGCCGACCATCTGATCGACAAGCTCAGCGTCCTAACCCACTGAGCCACCACGTCCCTTCGAAAGACATCCTAGACATGAACAATTGAAGAAACTGGGCATGTCTAGTCTAACAAAGAGATGGACGAGGGGTGACACGATAGCAGCCTTCCAATAATTGAGGGATGGCCCGAAAGAAGAGGGGGTCAAGCTATTCTCCAAAGCGCCTGAAGGCAGGACAAGAAGCAACGGGTGGAAACCGATCAAGGAGAGAAGCAACCTGGAACTAAGGAGAAACTTCCTGGCAGTGAGGACAGTTAATCAGTGGAACCGCCAGAAGTCGTGGGTGCTCCATCACTTGCGATTTTTAAAAAGAAATTTGTCCAGAAAGGCATAGGGTCTGCTGCCATGGGCAGGGAGTTGGACTAGAAGACCTCCAAAGTCCCTTCCAACCTTAGTATTCTATGTTCTAAATTTAAGGATCACAATACACAGCTCTATCGCATAATTGCCATTCATCGGAACCCATTTTTTTCCCCTCTCCTTTCATCTAATGACAGGACTGGCCACACTAGGCTCAACCTGCACCATTAGCCAGAGTTCAATCGTGGTTACATTTTATCCCAAGCATATTCATACAATGAACCCCTATAAAATAATCCTTCAAAGTGGTCGGTCCCCTCCGAGGTTAAGGCTGCAGAGCACAAGGGCTAAGCCACAAGTACTGATCGCTCCATTGAGCTAAATGCCTACTACGAACCAGATCTCGACCTTTAAGTTCTGTTGAGTATTCTTGGCAAATCAATTTTCCCCCCCCAAACTTAACATAGCCAATCTTTCAAAGTCAGTGCTGTATTTGAGCTGATAGGAATGAATGAATGAATGAATGACCCTTTATTGTCAAAGTACAACCATGTATACACTGAGATTGGGTGAGCCTCCCTTCGTGCCCCCACCACCACAACTCACCGTGACAACAAACCCACCATCCTGTTACACCATGTGAGCCAATTGCACAACACACCAGCCTCGCAAGTCAATCATACATAAAATTATAAAATTATTTCCCGTTCAAGAGCCTGACAGCCCATGGATAGAAGCTGTTCTTCAGCCTCTGCCTCTCTCTGCACCCCACCTGGCCACCTTTTGTTATCTTAGTGAAGTATTCTCACCGTCTTCTTCTGGGTTGTTTGTTTTACTTCTATTTTGTTACTTCTGTTTTGTTGACTCTTTTCATCTCTTCCTTTTTTACTGCTGCAAGCTGCCTAGAGTCGCCCCACGGCGAGATAAAACAGCAAATAAATTTAACAAATAAAATAATAATTAAAAAAAAAGGAAATGGCCTCTTGTCTAGCCGGAAGAAGCTCAAATAATAATAATAAAAAGGATTGCTTTAACAGGGGTGGCAAAATTGCAGCCTTTTTCGTTCTGCCAAAATGACATTTGGTGGAGTGAAGCTCAAGCTAGACTTCCATGTAATTATTTCTACAAGCCATTTCAACGGATACACAAGTGATGTGAGCGCACAGATGAGTCCTTTTTTTTTAAATGATCTTTTGGCTCCTTTCTAAACCGGTTGATCAAGGTTCAATCATCTGAGAGACTGATAAGATCCCTTTCATCCTTCTCTTTTATTGTTCAAGTGCTCCCACATATCATGTGCAGGATCTGCTGGAAAGTTAGGTACGTACACCTGTCTTATTCATTTCAGTTCCTTATTTATTCCCTCGATTACAGCCCTAATTTTGCGGTTCCCGGTCAGTTTCACGAATGTTGACAAAACACTTTTAAGAAAGAAAATCCATAAAGAGACTTTACTTTGAAGAAGGAGAGAACCCCTATTGGCAAGTAATTCCATGCATAGAGATCCATTTATCTTGTAAAAATGCTACGGCACAACCAGCAAAGATAGACTTGCACATATTACTTGTTTGGCGAGCACTTTTCTCTTGATTTTGAACAAAAGTCCAAACTATGGGGGAACCTAGTCATGGGGTTTACACTTGGTGGGAATCATCTTAAGAAGGACACACAGAGGTGTAAGCTAATTTAGAAAGAAAACACACACCTTACTCCAGACACTGGAGCTATTTAAATCTCCCTAGATAAGCAATAGAAGTGATTCATGATATAAATATACACCAAGCCAGCAATTCAAATTCAATCTATTATTGAAGAGTAAAGCACATGAAATCTTTAGGTATTCTTCACTACAGAGAGAACCACACATTGTATACATTCTCCATTTTCACAATAATGCAGTCTTAGAGAGACTAAATTCTGACAATTTGAATCTTGTTTATTGGTGACCAGTGAACACCCCCCTTGTTTTCCATTAGGGCCTTGTGCAATTCTTTTAAGCCACCCAACTTTGTCAAAGATAGGGTGCTCTAAGGATCATCACTGACAGCAGAAGACACCAAAGCAGCTTTTCCAGCAGGCATCCGACCAAGATATATTGGACAGCAGAAATATTACAAATTCTCTAACAACTGTTCTGGAGGCCCATCAATTTGATTAGCAATTAATTTGAGTGCCTGACAGATAGATAGCAGTCATTTTGCAGAGAAATACCAGGGACAGTAAAAACTGTGAGAACAAGAAGAACGACAAGCAAGCATCATCAGGAAATTTTCTTGCATCTGCTACCACCACAATCCAGACAAGAAATATGAAGGCTTCCTCAAGTCAACCTTCTGGTTAAAAGTCACAATAACAGTCTTGTGAAAAACACATTTAGACTTCACGTGCATGCCACTTCACAGCATGGAAGGAACATCTTTCTCCAAACACCCATTACTCTGCACATTTCAAAAATAGCACGCACAGTAGTTTTCTTTTTAATCCATGCAAATGAAAGATTTTGGGAGTAACACCTGTTCCTTGGAGCAAACAGACAGTGCTAAGGTTTGCTTACAACCTGGAAAAGTTTGACAAGCTACAACAGGAAATCCAGAGGTGACCTCAAAGTGAATCTTCCAGGGAAAACAACAAGGAAAAACACATAATATTCGTAATATATTCTAGAAAGACCAATTAGGCCAACTTTAGAACAATTCTTTATTTGGGCAAGTATCAGTGTTACTCCATATCTTTGAAGATCTCACGCCCTACATACATACAACGATCACCAGATTCTAAGGTGGCCCCGTTCTGGTTCAGCTTTATTGACTTATTCCTAAAATAACAAAAAACAAAAAAAAACAACAATCCAGAATAGTAACACTACCCAAACCTTTTTGTTTCTTAATGGAAGGGAATCAAACCAGCCCATCGAAAATGACTAAGATATATAGCAGGATAAAAACAGTTACCAGAAATTCTTACCCATTCAGACTTTCCCATCACATCATGAATAAAAACTGAATAGAAAAAAAAAACCAACCCCAAAGAAATCACTAGCAACACAAAATCCCCCATTTTGTCCAAACTCTCTAAAAATATTGTTGCTTGCTTCGCTTAACTTTTACATGCAGAAGAAGCAAGCCAATACCAAAATTCAATACAATAATACCAAGCAAAGCAATTCCCTCCGATTATTCTTAATTTCTCTTCTTCCTTAAAAACCAAAAGCACATTAGGGTCAACCTGGAGAAGATCTCTCCAGCCTGATTCAACAGCTGCTTCTCCCAACAGCCAAAGGATTAGCCTGGTTGGGGCAATGACACCCCAGGTCACCCCCATCTCATTCAACCCAGCTTTTAAAAGGGTGGTGCACTTTCTGCAGGGCTTGGCATTTACAGAAAGTTTTGCATTCACCTCCCTGAGCTCCAAACAGGTTTGCAAGCCCATTTCAAAGCTAAACCAACAAACACACAGCTTGCCTCAGCGGCCCTCACTGCTTCCCAGCTGGAATGGAGAGCAAGGGTCAACCAGAAGACTTGGCCTACATCAGCTCTGAAGAGCGCACAAGTACACACCCACGACAGTCGCCAGATCTTTAGCGTGCTTTGGATCACAGATGGCGACCACCACAGACCAAGGCCTGAAGGTCCACCTTTAATTCATCCAGATGTTGACATCAAGCCCCTCAAAAGTTCAATGAGATTGACCAAGCACAAGCAAAACGGTCCCACAGATGGAGACCAACACAGACCAGCTCCCAGGACTGAAGGTCCACTTTTAACTCCTCCAAAGGTCAGTCCCACCCACTCGCCCCCTCCTGCTCCCAAAAGTTCAGTGAGACTGACCAGTGCAAGCAAAATGGTCCCACAGATGGAGACCAACACGGACCAGCTCCCAGGTCTGAAGGTCCACCTTGAATTCCTTCAGAGGTTGACCCCAAGCCCCTCCAATGTTCAATGAGACTGACCAGCACAAGCAAAGCAGTCCAGATGATGACCAAGCTCTTCCTCCCGTGTTCCTCCTCCCGACCAGGACCACCCCATCCAGGTAGAGCAACATCTTACCTCCAAGGCTTCCATGGTGATGAAGCTGGCGATGGCAAATCCATCAATTAAATCCTCTTCCTGGGAACTGGATTCCCGCCTCCGCCGCCTCGGAGGTCTGGCATTTCTGCCTGCAGAAGCCTGGCTCTTGGGAAGACCACCACTTTGGCTTGTATTCTCTTTGCCAGGACTGGCTTCCCGTTCGGAGGTGGAGGAGGGGCTTTGGTGAAGTCTATCCCTGCCGTTGGGGTCTCTGCGCCTCACCCGATCCCTTTGGGATCGGGATTTCCTGCTTTGTCTGATCTTGACATCCATTTCCAAAGCCACCCGAGTTTAAGAAAGACCCAAAAACACACACAATTCGTCTTACTGGGGTTTTTTTGTAGGATCCAGCAGCCTTTTTCTCTGGCTCAGAGCCGCTCTTTCCTTCTGGCTCATGAAATCCAAAGGAACCAAGGGGGCAGCCAAAGAGGGAGGGGGACCAGAAAGCCAGGGGCGATCCAAGCTAAGGCAAGAGAAAGCCACCCAGGGGGCAATCCACATCCAGAGGCAGGCAAAAACCCAAAGATAAATCCACAGTGACCTTGACAAACGGCGCCCCTCTCTCGGGAGGGGGGGGGAGAGAGAGGAAAAAGAAGACCAGAGTGGGGAGAAAAACGGGGGTGGGGGGCAAAAAAAAAGACGGGGGAAAAAACACACCAGCCCCGCTGCGATGAATCTCAAGTTCGGGTCTGGAGAAAGAGGGGGAAAAAAGGGGGCGGCGGGATGGGAGAGAGGGCAGGCAGAGCCAAGCTTGGCCCCCTCCCCAAATCCAAAGCAGAGCTCCTCGGAGGCACAGAAGCCGGGGCAGATCAGCCCTCCCCGCTCGGCCAAAGACCCCCCAAAAATCAATCAATCCACCGCAGATCCTGCAGGGCGAATCCAGACGAGAAGCAGCAGCAGCAGCAGCGGCGGCGGCGGAGGAGGAGAGGGCGGCGGGGCTGCACTAAACCGAAGCCCCCCCCCTCTTTTTTTTCTCCCTCCCGCCTCTCTCTGTCTCTCTGCACCCCCCCTCTCTCCTTCCTCGCCCCGCCCCGGGTTCGAATCCGGGGGCGCCCCGAGCAGGCGAGGGCGCCAAAGAGGGGCGCCGGCCGCTCCGCCAAGGCTGGCGCTGCAACTTTGTTGCGAGGCCAAGCGCGCGTCGGGAAGGAAGGAAGGAAGGAAGGAAGGAAGGAAGGAAGGAAGGAAAGGAAGGCGGAAGGAAAGGAGGAACGAAGGCAAAGGAGAAAGGGAAAGGGGGAAAGGAACGAGAAAGGAGAGGAGGAAGGAAGGAAGGAAGGAAGGAAGGAAGGAAGGAAGGAAGGAAGGAAGGAAGGAAGGAAGGAAGGAAGGAAGGAAGGAAGGCAAAGGAGAAAGGGAGAGGGGGAAAGGAACGAGAAAGGAGAGGAGGAGGAAGGAAGGAAGGAGAGGAAAGGAAGAAGGGAGGAAAGGAGGAAGGAAGGGAAGGAAAGAAGGAAGAGGAAAGGCTCCTCTCTTTGCAGCAAGACCAGCAGCAGAGCCGAAGGCAGAGCCTTCCTCCTCCTCCTCTTCCTCCTCGGGGGCTGCGGGCGAGCGGCTGGGCCCGCCGGCGCGCTCGGCCCCTGCCCAACTTTGCCCCCGCCTCGCCTCGCCCGGCAGAAGGAGCAGCCGCCGCCTGCGCCCCTCGGCCGCCCGTTGCCCGCCCGCCTCCCTCCCTCCCTCCCTCGCCCGCGCGCGCGCCGCCCACCCCGGCTCGGGGCGCGCCTCAGGAGGGGCCGCGCCGGCTGCGCCTCCTCATGCCGCCGCCGCCGCCGCTGCTCCCGCCGCTCCCGCTGCTCCCGCCGCCGCTGCCCAGCCCTGCGCTCGGCCGCCCCCCCGGTCGCCCTCTTCCTCCTCCTCCTCCTCCTCCTCCTCTTCTCCTCCTGCTCGCTGGCTCGCTCGGGGCTTTAGCACCGCCCGGCCGGCTGCGCATGAGCAGGGCCGGCCAGCTGCGCGTCACTCGCTCGCCGCAGCTCCGACCGCCCCGCGCGCGCTCCCGACCGACCGACCGACCGCCCTCCCTCCCTCCCGCGCGCCTTCCCCAACCACCTGGCGCGCGCGCGCGCGTGCTCTCGCTCGCTCTAAACTCCCCCCCCCACACACACACACACACACTCCTCCGCCTTCCGAGTGCCTCGCGCGCGCCGCCGCTTGACTGGCTGGCTGGCAGGCGTCGGCCCCGCCTCCTCCTCCCCAATTGGAGGGGTTGTGGAGTGGGGGGGAAGGAGGGAGGGAGGCGACCACCCGCCTCGAAGGGGGTCTCTCTCTCTCTCTCTCTCTCTCTCTCTCTCTCTCTCACACACACACACACACACACACACACACAGAGACATCTTTCTCTTTCTGTCCCTCACACATCTCTCTCTCTCTCTCATATCTTTCTCTCTCTCTGCCTCTCTCATATCTTTCTCATATCTTTCTCCCTCTCTCTCATATCTTATATCTTTCTCTCTCTCTCTCTCTCTCTCTCTGTGCCTCTCTCATATCTTTCTCATATCTTTCTCTCATATCTTTCTTTTTCTCTCATATCTTTCTCTTTCTGCCTCTCATCTTTCTCTCTCTCTCTCTCTGCCTCTTTCTCATATCTTTCTCTTTCTCTCTCTCTGCCTCTCATCTTTCTCTTTCTGTCTCTCTCTCTGCCTCTTTCTCATACCTTTTTCTCTCATATCTTTCTCTCTGCCTCTCTTTCTCATATCTTTTTTTCTCTCTCTCTGCCTCCCTCATATCTTTCTTTCTCTCTCTCTGCCTCTCTTTCTCATATCTTTCTCTTTCTCTGTCTCTGCCTCTCTTTCTCATATCTTTCTCTTTCTCTCTCTCTGCCTCTCTTTCTCATATCTTTCTCTTTCTCTCTCTCTGCCTCTCTTTCTCATATCTTTCTCTCTCTCTGCCTCTCATATCTTTCTCTCATATCTCTCTCTCTCTTTCTGCCCCTCTCTCTCTGCCTCTCATATCTTTCTCTCTCTCTCTCTCTCTCTCTCTCTCTCTCTCTCTCTCTCTCTCTCTCTCTTTTTTTTTTTGCCTGAGGGAAAGGCAGAAGCTCCGTCCCTCCCCTCTTTTTTTTTCAAAGTCAGCCTGGAGTTTTGAGGAAGGGGCTGTGCGAGGAAGGAAGGTCCTGCTTGTGTGCCAGTTGGGACCCCCCCTCCCTTCTCAGGTGGCAAACTCCGGTGTCAAGGAAGGCTTCCCACAACCGCCTCTGAGCCCCAAAGAGCACAGGTTAGCCTCCCAGGGTCAGTGGAGAGAGCCTGACCCTCGTTCTTTCCTTCTCCTGCCCGAATGGACCCGTGTTTGGAGCTGGGAAGAGTTGGGGGTCCTTGCCCCCACTTGCAAAACAAGACGCTGAACCCTCCCCGAGCTGTTTGAATGTGAGGAGGGGCACCTTGGGGGGGACTGAGGGGTGCCCGAGAGGTTGGGGGCACCAAGGGAATGAGTGGGGAGAGTTGGCCGTGGAGGGATCACTTGTGGGATCACCCTGAGCTGCTTCACACAACTCCCCACAACTGCCCAGCCAGTCAGGATCAACCAGGGTCAGGCTGCAGACAACCTCATTGCCCCAATATTCCCAGTCAGCACCAGTAATCCCAGTCAGCTGGGAAGAGCTGTACAAATAAAGGCAGGATATAAATCAGCCATTAAGCTGCTGATGCAGCTCTGCCCCTCAAGCCAGGAGAGACAAATTGGCATTTTGTTCCTTCCTTAACCCCAAATTACAGATGGACGGGTGTCATCTGCATCGGAAGGCATCCTGTAATCAGTCTTGGCTCAATTAAGCAAGAAAGATGGCTGAATGTCTAACCATTTCCTTTGGTAATTGCAGGCTACTAGGAACTTGCCGTTTATCCACTGGTAGGCTTGGCTGGACTCTCAGGGGAGATGGGTGGTTCCCCCCCCCCCCGCCGCCCACCATTCTCTTAGTTTCTTCCCTCTTCTGGGACTTCGAAAGGTTTGGCCTTGGGAAGGTTTTCAAAAGCGACAAAATTCTAGCCTGTAATGGGAGGAGATGCAAGAAAGTTAGGGGTCAGCAGGGTTGACGGCTGAAGAAGCATGGGTAGTCTGGATAAGGGGTTTCTTTTTCTTTCTTTTTCTTCTTCCCTTTTTTTTCCTCATTGCCTTTCCTTCCTTCCTTCCCTCCCTCTCATTGTCCCTTCCTTCCTTCCTTCCTTCCTTCCTTCCTTCCTTCCTTCCTTCCTTCCTTCCTTCCCATTCTCCTTCCTTCCCTCGCATTCTTCTCCCTCCATTTCCTTCCTTCTTTCCTTCCTTCCTTCCTTCCTTCCTTCCTTCCTTCCTTCTTTCCTTCCTTCCTTCCTTCCTTCCTTCCCATCCTCCTTCCTTCCCTCGCATTCTTCTCCCTCCATTTCCTTCCTTCCTTTCCTCCCTCCCTCCCTCTTATTGTCCCTCCCTCCCTTTCTTCCTTCCCATCCTCCTTCCTTCCCTCACATTCTTCTCCCTCCATTTCCTTCCTTCCTTCCTTTCCTCCCTCCCTTTCATTGTCCCTTCCTTCCTTCCTTCCTTCCTTCCTTCCTTCCCATTCTCCTTCCTTCCCTCGCATTCTTCTCCCTCCATTTCCTTCCTTCCTTCCTTCCTTCCTTCCTTCCTTCCTTCCTTCCTTGCCTACCAACCAAGTAACAGAAAGCCATCCCTAACTTAGGATGTTCCTATCTCAGGGGACCAGATTGGGTCTTTGTGGACCAAGCCTGCATGTAGAAGAACAATTCCAGAGGAATGGGGAAGGTGCAGTTTGCAGGGGAGAAAAGGAGATGAAGTATGATGTGATGCCTAGAAGTTTTTGTCTGTAGCATCCCTCACGTGTCCTTCCAAGCTGCACAAGGAAGTAGCAGGGAGGGGTGTAGAATTTCCCCTGCTCCTTGCCCCCTCCAAATCAAACCTAATGATTTTAAGTGGGGTTGCAACACAGAGGGCAGCATCAATGGGGAAGAGGTTAAGCCTTCCTGTTTCTCCCTTTAAAGACAAACACACTCAATGGACTGAAGGCTTCCGCAAAGCCCTTTCAGTGCGGGCCTTTTGTGACGACTTGAGGTGTGAAAAATAAGAGCATCTTTAGCAAGGTGCGAAATCTGTCTTCCCTGTGCCACTTAGAGCCGTGTCACACATTACATTTTTAAGTGTGCGCTTCTGATGCGTCAGGCGTAATGTGCGAGGAAGGAGGGAGGGGGCAGATTGACAAACAGAGGATCTAGAAGTGCAACAGTGTCTTTAGAGGTACTTTACCTTGTTGTATGCACAATTTTGGGGGGTGGGGTGGTGAAAGCATGTTGTCTTGGAGAACGTCTTCTAGATCCTGGGATGAGATGAGCCTGTTTGGAGAGCTTGCAAATTGGGTCCTTTCTGTGGAGTGGAATTGTGCAAAATGTTTGGACAACAGTGAATTCACCAGCCTGGTTGGCACCTCTAACTAAGCCAAGCAATCACAAAATACAGTTATGAATTCAAGCATTACGGCCAGTAGGACAAGGGATATGGCTTTCAAGTACAATGCAAGCCTAACCCATTGGGGATTATTTAATAAGCTGTGATTAAGCCACGATTGGGCAAGTTACGAGAACCAAGTCTGAGTTTTTCTATAGACTTGGCTTTCACTGGTCAGAAACTTGGTTGCAAATTACTTTTCTGTTGTTGGCTTAACTGTTTCACAGTATCATTGTGTTTGTAGACAGAAAACCTATGTTACTAATTGTCTTCAAAACCTTGAGTGGCCTGTAAATAACACTGGAATGTTTACATATTCTTAAGTATCTTTTTCCCCCTTCTTATTCACAGCAAATTGTAGATCCAGAATGCTTTCCTTCCTCTTAAATAAGTTGCAAAAAGAAAAACAAAAATGGGAAGGCAGCATAAAAATTTGTGCATACAGACTCTGGAAAGGAACTCACTTTAAATCCTTGCCTTGGTTTTAAGCATGCGTCAACTTGGTAGAACCACCTTGGATTCATTTAAGCCAAGGATTGCTTACTCAAAGTTGATTAAATTTGCTCCATATTAAATCATAATTCATAGTTTACATAGCTCGGGGCTTAAGTCCCCATAACGGGATCAGCCAAAACCAAGCAGACATATTAGGGTTTATGGGAGACAAACCAGCCATTGTAGTTGGTTTGGCTTTGACTTGATGGAGCGTATAACTCAGCGCAGGCTGGAAAGTCAGTTAATTAGGGCTTATTGGATAGCCCATGATTAAGCAAGCCACCATAAAGTACACCGCAAAGATAATGTGTTGAATACACTGTGGATGTCTGCCTCCTTTTAGCTTAGATGTAAGCTACAGAGAATCAGTTTGCTTTAGCTGTGTTTATTTGCAATACACGATAAGCCTTTGACAATAATCTGATGTGAACAAATACAGCTTGCCCTCAATTTACAACATTCGCTTAGTGACCATTCAAAGTTACAGTGGCATTGGGAAAAAACAGGACTGTTTTTCACACTTACCACCGTTGCAGCATCCCCATGGTCACGTGATCAAAATTTTTATTTTTTTTAAATTTATTAATATTTCTATACCGCCCTTCTCCCGAAGGACTCAGGGCGGTGTACAGGGCAAGAATAAAACACAGAATTACAAAAGTTAAAAAGTAATTAAATACATGCCCATTAAAAAACAGTTAATACATAATAAAAACCCCAATAAAATGACAGTAAAAACCCCACCAATCCCCCCTCAGGCCAGGCTGGCTTGTTCGAACAAGTATGTTTTTAGATCGCGGCGAAAGGAGCGAAGATCGGGCGCTGTCCGGAGCTCAACTGGTAACTGGTTCCATAGTTCCGGGGCACCCACAGAGAAGGATCTCCCCCTGGGGGCCACCAATCGACATTCTCTGACCGGTGGCACCCTGAGGAGTCCCTCTCTGTGGGAACGCACAGGGCGGAGGGAAGTTGATGCCGGCAGCAGGTGTTCCCTAAGGTACTCCGGACCCATGCCATGTAGGGCTTTAAACACCATTACTAGTACCTTGAATCTCACCCGGAAGACAACTGGCAACCAATGCAGCTCACGGAGCAGAGGTGTGACATGGGAGTATCGGGAGACTCCCAACACAACTCTCGCGGCTGCATTCTGTACCAGTTGGAGCCTCCGGGTGGTCCTCAAGGGAAGCTCCATGTAGAGAGCGTTGCAGTAGTCTAGACGAGAGGTCACGAGCGCGTGAGTGACCGTGCATAAATCATCCCGGCTTAGATAGGGCCGCAACTGGCGCACCAGGCGAACCTGGGTGAAAGCCCCCCTAGTCACAGCCACTATGTGATCTTCCAAGGTGAGCCGTGAATCTAGGAGGACTCCCAAGTTGCGAGCCCTATCAAAATATGGAAGCTTGGCAACTGGCCTGTATTTATGACCGTTGCAGTGTCCCAGGGTCAGATGATTCCCCTTTTGCGACCTTCCGACAAAGTCAAGGGGGAAGCCACGCTGACTTAACACCTGCAGTGATTCACTTAACAACTATGGCAAGAAAGGTCGTAAAATGGGGCACAGCTCATTTAACTACCGTCTTGCAGAGCGACAGAAAATTTTACGACCTTTCTTGCCACAGCTAAGAGATTTAGTGCAGTTGTTTTTTTTTTATTGAAAAGTTTTAACATACAATTTTTCTTTAAAAAACCCCCCTCCCCCTCCCTTCACCCTCCCCCCCTACCTCTCCCCCCTCCCCCCCTCCCCCCCCGACTTCCCAGAGCTAAATACAAGGTATATATAAAAAAAACCAATCATAAACAATCATATACTAACAACTATAAGCTCTAAAATCCATCACTCTCTAGCTTATATAGGATAAAACAAACCTTAGTAATATTAAATATATATATAAAAAAAAAACTAAAAGAAAAAAAAAGAAGAAAAAAGAAAGAAGACTTATTCAAATGCTACATAAAACTTCTTAACCCTATACTTATTCTGGATAAACTCAATCCATTTTCTCCATTCCATAATATAGCGTTCTTGCGAGTGATCTTTCAAATAGGCCGAAATCTTCGCCATCTCTGCCAGGTCGGAAACCTTTAAAGTCCACTCTTCTATAGACGGCAATTCCTCTTTCTTCCAATACTGACCTATCAGGAGTCTTGCTGCCGTAATTAAATTCAACATCAACTTAGTGTCCACAACTGTAGCATCTGTAATTATTCCCAACAAAAAAAGTTGCGGACAAAACTTTATCCTCTGTTTAAAAATCTTCTGCATGTTCCACCAAACTTTTATCCAAAAGGCCTTAACCTTTTTACATGTCCACCATATATGAAAATATGTTGCATCTTCATCACCGCACCTTGGGTGAGGAACGTAAAATTTACACAAGCTCAAAATTTAAGAGAAAACTTTTACAAAATGTTTTATAGATGGCATTTAGATCCCAAAAAGCTCGCAAGTATGTATCCGAATTATCAGCCTAAATGTTGGAGGTGCGGTGAGTGCAGTTGTTAAGTTAGTAAAATGGTTGTTAAATGAATCTGACTTCCCCATGGACATGGCTTGTCAGAAGGTCGCAAAAGGGGATCACGCGACCCCAGGTCCCTGCAACCGTCATAAATACAAACCAATCGCCAAGCGTCTGAATTTTGATCACGCGACCACGGGGATGCTGCAGCGGTGGCAAGTGTGAAAAAACAGTCGTAAGTCCCTTTTTCAGCGCTGTTGTAACTTCAAACATTCACTAAACCAACGGCTGTAAGTCGAGAACTACCTGTAGTGAGGCTGCAAAAAAAAAAAAAAAAGATCTGCGGATTGCCCACCCTTGTTCTAAACCGTGAAATGTGGTTTACTAACTGCAGTGGCTGGCATAAGCCGACATGCTAAGGTACAAGCCGAGATGTTGAGTTTGCCATGCTTTGCAACAACAAAAAAAACCCTGTCCCATTGATGCTAACGTCAATATTAGTAGGATAATGTAACGCTGAAATTCAAATAGAGAATCTAGCCTGAAGCCATGATTTAAAAAGCTTAAGGGCTAGAAAAGCAGACGTAATTTTTCTTGAAATACTTGCACTTTGAAATTAATACCTTTATCCATATTCCTTCCTCTGCTAAACATGGGCTCTTAAAATACTGTGTGTGTGCATCTCTCCCTCCGCCCCCCCCCCCCACTTCCTAAAGTAACTCCCTAGAGCTCTATAAAGCAGACGCTGTAAAACTCGGCATTTGATGTGCATTAATTTCTCTGCTCTATTAGTGAAAGCTGTTTTTGGAATCTTTTTTTTTTCTTTCCTAGGAAAGAGGGGGGAAAAAAATAAATGGATTTAGAAGACGGATTTCTAGCAGCAAGCAATTATCCGGCAAGTATCAAGCAGAATCTGAGCGGAGGGCAAAAATAACGTCCTAAATGGTCAGGATTCTTACATGATAAAACGGCACTAACACCTTTGCATGGTATTCGGAAAGATTTCTTTTCTCTGTATTGCTGTAGGTGCTACAGGTTCTCAAATACTCAAACCTCCCCTCCCCACTTCCATGTTCTCAACTGGCTGATTAAAACAGGCTTGGAGGTAACTCATGTGTAGGTTGTGAGCGAAAGAGTGTTGAGTAAGTAGCCTTTGTGAAGAGTGATAGTTATGTCTCCTAAGGGTTTGGCAGTCTGCCTTCTCAAGCTCGTAATGTTGCAGAATGCAAGGGACCTTGAGGATTACCTAACCCAGTATAGTTCAGCCTTGGTGACTTTGAGAAGTGTGGACTTCAGTTCCCAGGGGAATTCTGGGAGTTGAAGTCCACCTGTCTTCAGGTTGACAAATAATGATAGATAAAAAGGCAAAAAGAGATATCACAGACCTGACAGGGATTTAAGACACCTCTTTTCTCACCTGAAAATGTGTTCCAGAAAAGCGGACTTGCCTACCTGCTTTAAAATCCAGATTTTGACATCCAGGTGATGTGTGGCACCAAGCCATTCTCCCAGAGGAATTGACAAGAATAACCTTTCTTGCCACTGCAGTTGTTAAAGTTAGCAACACAGTTGTTAAGTGAATCTGGTTTCCCCATTCATTTGGCTTGTCAGAAGCTGATCACGTGACCCCCCCCCCCAAGACGCTGCAACTGTCAATTGCCAAGCATCTGAATTTTGATTACATGATGACCATATGATCACATGACCGTTGTAATGCCACAATGGTCGTAAGTTTGAAAAACAACTCATCGATCACTTTTTTCAGTGCCGTTGTAACTTTAAACGTTCACAATATGAGGACTACCTATATACTGCAACATTTTGTTGCAAGTCTCATTTGTCTCAAATTATGATCCTGGCTGGGTTCACTCCTTGCGGTAAACCAGGGCTGGTTGAATCAGCCACACTTGTCTGTGTTTGCATGTCCTGCTCACTCACAAAACTGGTTTTATGGTGCTTCACACAACGTGCTCAGCTCAAACAAAATCACCCTTTTTACAGCTGAACGCTAGACCCAAAATCCATATTTATTTTCAGCTAGGAGGATAAACATCTTCCTTGGTCACCATTAAATTGCATAAAGGCTCCATTCCTGTCCTTAACAGCTTGGAAACTGCCTTGGTTTAGCTTCCCTTCTCCCCTTCTTTCAGTTAAGTTTTTTTTTTACTTGCTGAAAGGTGTGAAAGGGGGAGAAAAAAACAAGTCCTCATAATTAGTTCAAGAATACAGAATGTACTCCTGAATTCGCAAGTGTCAAAATTGCTTTTTTAAAAAAATAAAAATAAAATATGTGTGTGTGTGAGCTCTATTTAACAAGTACTTATTTTGAGAGAGAAATAGTATAACTTTCCACTTTTCTTTTTTAACACTTCCTTGATCAAAATGCAAGGAAAGTACTAACTCTACTCATCTATGATTATAGTGGTACAGGCAATTTGATTTATCTAAAAGAAGAAGCCTATTGATGGGGGGTGGAATGAAAGTAGAGCAAAACAGACCTTTTTTTGAAGCTGAGTCTGTTGTAGAACCTCTACAGAAACTTGAAAGCTTTTTCATGTTTGCATTGTACCGTGTTAAAAAAAATGTACTTGAGTTGACCTATTACTCTAACCTGAAATACTATTTGCTTAGTTGTAGTTTAACGTGTTCTATAGATTTTTTTTATTCTATTAGATTTTTATTTCATGTTCATTACTTTATAAATAACTCAAGCCAGTGAACATATCTAATACCCCTTTCCTCCTATTTTCCCCACAACAATAGCCTTGCGAGGGGGTTGAGCAGAGAGAGAAGGGCTGGCCTAAAGTCACCCAGCTGGCTTTCATGGCTAAGCCGGGACTAGAACTCCCAATCTCCTGGTGATTGGTCCAAAGTCACTCAGCTGGCTTTCATGGCTAAGCCGGGACTAGAACTCCCAATCTCCTGGTGATTGGTCCAAAGTCACTCAGCTGGCTTTCATGGCTAAGGCAGGGCTAGAACTCCCAGTCTCCTGCTGATTGGTGCACAGTCACCCAGCTGGCTTTCATGGCTAAGGTGGAACTAGAACTCCCAATCTTTTGATGAATGGCCCAAAGACACCCTGCTGGTTTTCATGGCTAAGTAGGATTAGAACTCACAGCCTTCTGATTGTCTTGCCCAGTACCTAAACCACTATGCAGACTAGCTCTGTCTAAACCAAACTGGCTCTGGGTCTGGCTATTGAGAATTTTTAAACCCTGATTTACAGTGATTAGGGCATGAATCTAGCTAATAAGGGCTTGCTCACTAAATCATAGTTAAAACAAGTCGTGAATGAATGACTCTGGATGATACGTAAACCATCCAGGCCCATCCTATATGTAACAATCAACACAGCAAGCACAGGAATCAACTTTTTGATTACAAAAATTCGCTAAGCAGGGTTTTGAAATAAGGAGTAGCAGTGAATTATTACAGACAAAATTGTGTATGGTTCACAAAATACTCTTTTAAGTGATGTGTGGTTTAAATGCGATTTTTTTTTTTTTTTAAAAAAAAGCCACAATGATTCTACACTCCATTTAAACATAAATTCTGGTTTTTACACCACAGCGGCTTTATGGATGAGCTCAGTTTGTTTTGGTTTTTTTTTTAAAAAAATTGCCTCTTTTATATTTCTGCGGGTGACAGCACGGCTAGGATGCCAGCACAAAGACTGTGATGAAATACCGAGGAATTTTAATATCTTACTCTTGATAGTAAGTAATATAGTAGTAGAAATAAAGGTTCCGGATTGTGAACAGATTTTCCAGATCAAAGTACTGACAGAGACCTCACTCGGTTACCCCTCTGAAGTCGCTCCTACGAGGCCAGCGTAGAGCGTCATTTTCCCTATACCTGATCTGAACAGCTCTGTTCAGTTTAAAAAGCAGAATATGTGCAAATAGTAAAATTTAATGAGCTGGAGACAACCACTTTCTGCACGCGCCGTGCAGTCTGTACAGAACTGATCCAATGCGGGTTTGTTTATACAAGCAAAATAATCACGTTCTGAAATGCGTTTGAGAAAAAACAAATAAGCATAAATCTCTGCCTTTCCCCCCCCCTTCTTGGCATCTATGTCTTTTAGCAAGCTTCACTTCACTGGAAAGATTATAAACTCTACAGCTGGGGGTGGGGGGAGAAGGGATTAGGGCTTCATAAACCCAGTCTCTTATGAAATTACGTAACACAACCAAGGGCATCAGTTCTGTTTAGGCAAAAACGAGCAACCCCCTTGCAAAAAAAAAATGGAATAAAAGGGCATTTATTTATTTATTTTATTTATTTAATACTATTTCTATACCGCCCTTCTCCCGAAGGACTCAGGGCGGTGAACAGGGCAAGAATAAAATACAGATTACAAAAGTTAAAACAAAATTAAATAAATGCCCACATATTAAAACACATCTTTAAAACCTAATAAAATAACAATAACAAACCCCCCCCCCAATCCCCTCATCAGGCCAGGCCAGCTTGTTCAAAGAAGTATGTTTTTAGCTCGCGGCGAAAGGAGCGAAGATCGGGCGCCGTCCGGAGCTCAACCGGTAGCTGATTCCATAGCTCCGGGGCGCCCACAGAGAAGGATCTCCCCCTGGGGGCCACCAGTCGACATTCTCTGACCGGTGGCACCCTGAGGAGGCCCTCTCTGTGGGAACGCACAGGGCGGAGGGAAGTCGATGCCGGCAGCAGGTGTTCCCTCAGGTACTCCGGACCCCTGCCATGTAGGGCTTTAAATACCATTACTAGTACCTTGAATCTCACCCGGAAGGCAACTGGTAACCAATGCAGCTCACGGAGTGGGCATCTTGATGGCACCACTGTCCAACTACAGGAATGTTAAGAGGTGTGAGAGGACAGTGTGCTTGCAAATGGCCAACTGAATAACAGAGCTGGAAGGGACCTTGGAGGTCATCTAGTCCAACCCCCTTGCTCAAGCAGCAAACCCTATACCATTCCAGACAAATGGCTGTCCAGTCTTTTCTTAAAAACCTCCAGTGAGGGAGCACCCATAACGTTTGGAATCAAGCTGTTCCACTAGTTAATTGTTGTCAGTCAGGAAATTTCTCACCTGGGCTGCGGGCGCCCTGTCCCTTTAAGTCAGGCGTCTTCAAACTTGGCCCTTTTAGGACTTGTGGACCTCAACTCGTGCCTGGCTGTGGAATTCTGGGAGTTGAAGTCCACAAGTCATAAAAGGGCCAAGTTTGAAGAGCCCTGCTTTAAGCCCTCTTCTTAGCCAGTCCAGTGTCTAAAAGCTGAGCAGAAAGAAAGCTGAGTGTGACAGGGTTGGAATTGTTGTGTTGCTGTGACGGTAAGCAGGAAGGTAGTTTGTGTGTGTGGAATTAAAACAACCTGAAGTAGCCTGGTTTGCTAGCATTGTGCCAAACTAAGCAGCTGTGGTTTAGTACACCATGTTTAGGCAAACTGGCTTAGAGGGCCCCAATGTGGTTCCATTGGGTTTTCGCTGAGCGCATTGTGCCAAACTAAACCTCTGGGCCTTAGTCGGTAAACCATGTTTAAGCAAACCATGGCTTAGAGTGAAACATGAGCCCAGCTGGACAGTGCTGGATTCAGAGTCCCTGAAGTGTCACTTTCCTCTTTTCAAACCCTTGCAACAATCGCCTGCCGGATTCATCTCTCTCTCGTCCCCTCCTCTTGATCGCCCTTAAACTGAAAATGATGCCTCTTGTCAGTTACAAAATGTCTACTATTACAGGCAAAGGGTACTTTTCACTAATGGCGGCAACTGTCAGATTGCTTCATGCGGAAAACAAAACTTGCTTTGCAAAAGAGGATTTAATCTGATCTCTGCGGCCAAAGAGGGGCTGACTCTCTCTCCAGGAGGCTGGTTGGAGTATGCATTGGGCGACCGTTGTAGGATAGAGACCCCAGGGACCTTGGGCAGGTCTGGACTAGGTCCCCTTGGTCTGAAGGTGCAGATTGAGAGGGTCATTTTTGCATGCTGGGAGCCCTGGATTACAAAAAAGATCTTAAGGCTTTGGAAAAAGGGTCTAGAAGAGCAACCAAGATGATTAAAGTCCTGGAGACTAAAACAGATGAAGAACGGCTGCAGGATTTGGGTATGGCCATTCTAGAGGAAAGAAGGACTGGCGGGGGGACATGATAGCAGCATTCCAGTATTTGAAAGGTTTGCCCCAAAGAGAAGGGGGTCAAATTATTCTCCAAAGCACCAGAAGGCAAGGAATAATGGATAGAAACTAATCAAGGAGAGAAGCAACCTGGAATTCAGGAGAAACTTCCTAACAGTGAGGACAATTAACCAGTGGAACTGCTTGCCACCAGAAATCATGGGCGCTCCATCACTGGAGGTTTTTAAGAGGAGACTTGGACGGTCACTTGTCTGAAATGGTATAAGGTCTCCTGTTTGAGCAGAGGCTGGCACTCAGGTCCCCTCCAAGTTCTATTCTGAACCTGAATCCTATTGCCACCAATGAAGGGCAACGATTGTCTCTGAATCCAAGATCGTCTTTACTTCATTTGAGGCCCCTCGAGAGGATGTGAGGTCCAGAGCCAGGACTATTTGTGAAGCAGCTGCCTGAAGGTTGTCTTAGATACTTCAGAGAAGTACCAATAAAGGAGAATATTTGTAGCTCAAGGTTGAAATGAGGAGTCCTTGGTGCTCTCTGAGGCTTGGCGGTTTTCTTGCAGATGTTTCATGATCCAGCTCGGCACTGACAATGTTACCTGGTTCGGCTCATGAAACATCTGCAGAGCACCAAAGACCCCGCCCCCTCCCTTCAGAAAAGGTCCTTGGAGTCCCCGGTGGAAGCGATCCAAATAAAATAGTTGGAGAGTCAGCATCCAAGTATGGCTGTGTCTCCTTTAATTCAAACCTTATTTCAAATTCTGGCAGCCTCTGATCGGTTTTACGGGCTCTGCAGAGGACAAGGATCAGCTTTTCAAAAGCTGAGCTGCTCCTGTAACAGGAAGTGTCTTTCGACAGTTGCTGGGCCCACATCCAGTTCCCGTTTGAAGGATCTACCTCTCTAGGCCGTCAGCTTGAGAAATCCTCTTAATACAACCCCTACTTATATATTGTAAGTCCTCGACTTACAACTTAAATTGAGCCTGAAAGTTGCGGTGGTCATTAAGGACATGGTGTCCATGCCTGATTTGAATAACTGTTTTTGCAGTGGCCATCCTAGGTTGCAAAGTGAATGCTGTGCTCATTCAGTGAACCTTGACTTATGACCTACTTGGTTGTTAAGCAAATGCTACGGTCACTCAGCAAACCCATTTTAATCAGCGGGCATCTTTTTCAAATAGTCTGTAAGTGACCAGTCATAAATTGGAGACTTTTCGTGTCAGCTGCATCCCCTTCTCCTTGTTGTTCATTTCATCGGTTGCGTATTTTTTTTTTTAAATCCCATTTATATCCCGCCCTTCTCCAAAGACTCAGGGCGGCTTACAATCTAAGAAGCACAAATCAATGTGCTTAGCAATAGCCTTCATTCTATGTATATGCCTGCTTATTAGGGCTTTCGCCCCCTCCCCAAGCGGCATTTTTACAAAGTCAGCTTATTGCTCCCAAAAATCTGGGTATTTCTTATGCCTCTTCTTTGTTTTGTGCCATGCCGCAGACCTCAAAAGAGAATAACGGGAAATGTGCTAAGATTTTGGACGTGGGTTTCAAAAGCAGATTGAGGATTTAATTCAGACCTCCCTGGAGTTACAGATTTTTACCTTTGCCTAAGTAGTCCCTGACTTACAGCAGTTCATTGCAAAAGCAGACATAGATAGACAGGGCAACTCAAGGGGGTAGGATAACCCACCCACCCAAAGTACAGGCAGGCCTCGACTTACAATAGTTCATTTGGTGACTGTTTGAAGTTACAACGGCATTGAAACAAGTAACTTAGGACCGTTTTTCCACACTTACGACCGTTGCAGGATCCCCGTGGTCACGTGATCAAAATTCAGAGGCTTGGGAACTGACTCACATTTACGACAGTTGCTGTGTCCTGGGGTCACGTGATCCAGTTCTGTGGCCTGCTTGCAAGCAAAGTCAGTGGAGAAGCCAGATCCACTTAACAACCATGTTACCAATTTAACAACTGCTGTGATTCACTTAACAAGTGTGGCAAGAAAGGTCGTAAAAGGGGTCAAAATTCACTTAATAACTGTTTCACTTAGCAACGGAAATTTGGGGCTCAGTTGAGGTCATACGTCGAGGACTACCTGTACTCTGGAAAGGGCAGGCACAAAGGCCTCCTGGGATACCTAAGTTGTATGTATTTTTGTTTTTTAAGTTGTGCAGCTGGTAGGGAAATGACTTTTGCAGGCATGTTCTCCCACCTTCGTGGCATCTTTATGAATATTCCCGATCTCTGCAAAAAAAAACACCAACGCTGTCCTTTCTCTTCTTTGGAGGGCAACTGGAGAGCCTTGATTGTTTTTCCTTAATTATAGCCTCTCTTTTGCAAACTTCAAAAGCACTCCCCGGCAGTATTGTACATTATGATAATGGCCTTCCTCTCTTCTCCTTGATTGCTGCATTGAATCTGAATCTGAGTTCCTTGAATTCTCTGCGGAGGCCACTAAGTGCTGCTGTAATTCTCCCAACCCAGTTTATATGGCTTTCCGCTTCTAGCAGTCACACGTTGGGGAAATTGGTTCCTTGCTCTTCTCGTAGTAAATGCTCTTAATGCCAATCCAGAAGGACTTAGGCAGGATAACCACTAAGGGCTTGAACGCTTCCTGTCACACTAAAAAACGGACGATGTTGTTGTTGTTAGTTGCGAAGTCGTGTCCGACCCATCGCGACCCTATGGACAATGTTCCTCCAGGCCTTCCTGTCCTCTACCATCTTCTGGAGTCCATTTAAGCTCACGCCTACTGCTTCAGTGACTCCATCCAGCCACCTCATTCTCTGTCGTCCCCTTCTTCTATTGCCCTCAATCTTTCCCAGCATTGGGCTCTTCTCCAGTGAGTCCTTCCTTCTCATTAGGTGGCCAAAGTCTTTGAGTTTCAACTTCAGGATCTGGCCTTCTAAAGAGCAGTCAGGGTTGATCTCCTCTAGGACTGACCGGTTTGATCGCCTTGCAGTCCAAGGAACTCGCAGGAGTCTTCTCCAGCACCATAGTTCAAAGGCTTCCACCAGACCCAAGAGAGTTCCTCTTCCTCCTCCTCTTTTCTTATAGATGGGAACAAAAATTCTCAAAGATTGTGTTTGGCCTTCGTTGTAATGGGAAACAGTCCCCCCCAAAAAAAGAGCGGGTGAGGCTTTGTCAGCCCTTCGAGGTGGACAAGATCAGAAACTGATGATGCTCAAACTCTATTGATAGAAACCACAATAACAGAATTTTGAAAGCCTGACCACCGGGACTCTCAAAGCAAAGAACATCAAGGTGGGACAATTGAGTTTCTTTCTTACCTCTTGCTGTTTTCCTGGGGTAAGTTCCCGTTTTGATAGAAACTACAGTAACAGAATTTTGAAAGCCTGGCCATTGGGACCCTCATACCGAAGAGCATCAAAGCGAGACTATTGAGTTTCCTTCTCACCCTTTCCCGTTTTCCCATGGTAAAATTCACATTTTCCATGGCTGCTACATATTTTCTTCATGGCCATCCTTACGCCTCACAACAGATTCTGGATTAATCACAACAGGCCTGGATAAAAACTAAAAACATTTATTTATTTATTTATTTAGAAGATTTGTATCTTTGCCCCCCCCCCACTCACTCTCAGCAACTCTGGGCAGCTTACAAACAGTAAACAACCCAATATAAATGAGTTAAAAACAGTAACACCCCCCCAGCCCCCCTGGCAACAACACACGATCAAATGAGTCACTTGATGGGCTCCATCCCATTCTGGATTCTCCAGGTCCGTTGGCAGAACCACGTCTTCAGAGCCTTGCAAAAGAGTGCCATAGTGGGGGCCAATCTCATCTCTGCAGAGAAGGCCCTTCTTCTGGATCCTGCCAGAGGTACCTCCTTAGGAGATGGGACCCTCAACGTTCCCTGCCTCCCTGCTCTAGGGGGTCAGGTGGATGTAACTGGGAAGAGATGTTCCTTTAGATTAGCACCCCCCCCCAATCTTTCTGTCTTGGTGGCCCAGCAGAGGTAGAAAGAAGGATAGTTCCTTGTGAGTGGCAGGTGGGTGCACGCGAGTACATGCAGCTCGATTTGTGTGAGTGGCAAATGCGAGCGTGTGTGCGCACACGCTCACACACATGCTCGCCTACCCTGGTAGTAGACCACGGCCTGGAGGTTGGGGACCCCTGCTTTAGTTAACCAGGTCCCAAGCTATAGAGCCGTGATGGTGAACCTATGGCACGCGTGCCACAGGTGGCACGCAGAGCCCTCTCTGTTGGCACGCGCACCGTCGCCCCAGTCCTATGCCTTCAGCTGGGTTTTATAGAACCTTTTCGCTTTAGGCCTCCGCCACCGTGTGCAAAAAAAAAAAAAGGTTCAATCAATCAATTTCAACTTCTTGCAGGGAAAAAAATCTCGCAAAGTTGGAATTGATTGATTGAACTTTTTAGTCCCACCCAGTCTGCCGTTACCACTGCAGGCACTCAACATTATATAAGTGGGTTTGGGGTTGCAGTTTGGGCACTCGGTCTCTAAAAGGTTCGCCATCACTGCTATAGAGAGAGCTTTAAAGTTACTCTGCTAACGTTTGAATTCTAGAGAAGTAATTGAGGAGCATCCAATGCCTTCATTTCTGAAAAAGCTGGCCCAGTGGAGGGAAAGGGACTATGGACGCGGCCTTGGACAATTCATTTCCTATCTTAAGGTCAGTCTCATCCACGCAGTGTGGAAACAGGAGATTTGACCTTTGCAAATGGTAGGTAAGGCTCGGCAAAGTTCCCATGGAGAGTTGGAGCCAGCTGTTTATTTAAATGTCATTCATGGCTCAAAAAATGAAATAAAATAAAGGCGAGGTTGTATTGTTTATAATGTCTTTTGCCTGTTTCTTCCTTCATAAGTCTGAGAGTTGGGATGTTTATTGGGACCGAATGAAAACTTGGAGAAACCTTAGGAGGAATGAACGAAAAAACCCTTAAGTTATTCTAAATTGGCCACATAAGTCTAATAAATGTCTGGAAACCCCTTATGGACTTTTTTGCGTGAAGCAGAAGATAAATAGGAACAGGATTTATGCTTTTGATGATCAGACAGGATAGATTGTTGAAAATTGAGTTACACTGTAACCATAGAATAAGAAGTAAATTTATAATTGTGTTTATTTATAAGCATGGTAAAGACAATTGGAAGCCACTTCTTTGTGTGGTTTTTTTTCTTTCTTTTCTATTTTTTTTTTGTTTCCTTCCTTGCACTTTGAGCTTTGTCTTCGATTTCTTTCTTCTTTTCTTTTTCTCGCTTTCAAACTGTCATTTGTGTCCTACAAGCCTGGAAGTGAGGATAAGGAAAGGGAAAGAGAGAGAGAAAATGTAATTCTTTGGAGTGGGGGTGGAAGTGAGGAATGATAAAAAAAAAATATTCCAGGGGAGGACAATAAACTTGTTTTCCCATTTGATCTCCTGGTTAAAGATCAGTTTAAATGTCACCTAGAAAGTAGATAAGAATATACATGTGGTTAAAAAATACTTTAGATTTGTCAAAGCTTCTTTTTCTCTCCTCCTTTTTTTTCTTCCTCCTCCTCCTCCTCCCTCTCTTCCTTCCCTTCTTCCTTTGAGCCTCTCCTTTTTCTCCTTTATCATGAAAACAAAACACTCCTTTTTCCTCCTCCTTCCCTCCCTCCTGTCTCCATCCCTCCCTCCTTTCTCCCACCTCTCTTCCTCCTCTCCCTTCCCCTCCATCAGACTTTCCATTTCATCCATCCACAAGAGCCTTGGTGGAGCAGTGGGCTAATGCCTCCTTAAGTAACACCAGCTGCCTGCAATTAGTGCAGGTTCGAGTCCCACCAGGCTCAAGGTTGACTCAGCCTCTCATCCTTCCGAGGTAGGTAAAATGAGGACCCAGATTGTTGGGGTCAATTAAGCTGACTTTGTAATAATGCCGCTTGGGGTGTGTGTGAAAGCCCTAACAAGCAGGCATATACATAGAATGAAGGCTACTGCTAAGCTTGTAAGCCGCCCTGAGTCTTCGGAGAAGGGCGGGATATAAATGGAATTAAAATAAAAAAATAAAAATAAAAAATCCATCCATCCATCCTGATCAGGTTATTATTCCCTTTCGGGGAAAAAAAGCAATAGGGTGCAAAGCGCAGCTTTTTAATCAGTTTTGCGCTTGAAATAAATTGCCCCCGGGATTACTTGCAGAAAGTGTGACATGCGTCAAAGAGATGTTTTATCAAAACCGGTTGTGCCCCTCCTGCTACATGTTGTTTTGCGGATCCCGCGGATCCCTGTCGCTGTCTTCCGATCCGGATCTTTGGGTAGTTGCTTTGATGCTTCTCTGAATAGTTGAGTTCCAAGATTCAGATCATGCCTGGTGTTGAGCTGTGGTTTGTTTGATCATGGTTTGTTTGATCATGGCTGTTGACAGAACCATCCCTCGGACTCCCTGAGGATGCTGTGTTCCAGACTTGCTTTCTTTTTGTCCAATATTAAGTGGTGGTTTTGCAGACACAAAGAACCATTATTAAATTCTAAACAAAGTTCCCCCCAAAAAACCAGGTAGTCCTTAAGGTGCGACCACAATTGAGTCCAAAATTTTTGTCTCTAAGCGAGGCAGTTGTTAAGTGGGTTTTGTCCCATTTCACGACCTTCCTTACCACAGTTATTAAGTGAATTATTGCCGTTATTAGGTTATTAACACGGTTGTTAAGCACATCTGGCTTTCCTGTTGACTTTGCTTGTCAGAAAGTCACAACAGGTGATCACATGACCCCGGGGACACCGCAACCGTCATAAGTACATGCCAGTTGCCAAGCTTTTGAATTTTGATCACACGTCTGTGGGGATGCTGCAACGGTAGTGTGCATAAAGGTCATAAGTCACTTTTTTTGGTCCGTTGCAATTTTGAATGATCACTAAACAAATGGTTGTAAGTCGATAATACCTGTATCAGAAGAGCTGCTAAGTTATATGTCAATGGGATCCATCCTTCCTCGTGTCGGACAATCTCATTACAAATACAATAAAATTAATAATAATAATAATAACAAACGTCCTGCTCCACTGTTTCCCTGTTGATTGTTAGCCCGTGTTTCCATGACACTGAAGAAAAAGCCAAGATAAATATTTAATTATGGAAAGAACCTTATAGTTAAAACTTGAAAACAGAGGTGGGAAAAGGGGTGAACACAAAAATAGGACACCACATCATTTGCAAAAAAGGAACAACAGCCTCATTTCCTAGGGAAGGGATTATTTTGCTAACAAGAGTTAAATGAGCATTGATGCGTTTCTCACCACAGAAATAGGAACTTGAGGCTAATATCAGGAAAACCCAAAGAGGAGATTATTATTAGAAAAGCA
This sequence comes from Vipera berus, assembly GCF_964194415.1. NCBI lineage: Eukaryota > Metazoa > Chordata > Lepidosauria > Squamata > Viperidae > Vipera > Vipera berus. The sequence continues at coordinate 6,925,067 of NC_138217.1, read as the reverse complement.
CTGATTAATTTAGGGACTTTTAAAAATCTGTATGTAAAGAAATATGTGTTTGGAGGGGGGGAAATGAATGCAAGGAAGACTCTATGCAAGATATAAAACTGGGATTATACTTACCTGGGGCCAATCTAGCTTCTCATATTTGTGCCCTGGTATGTTTTATTCTAAACACGGTTTGTTCAAGCAATCACACCAGCTTGATTCCCAAAGTATAAAGGAGTGACATGATATCAGGGTTCCAATATTTTGGGGGCTGCCACAAAGAAAAGGCGGGGGCGGGGGGGGGGGAGAAATCAACCTATTCTCCAAAGCGCCTGAAGGCAGGACAAGAAGCAACGGATGGAAACTAATCAAGGAGAGAAGCAACCTGGAATTAAGGAGAAATTTCCTGACAGCGAGACAGTGGAACAGCTTGCCACCAGAACTTGTGGGTGCTCCATCACTGGAGGTTTTTAAGAACCAACTGGACAACCATTTGCCTGAAATGGTTTAGATGGGCTAGACTAGAAGACCTCCGAGGTCCCTTCAAATTCTTTGTTATTCTGAATAGCTGGATGGATTGTAGTTACCAAAGCACTTATTCAAGGGTAACGCTAATGAAGCTTAGCTTCTTGGAGCAAATGAAAATGTTGGGTTCTAACTTAACTTGGTTATGCCTCCTGGATAATTTCAGTTTAGAATAACAGAGGGAGGGTGCTCGGAGGTCTGTCGGTCCAACCCCCTGCTCAGGCAGGAGACCCTATACCATGCCAGACAAAGGGCTGTCCAATCTCTTCTTGAAAACCTCCCGCGTCAGAGCACAACCACAACCAGAGCACAACCACACCCTCTGGAGGCAAGTCGTTCCACTGGTTAATTGTTCTAACTGCCAGGAATTTTCTCCTTAGTTCCAGGTTGCACCCACAACTTCTGAAGAAGGCAAGCTGTTCTCCTGGTTAATTGTTCTTACTGTTGGGAAGTTTCTTCTTAGTTCTAGCTTGGTCCTCTCCTTGGTTAGCTAGTCTTGTGTAGTTTCCAGCTTTTATAACCTTGGTAACAAAGAACACGATTTATTTATAGGGAGCCCTTGCCATTTCCCCCCCTCCCCCAGCTTTTCCATTCTTCAGTGATGAGCTTTGCTGGGGTGGTCTTTGAAAACTTCTGGGCTTTGATAAGATCTAATTTTATAGAAACTTAAACAGCCAATAAAAACTACAGTACAGCATGGTGCTTGTAGACGCTGCATTTCATTGCCTTTACAAGTTGCCTTCTCCCTCTTTTTCCTTCAGAGCGTGAAAGTAAAGGGATGAACGGATTCGCCGATATTTTCACTAAAGTCCAACTTTTAAGGCACCATTAAGGGAAAAAAAAACCTGAAGAGAAGGGGAAGGAGAATTCAGATAAGTGAAGGTATGTTACATTTTTAATTTTCAAAAGTTGCCTTATTAAAGCTGTCTTTGGAATAAGTCACCAGATGCTGGAAGTGAGGGAAATACGGATATGAATATCAGGTGTTGGGTCTCTCTTTGTGTGTGTCTTTCTCTCTGACACCTCCACACACTTTTTCTGTACAGCCGCAGGCTAGGGAATGCTGCCGAATTCATTCATTTTGGGCCGAAAACATGTCTTTGCAAAGGAGTACTAAGCCTATCTAACTCGTTTTAAGCCACCATAAAGTTCGAACTGGTGCTGTGGGCCCTTAACTGCCTGTTTTCTGCAACCGCAAATCTTGGCGATTTCTTTTTCCGCCACTTGTTTGCAAAGAAAACTTAGCTTGTGGCAATTTTGCCCCAGATTTAAAAAAGAATTAAGGATTGGCTCCGGGTATTTTGGAAGCCTTCAAGAGGGGTCTGTTCTGTAGTTGAAGGAGTCAGTGTACCAAAACTTGCTGGAATTTTTCTCATCACGGTTTCTAAGCTGTATTTGTGGTTGACTGAGAAATAAACAACCACACTCGAATGATATATAGCCTCGGCTGCTGGCATTCGTGCAATAGGAGCTGGATCTGCAAAAAAAAAAGGGGGGGGGGGAAATGTGCAGATGTTACCTTTGGTGGCACTGAGAGAGAGAGAGTGGATCCTTTGCAGCAGAAAGATGTTGTCGAATTTAGTGAAATAAAGCAAAAGAAAGAGAAAGAGAGAAAGAGAAGAAGGCAGAGGAGGAGGAAACATATTGCATGGATAAAATATTTCTGGTTTTGCTCCGGGTTATCTATTCTCTGTTACGTCTGGGCTTCAGTCAAGAGAAACCACCATAGAACACACAAACAGTGCAGAATTAAGTAAGAATTGCCGGCACGAAAGCTAAAATCCAGATGTAATAGAAAATAAGAGAGGCTTAAAAGAAAGCCTGTCTTACTGAAAGCCAAGAGTGCAATCCTGGAAAACGTGTGTGGATAACCTTGGACTTAAGAGTCAAAGCTACATTGAATTTCATGGCTAATTAAGTTCAAGGCTTCTGTTCTTTCTCCTCTTTTTGCATCCTCAAAAAAGTGAAGGAAAAGTAGACACCCAGGAGGAGGAAAAGACAGGAGCAGTCGGCTTCCCACATTGAGCAAAGCCACAATCTTGGGGTGAAAGAAGCCAGAACTGGCAGCGTTCACACGTTGAAAAGAAGCAGTTTGCCAAAGATGCTAAGATGAGGGCTTAGTCCAAAGTTTGAACACCACAGAAAGAGGGTGGCGGGGGGGGGGGGAAGACAGAGGGAGATGCCTTGCCTTAGATTCCTCTGTGTCCCATCTTAACAGAATAATAAAGTGGGAAGGGACCTTGGAGGTCTTCTAGTCCAGCCCTCAGCTCAAGAGATTGGACAAATGGTTGTCCAATCTCTTCTTAAAAGCCTCCAGTGATGGAACACCCACCACCTCTGTTCCTCTGCTTAATTGTCCTCACTGTTAGGAAGTTTCTCCTTAATTCCAGGTTGCTTCTCTCCTTCATTAGTTTCCATCCATTGTTTCTTGTCCTGCCTTCAAGTGATTTGGAGGATGGGTTGGCCCCCTTTTCTTTTGTGGCAGCCCCTCAAATATTGGAACACTATCATGTCACCCCTAGTCCCTCTTTTCATTAAACTATAGACATCATCCAATTCCTGCAACCGTTCTTCATATGTTTTAGCCTCTAGCCCCGCAATCTTCTTTATTGCTCTTCTCTGCACTCTTTCTAGCCTCTCAACACTCCTTTTTATATGATGGTGACCAAAACTGGATGCAGCATTCCAAGCGTGGCCTTAACGAGGCATTATAAAGCGGTGCTAACATCTCACGTGATCTTGATTCTTTCCCTCTGTTAATTCAGCCAATCTTAGTGTCAGGTCTCCGTTTTTTTGGGGGGGGCACCCTACCCCCCCCATTGCATGAAGGACTTGATGGGCTTGGCCTTTGTTCTTGTAAATTCAGCCTTTTTTGATAGGCAAGCTTGAGAATGGCTCTTTGAAAGCACTGGAGTGGTGTGAACCTCTCCAGTCTTCTTGAGCTGAAAGACAGATGAATTAATCTTGAATAAAGAGGCTATGATCTCGTCAATGGCCCTTCAGTTGTTCGCGCTGAATAGCTTTGATGCTCAGCTGCGTAATTACTGAATCATCCAGATTATGAATATAGAGAGGAGTAGATTCCTGTTTGGGTTTTTATGCACACTGAAGCAGAGAATTCCTCTCTTTCCCCCCTTCATCCCGTGATAGAGGAAATGAGGCCATCCCCATTTCCATTTATGTGGGTGTAGGCTCAGTGTGTTAGGACGCTGAGCTTGTCGATCAGAAGGTCGGCAGTTTGGCGGGTCGAATCCCGAGTGCCACATAGCAGAGTGAGCGCCTGTTACTCGTCCCAGCTTCTGCCAACCTAGCAGTTCGAAAGCACGTAAAAATGCAAGTAGAAAAATAGGGACCATTACGGTGGGAAGGTAACAGCGTTCCATGTGCCTTTGGCGTCTAGTCATGCTGGCCACATGACTATGGAGACGTCCTCGGACAAGCGCTGGCTCTTCGGCTTTGAAACGGAGATGAGCACCGGCCCCAAGAGTTGAAAACGACTAGCACGCATGTGCGGGGGAACCTTTACCTTTTTAAGAGATAACCAGGGTGAGCCCGAGGGGGGGGGGCTTAAATGGATCATCAGACATGAGTCCCTTTGTACCCACAAGAGATCTAAGTTCAGCCCACCTTGAATTCTTTCTTAACTCCCGCTAATTTTTCTTGACTGTTAGTAGTTCAGATTCTTGTAGAGAGTTTAAGCTTGCAATAAACTTTTACACTCATTTGAACTGTCTGAAGCTCAGATTTCCCTGGCGCGTGACTTTCAAGGCCCCTTTTCTGATCACAGTGTGCTGCATTTTGGATGGTTTGCTTAAAGCTGTGGGTGGAAGCTGGACTTTCCGGTGCCCCCCCCCCAAGTGGGCTTATCTTTATACAGGTGGTCATCAACTTAGCAACACTTCATTTAGTGGCTCTTCGAAGTTATAACGGCAGTGAAAAAAGTGAGTTAGGACCGTTTTTCACTCTTATGACCATGGTCACGTGATTGAAATTCAGACACTTGGCAACTGGCTCATATTTATTGAGTGTTGCAATGTTCATTTTGCTGTTGGAAGCTGGCTGGGAAGTTTACAAATAGTGATCACTTGATTCTGGGACTCTGGATGCATGTATTTATGATGCCTGCAAATTTTTATCCCATACCTGTGGGGATGCTGTGACAATCATAAGTGTGAGGTCTGGCTCTAAGTTACTTTTTTCAATACCATTGCAACTTTCAACAGCTGCTAAACAAGTGATGCTTAAGTAAAGGACTATCTGTGACAGTGGAGTGGAATGGAATGGAATAGAATAGAACAGAACAGAACAGAATAGAAATTTTATTGCCACTTTAAATATACACTAATCAGCATACATTAAAATGAATTTTTGTTGCAGTCAGTTCTCAAAAAAAATACCATTATGCATATACTCACATACAAACACAATAATAATAATGATAATGATAATTATTTACCGAAAGTTTGCTAGTGAGAAAAAGTACCACAGTCGAAAAATATATAACGGTCAAAAAGGTTCCAGAAATGTGTCCGTAAAGCCAGCTTGCATAAAATGGGTCCACGGTTACAAGAAAGGCCCATAAAAACATCAGCAGCTTTTTGTGCAGACTTTACAGTAAAACCTTAAAAAGCGTTGACAATTGATTGAGCAGGATTTTAAACCAGAAACAGAGAAGAAACTCAATTGGACCAATTTTGCCCATCCCTGGATCCAACACCGCCCCACAATTCTTTTAGCTGCAAGTCTCGAGTCTGATTTATGTCTCCTGTCTTTCTGCTCCTCTTCCCCAATTCTTCTGCCTTTTTCTTTAAAAGCCCGAAAAATAAATAAGTAAATACTTCAACCCCCTCAATATTCATTCTGGTTTCTCCTCCCCCCCCCCAGATGATTCAAAGGAGAATCATCTTGCGGTCTGCCTGAAGTAGCAAGGCTGAAGGCAGAAGTGGCTGGACAAAGCTCATGAGATCATATTTTTATTAAACATGAAAGCCATTATTTCATTTGTGCGAAAGCCTCTCTTGCTTATTTCCTCCCCTCCCTTTGCGTGAGTAGGTTTGTATCCATCTCCGAGGATAGCCTATCAGGCTTACGATTCGGCACAATACAATTGTACTTCGGCTGCCTCCCTCCCTCCCTCCCACCCGCCCGCCCTGCCCATATATTAAACTAACAAAAACGTGTCAAAAATGCAACGGAGCCGCTATGATATAATGTACTTCAAAGCACTTTTTCAGTGCCTAACCTTGGGGATTTTTGATGCAATGCCAACAGTTTTGTACAAGGGATGGGATTTATAGAATAAATGCCTGGGATAAAGCCGAAATCCGGGGTTTACACACTTTGCGAGCAACATAAAAAGCTCCTCTCTAAAGAGCTGGAGATCTGGGAAAGACCTCAAAGGGCCAACCGCTGTTGCTGTAAGCATCCTTGATTAACGGCCTTCTCCGCTTGGCTTAGAAAGCTCTGATGTAAAAGAGAGGACCACCATCGGAGTGAGTTGTTTGGCAGCTCGTGTCAACATAAGATCTTTCCGGGTGTTGTTGTTTTTTTGCCACCCAATTAAAGAGAATGTCAGCCCTTTGAGATACATTGGGTCATAAAATAAAACAGTGGAATGATTAGAACTCTGCTGTTACAGGGTACAATGACTTGAGTCTTGAAAGAGGAGGATCAACCTATATTCTCCAAAGCGCCCGAAGGCAGGACAAGAAGCAAGGGATGGAAACTCATCGAGGAGAGAAGCAACCTGGAATTAAGGAGGAATTTCCTGACAGTGAGAGCAGTTAACCAGTGGAACAATTTTGTTTCCAGAAGTTATGGGTGCTCCAACACATTTCAGATGAGTCTGGACAGTCGCTTGTCTGAAATGTTATAGGGTTTCCTGCTTGAGCAAAGGGTTGGACTGGAAGACCTCCAAGGTCCCTTCCAAGCCCTGTTATTCTATTAAGAAAACCTTCTGAAGATACAGATATCTTCCTCTCTGGTGTCTCAGATTACTGGTACTTTTTGGGCTAAACATACCCAACTTGGTCTCCGGACCCATCATCCTGTCTGTTGCCTTCCCCTGGCACTTCCCCTAGCATAAGGAGTCCTTAGGGAAAATGATCAGGGAGCAGATGGACTAGGGGTAGGTCAAGAGATGGCCTCCATATTTGTGGTCTTCTACAACAAAGTAAGAGGGACGCGGTGGCTCAGTGGGTTAGGACGCTGAGGTTGTCGATCAGAAGGTCGGCAGTTTGGCGGGTCAAATCCCGAGTGCCGCGTAGCAGAGTGAGCGCCTGTTACTCGTCCCAGCTTCTGCCAACCTAGCAGTTGGAAAGCACGTAAAAAATGCAAGTAGAAAAATAGGGACCACTCCGGTGGGAAGGTAACAGCGTTCCGTGCGCCTTTGGCGTCTAGTCATGCCGGCCACATGACCACGGAGACGTCCTCGGACAAGCGCTGGCTCTTCGGCTTTGAAACGGAGATGAGCACCGGCCTCTAGAGTCGGAAACGACTAGCACGCATGTGTGGGGGAACCTTTACCTTTACCTTTTACTACAACAAAGTATGGAGGAGAAGTCACTGGAAGAAAGCTGAGATGTAAATGTAAATGTAAAGCTGAGATGTAAATACCAAAACAGCCTTACTGTTAGTTTCAGTGCATGAGGCACTTAATGCTGACAATCTCTTGGCTATTGCTCCCTCCAAGCCCCCACCCTCTCCCCTTTTCCTTTCTGCTGAGAACAGAGCTGGGCATCCCATATTTTCTGCCAAGTGTCTACGGAGATCCTCAGTTCTCCAGGTCCTGGTAGTCCCAAAAGTGCTTTTTTCCCCCCAAAAGGCAACTGGACTTTGTTTTTCCCTGAAGAGGTTTCCCTTCTCATCCAAGAAGCTCCTTCAGTTCTTCACTCAGAACTGAAGAAGCTTCTTGGGCGAGAAGCAAAACCTCTTCAAGGAAAAAAAAACCACAAAGTCCAGTTGCCTTTTGGAAAAAAGTGCCTTTGGGATGTTCTGCTAAGGGGTCCTTAACCTGGTCCATGGTAGAAGAGGTTGCCAATATCCAGTAGTAATTCCAAACACCCAACGGTAATTCCGCAGACATCGTCCCTTTGGCTATTTCCGATTCACAGAATGCAGATCCGTTGTGAACCTTCACACAGACTGAAAGGTGTCCCCACTGGTGGTGATGTGGCTGCGTAGAAGGATCGTTGTTGTTTTTTTTGCTGGTGGGTCCCTTCAGAGGCCTTCTGGGAGCCAACCAAGGTTTTCCTTCCTAACCCCTTTCGTGAAATATTCTCTGCTTTTAACGACAAGGGAAGACATTTCCAATTTCTGCTACGGCACTGAGATTAAGAGTGTCTTCGTTGCCTTCTCAATGGGATTTAGGCTACCATGCTGTTATTCCCAACCATCTGAAGCTTAGCCTATTAAATTGTATTTATTATAGCAGCAAACATCAATTATGGATCTGTGCACCTCAGAGCTTTATATTTATTCCCTCATGCTCACTTGGCCTCCCTCTATGCATGAGGGAGATGTGCTAACCTATTTATTCCATTAGACTAACGATGCAGCCCTCTTATTCTCTTATTCCCAGTCTTACTGGGCCAAGCAGCCGATCAAGTTGTTCTTAACGAGCTTTCGCAATAAGCCTGTGCTAAATGTTCTCAAAACCTCATCTCGGCTTGCAAAACAAGAAAGTGCCCTGAGAATGGGTCAGGGGAAATCTAAGTACTCAACTTACAACAGTTCACTTAGTCTTAGAGACTGCTCGAAGTGTCTGTGGCACTGAAAAAAAAGTGATCATTTTTCATACTTATGACCGTTGCAGCATCCCCCTAGTCATGTGATCAAACTTCAGGTGCTTGGCAACTGGTTCATATTTATGACAGTCACAGGGTCCCCGGAGGGGTCACGAGATCCCCTTTTGTGACCTTCTGACAAGCACAGTCAATGGGGAAGCCAGATTCACTTAACAACCGTGTGACTAATTTAACAACCGCTGCGATCCACTTAACAACGGTGGCAAGGAAGCTTGCAAAGTGGGGCAAACCCCACTTAACAACTGCCTTGTTGGTAACAGAAATGTTGGGCCCAATTGTGTGGTCGTAAATTGAGGACTGCCTGTGTATGTCTTGCTCAACCTCTTCCTGATACATCAAATATATCTCAGGGTGCTTGCAGATGTTTTAAAACAGCAAGCCCCACACTCAGCTGCACTGATGACGTTACCTAGTTGGGTCACAAAATGTCTGCAAGCCAACAACCGACCTCAGAGAGCACCAAGAACTCCACGCCAAATGCAAATTAGCCTACGAGATTAACTTTTGCAAGGTGATCTGATTTTCTATGTAAAAAAAAAAAAAGGACAGGCAAATTTCTTTCCAGAATTTTGTTATTCGTAAAAGCACGGACAATGGTTTTGTACAGCCCAAAATTGAAGGTTGCCTCGTGAAACTGTAGTGAATCTTTGACCTATAATTTAAATCTTTTTTGCGCGGTTCCTCTACGACATCATTTCTTTTCTTTTCTTTTAATCCATTTAACATTTTACTGTATTATAAAATACAAAATACAACCACCACCACCCCAAAACAGATAGTAGGGCCCAGTGGGGAAGGAAAAGGGAAAAAAAAGCGAGGTGGAGGAGGGGAGAAAGAGCATTGATTTCCGAGTTCCTCTGTTGCAGTAGAATAAAGCATTAACATTGAATCTCCCCTTTTTACTTTTCCAAAGTAGTATAAACTAGCTATTCCTATCACAACAAATCAATCTAATCAGTAAATCCCGAAGATCAAAGTTTCATTTTTTTTCCACCCCAAGCACAAAATCCAGAAGCAGCCTCCAAAGTAGAAACCAAAGTTTAGTTATATTCTTTCCTTTAATCAAAATGGTCAATTTAGCCCTCTCTGCCAACTCCATCAGCTTCTGCAGCCATTCGTGGATAGTAGGAATCGAAAAGTCCTTCCGTTTTTGTACATACAAAAACATCATTTCTGATGTGTAGCGCCTAGGATCTGGCCCTAGCAGGAGTAGTTCAGGTGTCTGCAGCTCCTGAGACCCAGAATTTTCTGGAACTACCGTCAAAATTTGCAAAGTTCCCTTGGATTATAGGAATCGGCCACTGTTTCTCTGTGAGAGTGTTGAGGCCAACATGCTCTGTGTGTTGAACACAAAAGGCGCCTGTCACCCTCTGATCACCCTAGATTAAATGCGCGCCACGACAGGCCCCAAGCGGAGTGCCAACCAATTGTTGAATAACACAACGGGTACAAAAGAGTGCAATTATTTCCTTGTCTCTCAAAGCAGAAATTTGCCCCGAGGAAGTCTGTTTTTTGTCTTCGGGATTTGTGGATTCGAGTGTCTTCTCTTCCAGTGACTTGCGTCTCAAGCAGCAATTCTGCGCATGGCTAGGAACTGAATTTACGGGGCCCTCAGTGCTCTCTGAGCTTGGCTGTTTTCTGGCAGACATTTCATGACCCAACTAGGTAACATCACCGGTGCACTTTTGTGCTTTGACTTTTTTGCCCCAGTCATCCTTTGGATGCTCTATAGAAGACCAGGCAGAGTATAAACAAGAGGCAGTTTGCTGTAACAGTTAAGATGCTGGCCTAGAAACCAAGAGATCGTGAGTTCTAATCCCACTTTAGGAATGAAAGCCAGCTTTGGGCCAATCACCAGGAGACTGTGAATTCTAGTCCCGCCTTAGGTATGAAAGCCAGCTGGGTGACTTTGGGCCAATCACCAGGAGACTGTGAATTCTAGTCCCGCCTTAGGAATGAAAGCCAGCTGGGTGACTTTGGGCCAATCACCAGGAGACTGTGAATTCTAGTCCCGCCTTAGGAATGAAAGCCAGCTGGGTGACTTTGGGCCAATCACCAGGAGACTGTGAATTCTAGTCCCGCCTTAGGAATGAAAGCCAGCTGGGTGACTTTGGGCCAATCACCAGGAGACTGTGAATTCTAGTCCTGCCTTAGGTATGAAAGCCAGCTGGGTGACTTTGGGCCAATCACCAGGAGACTGTGAATTCTAGTCCCGCCTTAGGAATGAAAGCCAGCTGGGTGACTTTGGGCCAATCACCAGGAGACTGTGAATTCTAGTCCCGCCTTAGGAATGAAAGCCAGCTGGGTGACTTTGGGCCAATCACCAGGAGACTGTGAATTCTAGTCCTGCCTTAGGTATGAAAGCCAGCTGGGTGACTTTGGGCCAATCACCAGGAGACTGTGAATTCTAGTCCCGCCTTAGGAATGAAAGCCAGCTGGGTGACTTTGGGCCAATCACCAGGAGACTGTGAATTCTAGTCCCGCCTTAGGTAGGAAAGCCAGCTGGGTGACTTTGGGCCAATCACCAGGAGACTGTGAATTCTAGTCCTGCCTTAGGAATGAAAGCCAGCTGGGTGACTTTGGACTAATTACCAGTAGATGGTGAGTTTTAGTCCCGCCTTAGGAATGAAAGCCAGCTGGGTGACTTTGGGCCAATCACCAGGAGACTGTGAATTCTAGTCCTGCCTTAGGAATGAAAGCCAGCTGGGTGACTTTGGACTAATTACCAGTAGATGGTGAGTTTTAGTCCCGCCTTAGGCACGACTGGGTGACTTTGGGCCAGTCTCTCCCCCCTCTCCCTGTCTCCTCCCCCCCCCCTCCCCGCCCTTGTCAACCCACCTCCCAGGATTGTTGTTGTGGGTAAAAAGAGGAAGAGGAAAGAGTTTTACAAAGGTTCACCAAGCTGAGTTACTTACACAATAATAAAGGCAGGGTTTTGAAAGAAGTCTAATAAACAAATATTGCTATTTGCTTAGTTTGCATTCAGAGGCAAAGCCGATGAATTTTTCACTTCCCTTCTTCGGTACGCTTCCCCCCCCCCCGCAACACCCCGTCCTCTTTTCTCCTGCCTGTGTTTTTCCCTCTTCCCCCTCCCCTGTCCATCCCCTTTCTCAGCTCAGCCATTAAATTGCTGACTTCATGATTTCCTGCCTTTGTGCCCCACACCCCTCTGTTCTCCAGGGACCGGCTCTCCAAACAGGTTCCGCCAGCTGCTGCTACTGCTACGTTACACTCTAGTTCAAACGCCTCCCGGTCGCCACAGCTGTGTGTTTTGAACTTGACTGATTACATGGGGAAGTCAACCGTGCTGATTCACGTCTTCCCTTCCCCCCCCCCCCCGCCTCCCAGCCTCTTTCTTATTAGAGAGCAGCCAAGCCTGGCCCCTTCGGACCCCCTCCCAAAGTATCCCAGCTGTGGGGACAATCTCCATCTCTTCTCCCCCCACACACACTCCTCCCGTGATACCCCCTTCTTCCGGGACCAGGCTGCTAATCAAAGAGAAATAAAGGAGGGCTAGAGGGCCCGAAGCCTCTGATCTCTGCCATCTGAAGGCTTCTCTTCTCTGGAGGAGGATTGTCCTGAAGTTACAGGAGTGGGGTTGAAAAGTTGCATGCCTCCATTTTTCAAATGCGCAATTTATTAATAGTGGATCCGAGCGGATTGCTGTTTCCTTCTTCTTAGCAGTTTCTCTTCTCTCATGCTAGGATTGAAAGATACAAGGCAGAAGTTGAAAGCTGGTTTGGTGGAGAGTGGATGGTGCCACAGGCTTTGAGGGGGCTTAGCTTGGTTTGAGATCCAGTTTGATCTAGTAGTAAGGCACCAGGCTAGAAACCAAGAGGCTGTGAGTTGTTGTGCCTCCTTAGGCATGAAAGCCAGTCGGGTGACTTTGGGCCAATCACTAGGAGACTGGGAGTTCTAGTCCTGCCTTAGCCATGCAAGTCAGCTGGGTAACTTTTGGCCAATGACCAAGTGACTGTAAACTCTAGTCCCACCTTAGGCATGAAAGCTGGCTAGGTGACTTTGGGCCGATCGCCAGGAGACGGTGAGTTCTAGTCCTGCCTTAGGCATGAAAGCTGCCTGGGTGACTTTGGACCGATCACCCAGAGACCGGGAGTTCTAGTCCTGCCTTAGGTACAAAAGTCAACTGGGGACTTTGGATTGATCACTTGGAGACCGGGAGTTCTAGTTCTGCCTTAGACATGAAAGCTACCTGGCTGAATTGGAGCCAGTTCCTCTCTCTCAACCCAACCCACCTCACAGGGTTGTTCTTGTGAGGAGGAGGAAAGAGCATTCGGCATGTTCACCGCCTTGAGGATTTTTTTTATAAAAGTAATAATGACAGGATAGCATAAAATAAGCACATATTTCAGACTTCGCAAAACCACTGGCCACTTGAGGAGTAGAGGCAATCTTAGACCACCGTAGACCGTTTAAGTTCTTGGCCCATCTCATCCCATGTTGTCCACACTGGCTGACAGCCACCCATTCAAGGTACGAGGTAGGAACTCTTCCAGCCCTATTTGAGGAGGTCAAGAATTGCCCCTGTGCCTTTCACCCCGCAAAGCCCCCACTGTCCTTTTGCAGTTCAGGTTACTCTACTATATTCTGCCGCACGCTAGCTGGGGAATTCTGTGGGTTCAAACCCAGCCATTGGAAAGTTGTGGAGATACACTGCTCTGCAATGCAGCTGGCCAATTCACAAGCACAGAAGCCTGCTTTTCCTTCGCCCAGTTGGTTGCCTGCCCCCTTTCATCCCAAGTTCTCTTTTCCATACGCTCTCCAAAGAGACCTACCTTTCTACTCTCTCAGAGGCAGGAAGAGGCACCAGAGAAAATGACAGGGCATCCCTCTTTTCAACCACCTGCACTTCTTCATTTGCACTGTGGCGCTGGCAGCAATTCAAGGAAAGGTAGCCTGAGGAACGCAGTGGCTCAGTGGGTTAGGATGCTGAGTCTGTCGATCAGAAGGTCGGCAGTTTGGCGGGTCAAATCCCGAGTGCCGCGTAGCAGAGTGAGCGCCTGTTACTCGTCCCAGCTTCTGCCAACCTAGCAGTTTGAAAGCACGTAAAAATGCAAGTAGAAAAATAGGGACCACTCCGGTGGGAAGGTAACAGCGCTCCGTGTGCCTTTGGCGGCTAGTCATGCCGGCCACAGGACCACGGAGACGTCCTCAGACAAGCACTGGCTCTTCAGCTTTGAAACGGAGATGAGCACCGGCCCCTAGAGTCGGAAACGACTAGCACGCATGTGCGGGGGAACCTTTACCTTTACCTTTAGCCTGAGGAACACCTCTTGTTGCAAACCAAAACATCAAGAGGCCAAGAACATCCCCGTCGATGCCCTGATTTCAACCTTGAGGATTGCAATCTGGGAACTTCTCCTTTCACAAATGCCACCCTACACCAAAGGTCAAGAACCTGATGGCCACAAGACTCATAATCCATTGCTTCTGATGGAGCCGGTCCAAAATATCTGGCGTGCGCCATCTTGTCAATCCTGCTGATGTCCATCAATCTGGAGACAACCCCAGGGAGTTTCTTTTTGAGTGGATGTGGAAAATGAGGACACTGTTAGGCATTTTTACTTTTATGGCTTTCAGCTTCTAGGGAACCATGAAAACATTATTGGCTCTGCTCTCTTCACAGCCCTTCAGCCTGAGCCGTTTTTGAGTGACAGACAGGTGCTCAAGGAATTTCCAGCTGTCTCGCTGCCTGGTGTACATCTCTGTTAATGTTTTTTGTCCGTGCAATCAATACAGAGGAGTTTTGAAGGAGAACATTTTAAGCATCTTGATTTCAACCTTCGTGGTTGTGTTAGGTGAGCAGACTGAAGGATAAGAACCTTGAGCATCAAAACTTCGCAGTGGATTGGGTCTGTTTTAGTGGGCATAGAAAGTTGGTGACAACCTCCAGAGACCCTGAAACCAAAGACTTTTCTCTTGGGGCTGATGGATAAATAGATGGGGGGTGGGTTTGGGGAGGAAAACTATGGAATTTTGTTTTCGTATATGACAACTGCAATGAGATTATTACATGCGCAAAGGTGGCAAGATCCAGCTTCACCCACAATGGAAGAACAGATCGTAAAGATGATGGCCAAACTGATGGCCTAATTGATCACTTTATTTAGAGACAGGACATTATCTCAGTTCCAATTCAAACCTTTACTTTTTGAGTGAAACTGGAAAAAATATATGAAATTATGATACAGGGTTCTGATAATCAGAAGGAAAAAAATAGATTGCAGAAAAAATATGAGTCATGCCGTAACTGTAGAGTAAGGGGATAATCTGCATCTGCTGTGAAAGAAAATCGGAATTCACTCCTTTATATTTCTTTTCTCTTCTGCGCTTTTGCTTCCGTTCTTTTTTTTTATTTATTTCTTATTCTAAATATTAGCTCTTCTTGGTTTGCATCCCCTTTTGTGACCTCCTGACAAGCAAAGTCAATGGAGAAGCCAGTTTCACTTAACAACCGTGTTACTACCTTAAGGGCTTGCAGTGATTCCCTTAACAACTGTGGTGAGAAAGGCCATAAAATGGAGCAAAATTCACTTAACTGTCTCACTTGGCAACAGAAGCCTTGAGCTCAGTTGTGGTTGTGAGTCAAGGACTGCTTCTAAAGTTGTATCTAAAGGTAAAGGTAAAGGTTACCCCGCACAGGCGTGCTAGTCGTTTCCGACTCTAGGGGCCGGTGCTCATCTCCGTTTCAAAGCCGAAGAGCCAGCGCTTGTCCGAGGACGTCTCCGTGGTCCTGTGGCCGGCATGACTAGACGCCAAAGGCGCACGGAACGCTGATACCTTCCCACCGGAGTGGTCCCTATTTTTCTACTTGCATTTTTACGTGCTTTCAAACTGCTAGGTTGGCAGAAGCTGGGACAAGTAACAAGCGCTCACTCTGCTACGCGGCAAACTGCCGACCTTCCGATCGACAAGCTCAGTGTCCTAACCCACTGAGCCACCGCGTCCCTTTTAAAGTTGTATCTAGCTAGATATAAAAAGAAAGCTCTTCATTCTGATCCATCCGCCGTGCGAGCTCGGAAAAGCAAAGAGTTGTGCGTGCGTGCGTGTGTTTGTGAGCGAAATCACTTTGCATGTTTAAACAGGCTAACCAATTACAGATGGAGAGAAAGGCTTCAGAATATTCCACTGTAATTGGATTTCAGCTTTGTTTGTGGTTTTGGCATCTGCTTCCCCAGGCCGTGAGATGGAAAAAAATAGAAACAGAGAAGAAAGAAAGATTTTGTGGAAACGCTTTGGAACATTCTCCGGCCCCCTCAAACGGATCCCAATTACCTGTTCGAAAAAAGAAAAGGGAATTTGCAAGTCGAAATACAGCTAAATGCTGTTCCTTTTCCTTTATTCCGTTTTGGTTTTTTTTAAAAAAAGAAAAGACAAAGAAATAATATCCCCTTCCTCTCCTTAAAAGTTTTTATTGTTGCACTAGTTCCTGTGTTAAGACTGTCTGTTCCCTGAAGCGTCCTTGTGCGATAATTACACAGGCTTGTTAATGGTGGTGAGTCAGGCTTTGTCAGTTTCAAATAACTGTAATTTCTCTCCCGAGCTCTGAATATTCTTTGCATCTTTAAAATATTCACATCACCAATTTTGTGTGTTGGGGTGGGGGTGGGGGGCTACCAAGAGGCCAGAAGACACCTAAGGGGGCAAATTCCGGGTGAAACAACAGTTAAAAAAAGAGAGAGAGGAAAGAGATGCATCTTCTAACCTGCAAAATTTAACCTTGAGACGTTGAGATGCTTAATCTTGGGGAGAGCTGAAGAAGCTTCTTGGGTGAGAAGCAAAATGTCTTCAAATTAAAACACAAAAGCCCAGTTGCCGCTTGAAAAAAGCAGCTTTGGGACAACCATGACCTGGATGACTGAGAACCTCCGTAGACACTTAGCTATGCGCTTTGGGATGAACACCCCTCGGATGGTGCGGGAGCATGAATGGATTTCCAGAAAACAAATTGCAGGCCACATACATTTGCACTACTCAGATGACCCTGATGACCTTGAGGACACAGATAAACCTCCAAGTGGCCTCAACAGCCCTCCAAAAGAAGGCAAATGACCGGCTGTCTGCAAGGAGCATAAATCCTTCCATTCCGCACCATCCAGTCAGAGCTGAAGAAGCTTCTCGGATGAGAAGCGAAACATCTTCAAAGAAAAGCAAGAAAGTCCATCTGCCTCCTGAAAAGACACCTTTGGGACTTGAGACGTTTCCTTGCTCATCCAAGCAACTCCATCCCTCAGAGCAAAATTAGTCAGGCAGAGAGTCAAGAGAGTTGCTGGAGTGTCCTTTTTTTTTGCCATGGTTCTTAAGCGAATCACTGCAGTTGTTAAATGAATCGTGTGGTTGTTAAGTCAATCCATCTTACCTCCTTGACTTTGCTCCTTGGAAGCCAACAACTTCCAGCCGGGTAACAATTACCGCCTTCCTCCAAGGATTGAACAAGAGCAGGACAGCTCCTCTGTCCAATTTGTAGCAGGATTGTGTAGAAAGCTGTGTGAAAGAAGATTCGAACAAGCTTTGGGAGACTCGGGGGAAGTCGTGCTGAAGGACTTGCATTCTCCGATGTTTGTCAACCTTGAGTCGTTTTCCCTCTTTTGTCAATGCTTCAACCGAGGGTTTTGACTCAGAGTCAGCTACAGGTGATCTTCTCCTGACCTTTGCGTACAAATCATGTGGGATGCAACTGCTAGTTAATGCTTGTCTCCCAATGTACCATTTGCCCTCCAGAGGCATTGCCTAATCAGATGCCATCTATCTGGATGCTAAAACACACACACACACACACACACACACGTGTGCTTTTCACAGGTATCTAAACAATTTCTCTCCCCTCCTGGACACCTACCCCCTCCCGCATCGGATTGCATATGCAAACGATGCCATTTAATTTGCTGCACTTTCTGGGTTCTGATGGAACCCACTTTCTCGGTTCTTTTGGCATCGCACAGATGTGTTTCCATCCTGCTCTTTGGCCCAACCCCCTTGATGAAAGTGGGGCAGAAGCCCTGGGACTTGCTCCAAAAATGCCCCCTCCCAGAGATACAGAACTGGCTTCTTCCAAGTTCAAGGAAGTAGAGCACTCCTACTGTTTCACTGTTGTGTCCCAGATGCACCACCGTTGCCGGGACAAAAAGGGGCACTCTTAGCTTTGTTTTTGTTGTGGGGGTGGGGGTGGGGAGGTTTATTAAAGCAGGACTGAATATGGTGGCTCATTGTCTGTTGTATCATACTTCACAATCTGCAATCCCTCTTGGTCCACTGGCTCCTGAATTGCAATTTTGAATGAGAAAAAAAACAAGGCGAGACAAAGTGCCCAGCCATATTCGCTGTATTGAATTAATTGACGTCCATTTCCAGAGCATTTCTATTCAAATGAAATATAATGGTGGTGTGTGTGTGTGGGGGGGGGTGTTTTCCCCTTGGCTGCACACATCTTCAGGACCAAATGCCACCCTGGGTTGGACACATTTGCATAAACCTATATTCCCTGTTTGTGCTTCCTAGGCTTTTAAACCAGCTCTCCTCTCCCTCTTCCTTTTTATCCTCCCAACAAATCTGCTAATTAGGCTAGGACGGGGAGTAGTTAGGGCCCACTTTTAACCTTGGTTCACTGCATGATTAATTGAAAAATGTATATTGCACGCAGTGAGGTTTCGCTTTAACAGACTAATTGGGAGGAAATGTTCACTAACGCTAAAGACAGGTTTTCCTATAGACACCTGTCATGCTTCCCAGGTAGAACGAGACCAGGTGAGCTAATCCTAGAACATAGACTAATGGAGTTGGAAGGGAATTTGGAGGTCCAACTCTATAGTTCAACCCCCTGCTCGAGTAGGAGAACCTACACCATTTCAGACCATTGGCTGTCCAGTTTCTTCTTGAAAGCCTCCAGTGATGGGGCACCCACAACTTCTGAAGGCAAACTGGTCCACTGCTTGATTGTTCTGACCATTAGGAAATTTCTCCTTAGTTCTAGGTCTCTTCTCTCCTTGATTAGTTTCCACCTGTTGCTTCTTGTCCAGCCTTCAAACTGACCCCCTTAAATACTGGAACACTGCTAGCACGCATGTGCGGGGGAACCTTTACCTTTACCTTTAGACATACCCAATTCCTCTTTTAGCCTCTAGCCTCCTAAACAGCTTGGTTGCTCTTCTCTGTACTCTTTCCAGAGTCTCAGCATCTTTTTTTTTTATTGTGGTGACCAAAACTGGGTGCAGTATTCCAAGTGTGGCCGTACTAAGGCTTTGTAAAGCGTAACATCTGTACAATCCTATTTTACTGTAAGGCTACCTTAACAGAAGCTTGCAAGTCTGAAAGCACAAATCTCCCAGCATCTACTTTTACAGCCTGAGAAATTAGGGAGAATCTCCATTGAGCTTCTTTCTCTGCCTGTTATATAGCTACTGGCTATGTTGTCTCTTATTTGATTGTTCTCTAGGCATCTTTTCAGGTCTTCCTCACATACACAAATGATGACTTCTGACTACTGCATGGATGTGTTAAGCAGCCAGATTAACTCTGCCCACGGGCGTCCTAAACTTGGATGTTGTTTAAGATGAGGATCCACTTTGATAGTGCATTTTCATTTTTGCCTGTTGTTGTCTGGAAAGGCGTGGGTAGCCTGTGATGGATTAGCAAAATTAATCTCGGTTATGTCACGAGCACATTACACAAGGCTCAATTGAGCTTGATGGATTCCCCCCCCCTATTTATTATTTATTATTTCCTGCCACGTGCCACTAAATCGGAGCCCTCTTAATCTTGTAAAGCATTGGAGCTGCATGCGGCAGAGCAGCTTACATATAAGGGTCAGCATTTCCATAATTAAACCAATTTTTCATGCTTCCTGGTTGCAGGGGCTTTAATTTATGCTGGACCAAAAAGAGTAGCAATATAAAGGGCTTGGCTTTGCCTCTGGAAGAGGACAGAAGACAATCTAAAGTCATCAAGTTTTAGGAAAAAAACATTTATTTTTTTTCCTAAATGAAGCTCCTTTGTGCAAATTAACCTTGATCGCGTTTGGATCTTTCAGACGTTAAACTGATGAGATTTACAACTTCAAATCCATTCAGAAAATTGCTCAGATCCAATTCAAATTTCAGAATAATTTTGGGACAAGGCTGCCTACAGTAGTGGGATGGGTTGGGTGGGTGAGAGAAAGGGATCTGGGTTCCAGGTATGGGTGACTTTGGGCCAATCGCCATGAGACCGTGAGTTCTAGTTCCACCTTAGGCATGAAAGCCAGCTGGATGACATTGGGCCAATCACTAGGAGATGGTGAGTTCTAATCCTGCCTTAGGCATGAAAGCCAACTGGATGACTTTGAACCAATCACTAGGAGATAGTGAGTTCTATTCCCATGTTAGACGTGAAAAACAGCTGGGTGACTTTAATCCAATCACCAGGAGACAGTGAGTTCTAGTTCCACCTTAGGCATGAAAGCCAACTGGATGACTTTGGGCTAGTCACCAGGAGACGGTGAGTTCTAGTCCCTCCTTAGGGTATGAAAGCTGGCTTGGTGAATTTGAGCCAGTCCCTCCCACTCAGCCCAACCCATCTCACAGGGTTGTTGTTGTGGGGGAAATAGCAGGTAGAAGGAGTATTAGATACATTTGCTCCCTTGAGTTCTTTATCAAAATAATAAAGGCAAGCTTAAACAATCTAATAAACGAAAGAAGTACTAGATCAAAGTAATCAGTCCATCAGCAAGAAAAATGGGCAGAACTCCTGACAACTACGGACCAACCACATATTGTGGGATGACCGTGTTGTTATTCTGCTTGTAAAGAACGGCAAGATTTCCAGGGAACGACTGATCTTCTAAATGAAGCCGCGTTGTTTTTTTTTAACTTGATTGATTTTTGTTGCCCCGCCTGAGACTTCACCAAGTACCACTTTAGCTTATCATTACCGAGCATTTATGCATCCCAAACGACCACGCAGTCTGTAGAATTATTTTTTGCATCCCGGCCACAGATTTGTAAAACAAATGTCTGTTGGAGGAGGGGGGGGCGGAAAAGAGAGGAAGGAAGGAAGAAATTTTAACTTCTGGAGCTGAGTGCATAAGTTGCGATGAATAATTAATTGGATGACAATGCTTTCTTTTCTGCTAATGGGAATACCTACAAAGAGAGAACATGGTGGCAGACTTCATCCGAGGGAGTCACAGCTCTGAGCTCCTTTTTTGCGGATCCTCCAGCTATCCCAGCCCCTAAGGCAAAAAATCAGGGGTTCTCCCCAGCATTTTTGACACATCTTTTCATGTTTACTCAGAAAGTCTCCCGCTCTTAATTATCCTGGGAACATCTGAGCAGGCATGGCCAATTAGATTGGCTGCACATCTCTACTCTGGCATCCAGTCACAAGGGTGTAAAGTGTCAGAATCAGGCTGACTTAGACACACACACAAACACACACACACACACACACACACACACACACACAATGGTTTGAGATGTAGGGGACTGAAATGGAGCCACCCCCTTTTTTTGCAAGCAAAGCCTGTCTAGCTTCTTGCCCCATGCCATGCAGTATTGATGTGAATGCACTTCCTCGCAATGCACGTCCAAGATCCCGTCCATTCTTAATTTGCAAGTGGGAATAACTGCTTAGCAGTGAGGAATTCTTTCTGGTTTGCTGCTTCAGCCAATTCCTTCTCAAACAAATCCCTGTTTTGTTCTGTTTTTTTTTGCCACAGAGCTTGTGCCAAGAGTTGGCAACGCACTGCCTGTTGTGGCTTAATTTGACAAGGAGCATCAGCTCTCAGGTGCTCAGACACACTTTAGATATTGGATATTGTTAAAGTTGACAGCGTGAGCAGGAAGCCTCTAATGCCAAGCGCTGGTGGCTGAACCACTTGAGGGCAACAGGGAGACTTTTTCCATAACTTCTTCCTAGGTCCCTAGGAGATCTTTGGTCAGGCAAGAAAAATCAGATCCACATGAGAGGAGTTCAACTAGCTACTTGACTGCTTATCCTTATTTTACAGGAATCTTCCCATACTGGCAGTTTGCAGCTGGACTAGACTAGATAAGGCAGAGGTCCCCAACCTTTTGGGCACCAGGGACCGGTTAAATGGAGAGAGAATTTTCCGCGGACCAGAGTGTGTGTGGTTTTGTGTGCTGCCTGCATCCCACGGATGGGGCTTTGCTTGTTTGTGCTGCCCGGTTGCTGGACCGGGGGTTGGGGACCCCTGAGATAAGGTATAGTAGCATTCAGAAGGGTTTAGACCATGGCCTCTTCTGCCTATGTAAAGATTCCAGACTAATTCCCTGCTTGACTCCTCCCTCTGGCTCAGCCACTCTGTAACACCTTCAGTCTTGCAAGAGAAGTACCTCGACTTAACAACCAGACCTGGGACCAAAATTTTCATTGCTAAGCAAGATGCTTGTTAAGCGGGTCGTGCCCACTTTTCACGACCTTTTATTGCCACGTTAAGTGAAGTTGTCAAGTGAATTTTGTAGTCAGTAAGCGACTCCAGCTTCCCTCACTGATATACTTCGTTGGAAACCAGCTGGGAAGGATGCAAATGGCGACCCCACAACCCTGGGGTGTTACAGTCGTGGTAAATGTGAACTGGTTGCCAAGTGCCTGAATTGGGATCACGTGATCATCGGGGATGCTGCAACCATCGGAAGTGTGATTGTGACCGGTCCCTAGTACACTTTTTTCCAGTGCCGTTGCCATTTTTGAATGTTTGCTAAATGAACGGTTGTAAGTCAAGGACGGTTTGTATCCTGTTCCAAATTCCTGGAAGAAAGGAAGAAGTCCTCGAAGAGTTAGTTGTCTCCCTGCATCTCTACAGGTCATAGATTTCCCCACAACCCTGAAGGAGAAAACCTGAGAGAGTTGTGTTCTTTTTCTTCCCACCAAGGAATGAGTACACAGTAACAGCATTTCAGCAGTAAAGGTCCAACTCACAAAGCCTTCCAACATTTCATCATTATCCTTCGTTGGTTAACCCAAACAACCAAATTGCTAAGCATATGCCTGCTGTATCGGTGAGACTGTGATCAGATGCAGATTGTGTGCCATGTACAACTTGGAAACCCCCTGCTCATGAATACCAGCTCAGCTTCCTTCCTTTGGACCTGTCTAGAACCCGTTGGCGGTTATCAGAGCTTGACTGAGGAATGGGTCAAAGATAGTTCACCTCTAAGTAGGGTATCTAAGCAAGCTACTTAATATGATGCTCTGTCTCAGACACCTAGCAAAGCAGTCAAGCAAATCACAGAAAGCCAAGGTCTTATATTACTGTAGGAGTTCACCTCTAAGTCAGCACTTTTAATTCACCCTTCACACACACACACACACACACACACACACACACACACACACACACACACACTCTTTTCCTGCACCTTTCAAAGACAGGACGACCATGAACCCTCACGAAATCGACATATCTGTGTTTTCTATTTCTTTAGTGAAGTTTCCAACTAGTTTTTTTTTAGCAACACCATCACCAGAGAGGAAGTTGGAGGTCATCCCTTCAAGAAAGAACAGAGAGTGGCCTTGATTTGGCATTTTTGTGCATTGTGTTATGACATCAATTATACAAATACACACCAGAGGCCATTGGCTAGGGAGCTGATATCATCTCCACCTCCTTGAAATGTTAAGAGCTGGTTCAAGGTTAAGACCATCAGTAAGAAGGGGGTCAATTGCCTCACTTCTTAATAAAAGCTTAATGAATTCCTTAATAAAAGCTTGTAGGCACACATCTACCTTATCTACAACTTAAGAATTTGGTCCAGCAGTGAAGGCACCCAGCTTGGAACCAGGGGACGATGAGTTCTAGTCCTGCCTTAGGCACAAAAACCAGCTGGGTAACTTTGGGCCAATCACCAGGAGATGGTGAGTTCTAGTCCTGCCTTAGGCAGGAAAGCCGGCAAGGACTCCACAGTTCAACCCTGAGATACAAATATAATTTTTTATTGGCATTCATTTGTCTTCTGACACCAGGTTTTTCTTGCAGCAAGCTGGAATGCAATTAATTGATGGCTTCGCCCATCTCCAATTGCTTTAATGGACATATTGCATCAATCCATGGCTGTGGTCAACAGCTCTCATTGGCCTTGAAAAGGTTGCAAAGGAAGAGAGAGTGTTGTAGCCAGCCGAGGTCCAGTCTGAGAGGCAGGTGGGCTAGGATCTTGACAGCCCTTTTGTTACTAATCAATGGGAAAGTACTTGGTTTCTTTTAATGGGCAAAAACCAGGAACCCCCTATGACCTGCTTGATGGGCTATACGCAGCTGGGATTGCTTCGAGCCAAAAGATTGTTGACATTTCTCTCTGTCCTTTGTCAACAGATAATGGTTGACTTTGAACCAAACCACCGAGTCTTCACCAACACTTGTCTCTGGCCACGATGCAAATTTCTCCGACATCTGGGTAGAGGAGAGGAACAATCATCCTATTTTTTTTTGAAAAAAAATTCCAATCGTTTTTATGGAGAACAAATTTGGAAATCATGAGTCATCTGTCAAAGGCAGCTGTCTTGTGTTTGGAGCTGTCAGATTGTCTAGGGTTACAAATATATGTGGAGTGCTAGCTCTGATTTATCTCCAGAGACGTATTTTGTTCTCCCAAATCGGCAGCAGTAGATCAAGGACAGCTACCCCCAAAATTAAAAACCCTGTGATTCTGAAACCAGAATAACAGAGTTGGAAGGGACCTTGGAGGTCTTCTAGTCCAACCCCCTGCTCAGGTAGGAGATTGTGTACCATTTCAGACAAATGGCTGACCAGTCTTTCCTTGAAATCCTGCAGTGAGGGAGCACCCACCAGTTCTGGAGGCAGGTCATTCCACTGGTTAATTGTTTCCACCGTCAGGAAATTTCTCCTTAGTTCTAGGTTAGATCTCTCTGATAAATTTCCATCCATTATTTTATCCTGCCCTCAGTTGATTTGGAGAATAGGTTGACCCCCAATTCTTTGAGATAGCTCCTCAAATATTGAAAGACTGCTATCGTGTCACCCCAGTCTCTCTTGATAGCTTCCCATTTGCCCTCTTGCTTTGGGCTATTTGTTTATCCGTTGCCCATCAGTCTGGCCACACACAATACTCTGTAAAGTCAACCATACTGTTGCAAGCACGCTGAATGGTAATGCTGGTTTCTTGATTTTGGATGTTCAGTCGGTACCACAGGCAACAAAACCTGGCGAAACCCCCTTGCGTTGTGTCCCTCACTGTAACGTGCTTAATGAGGCCCTAATTTGATTCCATTTAGTCCAATTAGTTCAGTTTGATTTTGTTTACTTCAGAGGTTTGATTAAACTTTGCTTAAAATGGAACTAATCAAAGGAGCAGTTGAACTTAGTTAAACAAGCAAACTAAGCGAATTAAGATTTAATCTGAAGCAGATGCCCCACTTCGACTCTTGTCCTGTTGGCAAGGAACTCCAAGGAGGAACAGGATTAGGAGAACAAAGACAGCCACAGCTGGAAGACCTGGTTCAAATTTGGCTGTGTCCACACAACACGTCAAGTTCGTTGCGGTTCAGTGTGTCATGGAAAGCAAGCCAGTGTGTGAGCGTGTGGTTCATTTGAAATTCAGGCAAAATCCATGTCATTGGGTTAACTCAATAAGCTTTTGAACCCAACCCTTGAGTGAGCTGCCAAGTTGGAGTTATACCATATTCTGGGTTTCTTCAAGGAAAGGGGAAGAAAAGAGGATGATCAAGTGATTTCTTTGAGAAAGAAACGCTTGTGGGTTTGAATTTAGGGGCCCATAAAGGTTGCTGAAGGGACGCGGTGGCTCAGTGGGTTAGGACGCTGAGCTTGTCGATCAGAAGGTCGGCAGTTTGGCGGGTCGAATCCCGAGTGCCGCGTAACAGAGTGACCGCCTGTTACTCGTCCCAGCTTCTGCCAACCTAGCAGTTCGAAAGCACGTAAAAATGCAAGTAGAAAAATAGGGACCACTACGGTGGGAAGGTAACAGCATTCCGTGCGCCTTTGGCGTGTAGTCATGCCAGCCACAGGACCACGGAGACGTCCTCGGACAAGCGCTGGCTCTTCGGCTTTGAAACAGAGATGAGCACCGGCCCCTAGAGTTGGAAACGACTAGCACGCATGTGCGGGGGAACCTTTACCTTTACCTTTAAAGGTTGCTGAATTTGGGTTCTATTTTGATTTTTTGCATGGTGTACCATGGCAACTTGCGTATTGATTTATAGATATCTTGCCTTTGTTATTTTTACAAATAACATATCCAATACACCTTGCCCCTCACCCTATTTTCCCTGCAAAAATAACCCTGTGAGGTGAGCTGGGCTGAGAAAGAATGACTGGCCCAAAGTCACTCAGCTGGCTTTCATGCCTAAGACAGGACTAGAACTCACCATTTCCTGGTAGTTGGCCCAGCAACCCAGCCGACTTTCATGCCTAAAACGAGACTAGAACTCACCGTCTCCTGTTCATTGGCCCAAAGTCCCACAGCTGACTTTCATGCCCTAAGGCAGGACTAGAACTCAACATCTCCCAGTAATTGGCTCAAAGTCACCCAGCCAGACGTCATGGTTGAGGCAGGACTAGAACTCACAGTCTCCTAGTGATTGGCCCCAAAGTCACCTAGCCGTCTTTCATGCCTAAGGAGACACTAGGACTCACAGTCTCCCAGTGATTGGCACAAAGTCACCCAGCCAGCTTCCATATCTAAGGCGGGACTAGAACTCCCAGTCCCCTGGTTCCTAGCTTGATGCCTTCACCACCAGTCCAAACTGCCTGATAGTTAAGAAATGCAGGGAAGAAGAACGTCCTTTGTATTGGTTCGCAGGTGGTCTGTTCTATTTCACATGTGCCAGAGTGGAAACGTGGTATAGAATTGAAAAAAGAGGGATCTCAGCTCACATTTTGCATGCTAGACCCAGGCAGAGCGGGATGTTTGGATTGGTGCCCTGAGTTATAACTGTCACAAACATAAAATATCCATTCCCAGACAGAGGAATAAATATATTGCTTTATTCTCTCTCTTTCTTTTGAGTGATTTGTTTTATCTCCAGGCAAATGTCATTTTCTGCCTCTTAGAAGCTTCCCCCCCCCCTTCTTTTTTTTCCATATTGCTGCATTGAGTTGTTTGGTTTTGCTAAGGTCTGAAAGGAGATAAAATGAAGTGCATCATTAAAAAAAGGCCCTTGAGATAATAGGGTGGGGGGGGAAATGCATGACAGAATAAGGAAGGAAGCAGATGGTTAAGCGTTAAACTGCACTTGTTACTCCCACATCTGGCAAAATGCAACACCTGTACAAGTGCCAAAATACATCTGAAGAGCATTCTGATTTAAATAATATGTTTTTCATTTGAGAACAATTAACACCAATATTTGCATAGCGTGAAGTGTGGAACTCGTCCACATTTTATGTCTGCAAGAAGAATGGGGACACCAGAGCCAGGGGTTTCTTCGTAATGAACATTGAGTGTCACCATGATGCTTTCATCTACCAAATCTTCTTTGTAGTGGAGGGTGTGTGTGTGTGTGTGTGTGTGTATGGATGTGTGTGTTTGTGTATGGGTGCATAGCACTTTTCACTCAACCTACTAGTCTTTAAAGCAGTCGTATCTTTTTCCAGGATCGTGCACTTGCACTAGGTTTTGAAGCAAAGGTCAATCCTATTCAAGGGTTGTGGTCAACCATGTCTCCAGAGAAAAATGATTTTGGAATGACATTTGAAACTAGCTGTGAAGAATTAGAATTTGGAAGAGGGAGTGCTAGGTAGACCTCCTTGATCTCTTGGAGGAAAAGTGAGATATAAGTCAAATGAAGACAGAGACCAGATGACTATCTGTTGTGGTTCCTGCTTTGGGTAGAGTTGCTCTAGGGGATTCCCAAGTCCTTCCATTGTTTGGATGGATGATAGATAGATAGATAGATAGATAGATAGATAGATAGATAGATAGATAGATAGATAGATAGATAGATAGATAGACACAGAAAATAGATAGATAGATAGATAGATAGATAGATAGATAGATAGATAGATAGATAGATAGATAGATAGATAGATAGATAGATAGATAGATAGATAGATAGTTTTGGAGGAAATTGCAACCTCATGTTCTGCTTCCAGCGGTTCTGTCTTCCTGCCTCAGGTGGGGTGGAGTTAAGTGGCTGGATCAGTCATCTTTTTTATTACTTGGTTATTGTTTATATTGATGGGATTGTATGTCAGGATGACTTATGAAGATTTTTGAGTATCGGCCAAGGTTGTGAGATTATAGATAGATAGATGTAGATGTAGATGTAGATGTAGATGTAGATGTAGATGGATAGATAGATAGATAGATAGATAGATAGATAGATAGATAGATAGATAGATAGATAGATAGAATGAATGCAGGATTGCAGTCTGACTCTGCCCTCAGCAAGGAGTTCAATCCTGACTAGCTGTAGGTTGACTCAGCCTTCCATCCTTCCGAGATTGGTAAAAGGAGGACCCAGATGGTTGGGGGCAACAGGCTGACTCTGTAAACTGCTTAGAGAGGGCTGTAAAGCACTGTGAAGTGGTCTATAACAGGGGCTCCCAACCCCCGGTCCATGGACAGGCACCAGTCCACAGCATGCCAGCAACCAGGCTGCACAAACAAGTGAAGCCCCATCTGTAGGATGCAGGCAGTATGCAAAACCACACCTTTCAGTTCCTTGAAAAACCTTTTTCCATGGCACCGGTCCCTGGTGCCCAAAAGGTTAGGGGCCTCTGGTCATTAAGTCTAAGTGCTATTGCAATTTTTTTCCCCAGACCTGTGCTGCAAGTTTGGTTGTCTAGTTCATCTCCTGCAAAACTCATTACATTTGTGAATTTGAAAATGACAGTTGACTGAAGTGCATTCTCTCTCTCTCTCTCTCTCTCTCTCTCTCTCTCTCTCTCTCTCTCTCTCTTGTCTGTTTCCCACCACCAATTTGTTTTTATTACAGTTTTCTTGCACGTAATACAGATGGCAGCTGTTTTCTTTAGGATGTTTGCTTAGTTTTAACAGAGTGTTTAGACAGACAAAGTGGTGTGCAGGGAGAAGAGAAAGCAATTTCCTTTTTGCCTTTCTTTTATTCTCCTGGCTTCATTAAACACTCTGCTGTCCTAATCCCCACTCCGTGCCTCAATAAATAGCTTTTTTTAAAAAAACAAAACAAAACAAAACAAAATTGTATCTTGACTTTAGATCTGTTAATATACTTGCGTTTTACAACAAATCTGGATTGACTTATTGGGCATAGCTTGTGTAGAGAGCATTAATGGAATAATTTGAATAATTGGCTGGGTTCCCACCCCACTCTAAGTCTTCACTTGTGATCTGCGCACACACACAGACACATGACGCCTGAGTTTAGACAACGGGTAACCAAAAGCAAAGAAACCGAATGGCTGATGGCTAAAAACACGATGTGTGAACCAAGCTTATGAAAAAGAATGGTTGAGATGGTTCACACTTCTGTGGGCTTTCTGATGGTGTTGCCAGATGGTTGAGATTTCCAATGGGTATGGATCCCATTAGATATGAGCAAAACTTTGATTTGCTGATCAGTCATCCCTGGACTTAAAAAAAAACTCTAATCTGCAACCTGCACATGAGAATCCAGATCTGGTAATCTCCGAGAGGCAACTTGTGTTCCATTCCTCGTGCAGCATGCATGGCCCTTTCTCAATAGCAGTAGTGTGTGTGTGTGTGTGTATGTATGTTATAGTCCTGGCTTAGCCATGAAAGCCAGCTGGGTGACTTTGGGCCAATCACCAGGAGATGGTGAGTTCAAGTCCCGGCTTAACCATGAAAGCCAGCTTGGGTGACTTTGGGCCAATCACCAGGTGACTGGGAGTTATAGTCCTGGTTTAGCCATGAAAGCCAGCTTGGGTGACTTTGGGCCAATCACCAGGTGACTGGGAGTTATAGTCCTGGTTTAGCCATGAAAGCCAGCTTGGGTGACTTTGGGCCAATCACCAGGTGACTGGGAGTTATAGTCCTGCATCAGGCATGAAAACCAAGACATTGTCTCGGGGCAGCCCACCTCACAGGGTTGTCGTTGGTGAAAAGAGGAGGAGAAAGATGTGTTGGATACGTTCATTGTCTTGAGCTATTTATAAAAAATAGTAAGGCAGTAAGCATAAGTAAACAGTAAAAACAAAAAAAATTGAATCACCGCAGTGCTTAATTGAATCCCGTGGACATTTTTCGCCTTTTTTCTCTGCAAGGTTGAATCATCCTAAATCAAGGATTTGGGGCTGCCTCTCGTCTCTGCCTTGACTTCTCTTTAAACTACAAGGCAAAATACAGCTCTTCTTTCCTCGAGCCCCAACCTGCGATTCTCTCCAAAAGCTCTAATTGAATTGGAGAGTTCGTGTGCCACAATAAACGAATCTAAATTAGCACTCTGAACTTGGCCGCACCTGGGTTTGCCAAAATAAAGGAATTTTGCTCCATGCTACACCACCAGGATTTCCTGAAAAAATCGCCAAGACATCTTCCCCCCCCCCTCCTTCTCCCTTTCCTAATCTAGAATTACAGGCAGAGTTCCAACTTCAGAGTAAAAAGTGTAATTTCTTCAGTGAAGGGCAAAAAAAAGAAAAAAAAAGAAAAAAGAAAAAAAAGCCAGGGTTCACTGCACACTTTGAATTTTCTTTGCCTGGATTCGGGCTGGCCTTCTCTCTTTTTGGCTACGGAGGATATTTTGCAACGAAGAAAACCACAGCAGGGAGCAGGCTGGCCAACTGGCACGGCCTTGCTTTGCTCTGCCCAGAAATGGATTTTTTCAGCTCTAAATCTGTTGGCCAACTTAAGCCTTCTGCTTCCTTCTACAAAGTAGAGCTAGAAGGATATGAATCAGTGACTTAAGCACCTCGGTGGCTGGCGTACTGAAAGGGGTCTCAAAGCCAACCGCACTTGGAGAAGAATTGAGCCAACGCGATTCTATACAACAATTATGGACAACACGCTTCTCGATTTCAGCAATCCTCATCTCCCAAAACTCGCTAGGACAGAGAGTTTCTAAGCGTAAAGAAGGAGCAGATTATAAGCTGGCAGGTCGTTCAGCTCTTTTCCAAAAGAGAACTTCGGTGACCAAATAGCTGCAATTCTAGAAGCCTTTCTCTGGAATCGGTGCAAGCATCCAGCTCCCAGTTGAACAAAGGGGCGTTCCAAAGAATTCTTGCTTTCTGAATCTCTCCGTTCCTTGCTGTCCCGTGGTTGCTGTTTCAGCTGGCTTTCATGGTTAAGCCGGGACTTGAACTCACCATCTCCTGGTGATTGGCCCAAAGTCACCCAGCTGGCTTTCATGGCTAAGCCAGGACTATAACTCCCAGTCACCTGGTGATTGGCCCAAAGTCACCCAACTGGCTTTCATGGCTAAGCCAGGACTATAACTCCCAGTCACCTGGTGATTGGCCCAAAGTCACCCAACTGGCTTTCATGGTTAAGCCGGGACTTGAACTCACCATCTCCTGGTGATTGGCCCAAAGTCACCCAGCTGGCTTTCATGGCTAAGCCAGGACTATAACTCCCAGTCACTTGGTGATTGGCCCAAAGTCACCCAACTGGCTTTCATGGTTAAGGCACGACTCCCAGTCACCTAAAGTCACCCAGCCGGCTATCGTGGCTAAGTCGGGACTTGAACTCATGACCTCTTGCTTTCTAGTCTGGTGCCTTCACCACTAGACCAAAGTGGGCCTCCAGGTTTTTTTAAGAACAGCGGTAAAAATAGTCATAATTAGTTGGGGCCGGTCACGTGATGGCTTTGCTTTACAACCGCACTTACGATGGAAATCCAATTCCAGTTGTACGTTGAGGACTACCTGTCATTTAAAACAACAACACGCCTTCCAAGCTGTCCAGTAACAGAGGGAATCAATGTGTGTGTGTGTGTGTGTGTGTGTGTGTGTGTGTGTGTGTGTGTGTGTATCAGTGTCTTCCTTTCTCTGTCTGCAGCTCTTGCAAATGTAATAAAGAGCTGGAGGGCTGCTACAATGAAGTAAGTGGTTCCTGGGTGACCTGTGGGAATCTCCCTCTTGGCTTCTTCTGTTGATGCGAGTTTGCATTGAATAGTAATGAATATATTATTCATTGCCACCCACCAGGGAGAGCATTGTGGCACTCCGCGCATAGATCTGTAACAACAATATTGCCAGTGAAGAAATGGAAAGCAAGCAAGAGAGAGAAAGAGAGAGAGAGAGAGAAGGAGGAAGGGAGACACGGAAGCTGTTTAACAAGATTGAGGAGCCCGATAACAGCTCCTTCAGGGGGAAAAAAATGTGAGATACATTTCAAACAGGGAGAGAGAAATCTCCACTCGCCCCTTTGGGGAAGTGATGCATGAAACTCTGTTGGTGGAAAGCTAGTTCTTTCTCTCGCTCTCTTTCAGGAGTTGTCTAGGAAGGCCAGGCGACACTCTTGAGTCACGTAGCCCTCCAAGCTGGCCAGAGGTGGCTTTGGGGCGAGCCCATGAGGATGGATCCAATAGGTGGGTTGGAAAAAGGTGAAGGGCAGGAGGGAGTTTTCACCCATCTAGAAGTTAATGAGCAAAGCCAAACTCGCTTAATGACCATTTGGCGGATAGAATATTTGCAGCTCAGGGTTGAAGGAGGAAGATTGTGGGGTCCTTGGTGCTCTCTGAGCTTCGTGGTTTTCTGGCAGACGTTTCATGACCCAACTAGGTAATGTCATCAGGAGGGGGAGGAGGCAGACTGGGGGGGGGGGTCTTTGCTGCTCTCTGAGCTTGGTTGTTTTGCTTGCTGATGTTTCATTACCCAAACTAGGTAGCATCAGTGCTAGAAGGGAGTAGGGTTTGCAGGGAGGAGGAGGAGGAGGACCAAGAGGTCCTTGATGTTCTCTGAGCTTGGTTGCGTTCTAGCAGACGTTTCATTACCCAACTAGGTAACATCATTAGCTCTAGAGGGGAGTAAGGTTTACAGAGGAGATGGGGAGGAGGAGGAGGAGGACTGGGAGGTCCCTGGTGCTCCCTGGGTTTGGTTATTTCCTTGCAGACGTTTCACGACCCAACTAGGGAACATCATCAGAGCTTGAAAGGGATGGGCTTTGTAGAATATTTGTAGCTCAGGGTGGGAAACGAGGGGTCCTTGGGGCGCTCTGAGCTTGGTGGTTTTCTTGAAGACGTTCCATGACCCAACTAGATAACATCATCAGTGCTAAAGGGAGTGAGGTGTGCAGAGAGGAGAAGGGGAAGAAGGGGGAGGAGAAGGAAGAGAACTATGGGGTCCTTGGCGCTCTCTGAGCTTGGTGGTTTTCTTGCAGACGTTTCATGACCCAACTAGGTGACATCATCAGGGCTGGAAGGGAGGGGAGTTTGCGAGGAGGAGGGGGAGGAGGATTCTGGGGTCCTTGGCAGTCTCTGAGCTTGGTGGTTTCCTTGCAGACCCAACTAGGTAACAGTATCAGTGCTAGAAAGGAGGAAGGTTTTCAGACAGAAAGAGGAGGAGGAGGAGGAGAATTGTGGTTCCTTAGTGTTCCCTGAGCTTCATGCTTTTCTTACAGACATTTCATTACCAAATTAGGTAACATCATCAGTGCACTGATGATGTTACCTAGTTTGGTAATGAAACATCTGCAAAACCACCCTCCAAACTCAGACAGCACCAAGGAGCCCACAGACCATGTGATGCCCTGATTCCTTTAACATCTGTGGCAAAAAAAGGTGATATAATCAAGTTGATTCACTTAACCAACCCCGTAAATTGTAAGTCACCTGTATTAAGAAAAGTGTGGCAGAGAAGAATGGCTCGGAAGGGGACACCTAAGCTCATGTAGACCTTCTCCACTATTCCAGCCTGAAAAATGAGTCAAAACCAACTCGGGAGTTTCGTCCTGCTGGGTGCCACTCACTGAATCCCGTTCCCCGAAGCTTCTCGGTGGCACACCTCCCAGAGGAAAATGGCAGACAGTAATTGGTGGCTGTTTCCTTTCCATCTGGGGTCATGAGAGGTGAGAGTCTGACATTATCTTGTCAACCCCTGCAAGCCCTA
This sequence comes from Vipera berus, assembly GCF_964194415.1. Taxonomy (NCBI): domain Eukaryota; kingdom Metazoa; phylum Chordata; class Lepidosauria; order Squamata; family Viperidae; genus Vipera; species Vipera berus. The sequence continues at coordinate 6,891,788 of NC_138217.1, read as the reverse complement.
AGTCAGGGGTAGGCAACCTTGGCTCTTTTATGACTCGTGGACTTCAACTCCCAGAATTCCTGAGCCAGCCATGCTGGCTCAAGAATTCTGGGAGTTGAAGTCCACGAGTCATAAAAGAACCAAGGTTGCCTACCCCTGCCCTAAGTTAAAAGCAGATGTTGATTGCATGCTGCCGCTGCTATGTGCATTGCAAATAGATCTTCAGAGCTTCACGTGGAACATCTGGAATCTTTGCCTCAAGCTTCTCTCCCTTCAAGGGTTGAGCAGCTGCAAGCATGAATTGATGTCTTTGCAGGCATGAAACCATGCATTTGGCCTCAAAGGTGCAATTTACCTGGTTTCTACTCCTCTTCCATTTACCCTCTAGACAAAACTTTTTTTTTCCTGTCCTCATGGCCAACAAGAATATTTGGAAGGTGACGACGATATTGATGTTTGTGGATAACAAGGGGCAAAGATCTGGCATGGAATGGTGACAAAACTCAACATGTTTATGATATCTTGGCTGGGATGGGCCTCATGACTCAAGCCTATAAATATTTCTCAACCTGTATTTTTACCGTGTGACAATCTTCCCTTATCTGAAGATCAGTAAGTGAGCATCCACAGGCTGTTGCCAAAGAGGAAACTATTATTGTTTGTTTATTCTATGTACATTCATGCCAGCATAATACAGCAGAGGCTGGGCCAAAATTCTTGTCTTCTTATAGGAGACCATTCCATCTTCAGTTCTAAATACATTTCTTGAATTTCAAGTGACAGAAGTCCTGCTCTTTTAGTTTTAAAGTTGTTTTTTTTTATTCTGATGGAGAGAGAGAGAGAGAGAGAGAGAGAGAGAGAGAGAGAGAGAGAGAGAGAGAACAAAAAAAAATCAGGTTTACCTTTGAAAAAAATCTTGATGTAAAGTCCCACATTCCCTTGAAGGTTTTGAAGTCAACATTTCTTAACGAACCATAGCATAATTAACTCTGGGTGATGTTTTTTCAGCCACACTGAATTATTCCAGCAGCCAGGTTAAACATGCCTCAAATTGAAATTCTATCCCTTCTCATTACATAGATCTAATCAATAATATTAATTGGGAAAACAGGAGGATCTCTTTATTAATTGAACTGGATAGGTATGCTTTTGAACTACAAGGCAACAAAGTGATTAAGCTTGGTTTATAGTTGGGTGTCCAGGATTTCTGGTGTTTCCGGTCTCACATCCCAAATCTGGCTGCCTAAAAGCTATTAATTCCAAAAGATGGGAAGTTGGCAGTCTTTCCTGAAGAATTTTAGGAATGTGGTTTGGAAATGTGTTAATTCAGCCTGGTGAGGATCACAGCTGAATTTTCAGATCACTGAACGTGGCAGTGAAACTGGGAGGGAAATAAAAAAAAAAGATGAAAACTATTCCTAAACAACATCTGCATACCGTGCCAAAGAGACAATCAAAAGGCTGAAAAAGACCCAAACACCTCCTTGTCAGCAACCAACACCCAGATGAGCAGAGATTAACACCAGGATTAATGCTAAATCAACAATCCAGAAGCAAATAATACCCCAATCGAGAAACTACCAACTCAGACAAACATACAGTAAACAACGGCCTAATCAAGGAGAACACACCCACCAATATTGATGCTTGGTATTGATAAACAGAGAGCAAAGCTCACTTCCTTCTAGCACTGATGATGGTACAGTGTTGGGTAATGAAATGTCTGCAAGAAAACCACCAAGTTTAGAGAGCACCAAGGACCCTACAGTCCTCCTCCTCCTCCTCCTCCTCCTCCTCCTCCTCCTCCTCCTCCTCCTCTCTACAAATCCCACACCCTTTTAGCACTGCTGATGTTATCAAGTTGGGTAACGTCTGCAAGAAAACAAACAAACACAGAGAACATCAAGGACCCCTCATTTCAAATATTCTTTTCTATTTCAAGTGAACTCAGCCACCATCCTGTATCAGACTTGGGGGGGAAACCCCCCCCCACAGGCGAATAATGTCACTGTCTCTCTGTGTGTATGTTTGTGTGTGCGCGCGGGGTGGGAAACACGTTTTGCCCTGGTATGATTAAAAAATGCTACCCTTGAGTCAACTCTTGTACGAAGTTATTATCCCAGCATGATGGTTCATCCTTGCCTCTGGTGATGCATTAGAAGGAGAAAACCTTTCTCCGGGAGAAACATGAGAAAGAAAAGCAGATCTGTAGCGGTGAGCAGTGGCTCAGTGGGTTAGGACACTGAGCTTGTCAATCAGAAGGTCGGCAGTTTGGTGGATCAAATCCCGAGTGCCGCGTAACAGAGTGAGCACCTGTTACGCGTCCCAGCTTCTGCCAACCTAGCAGTTCGAAAGCACGTAAAAATGCAAGTAGAAAAATAGGGACCACTCCGGTGGGAAGGTAACAGCATTCCGTGCTAGTCATGCCGGCCACATGACCACGGAGACGTCCTCGGACAAGCGCCGGCTCTTCGGCTTTGAAACGGAGATGAGCACCGGCCCCTAGAGTCGGAAACAACTAGCACGCATGTGCGGGGGAACCTTTACCTTTTACCTAGCATATCCTGATGATCTACCCAAGCTTTCCTTTGCTCAGATTTGTTGCTTGTTTGTCGGTCCTACCACCAAGGTTGAAACTGTGGGCTTAAAAGGAACATTTGTTTCTTGGTGTCCATCTTTATTTAGAGTTTACTTTAAAATCTTTCAGGCCTAAAGAGGAAGCTTAAAAGCTTTTGCCATTCCTGGCCTTACAGAAGAGGCTTAATTCTTTTCGAAAAACAGCTCTGCTATAGGCATCTGCCCGCCTAACCAAAGCCAAACCTCGACAAGTCCTTAATTTGGAATGTTTTACATGGTGACAAATGGATCTCCTCCTTACCTGTGACATCTGGAATGAAATGGATATGATCAAATATCCTATACCTTGAATGGCTTGGCTGTTAAATAACAACATTTCCATATTATTCCAGAGCAGCAATCAATTTAGAGTCATATGTGTGTGTATATGTATATGCCTGAGTGTGTGTGTGTGTGTGTGTGTGTTTTTTTTTTACTAGCCTAACTCACAGTCATGTTTGGGAAAACTCAAATAGGTTGCAATCTGCCAAAGTACTCAGAAAAGATTAAAGGCAGACTAAAAATACATCCATCAGCTTTTTATGGATGCTTTCCAGGCAAATTGAAAAGAGAGCTGTCACTACAATGCAAAACAAATTCAGATGAAGGATACCCAGACACAGAAATGCACGCACACACGTGTTGTGAAGCCCTTGGTGCTGTATCAGCTAGCCACTAAGCACCCTAGAGTTGAACTGAAAGGATGTTGAGATTCTAGAAAGAGTACAGAGAAGAGCAGCAAAGATGATTAGGGGACTGGAGGCTAAAACCTATGAGGAACGGTTGCAGGAATTGGGTATGTCTACTCTAATGAAGAGAAGGATGAGGGATGATGTGACAGTAATCTTCCAATATTTGAGGGGCTGCCACAAAGAAGAAGGGGTCAACTTGAAGACTGGACAGGAAGCAACGGATGGAAACTAATCAAGGAGAGAAGCAACCTAGAATTAAGGAGAAATTTCCTGACCATTAGAACAATTAGCCAGTGGAACAACCTGCCTCCAGAAGTTGGGAAGGCTCCAACACTGGAAGTTTTTAAGAAGAGACCGGACAACCATTTGTCTGAAATGATATAGGGCTTTCTGCCTGAGCAGGGGGTTGGACTAGAAGACCTCGAAGGTCCCTTCCAAATCGGTCATCCTGTTATTCTGTTATTCTGAGCTAAATATATTCTCTTCTACTGGTACCTATAATCCTCAAGTTGCTATCACAATTGGAACAAACATTTCTGTTGCTAAGCAAAGCCAGCGAGTCTCACCTGATTTCCGGACCTTTTAGCCCTAGTTGTTAGGTGAATCACAACAGTTGTTAAATGAATTGTGCAGTCATTAAGCGAATCCGGCTTCCCCCATTGACTTTGCTTGTTGGAAGCTGGCAGGGAAGGTCACAAACGGTCATCACATGACCCTGGGATGCTGCAGCCATTGCAAATACATGCTGCAAGCACCCAAATTTCGATCGTGTTGGGGTGTCGCAATTGTTGTAAATGTGGGTACCAGTTGTACAGTAGGTCACTTTTTCCAGTTCAGTTATAACTTCAAACAATCACTAAAAATGAATAACTGTAGGTCAAGGACTACCTGCAAGCATACTTAACGTACATATTCATGCAGATGAAATGGTTACTCAGAGTAATTGCCATCCAGATGGCCTGGTTAATTCTCATTCCCGCTGCATCTTTGAAAAGTGCAACAGTTCACACCCAGCACTTGATTTTTAGGGATCAAGATGCTGAAACCTTGCTAGAATAAAGAAAAGAAGAGGAAAAAACCGGGCCACAGAGGGTAGATAAATTATGGGGTCTCCTGCTGGAGCAAGGGGGTTGGGCTAGAAGACCTCCAAGGTCCCTTCCAACTCTGTTGCTCTGTGTCACAGAACGTGAGGGTGACCTTGGGGAGAGAGATGCTACTTAAGGAACAATCAGATGTGGGGAAGCCACAGCTGCCTAACAGGTAGGGAAAGAAACTCAGAAAGAAGCCCCCCCCCCAATTGCCAGGCTGTAAAAAAAGAGACGGTGGGAGATTTGCACTTTCAGACTTGCAAGATACTGTCAAGGTATCCTTACAAGCAGTGCTTTTTTTGTAAAAGAAAAAGGTGCCAGAACTCACACATGTCATACAACCCACCTTGCCTACCTTACAAAGTTCCATCCAAGAAAGGTGCCGGAACTCCATTCTGAGCGTTCTATGACAAAAAAAGCCATAGATAGATAGATAGATAGATAGATAGATAGATAGATAGATAGATAGATAGATAGATAGATAGATAGATAGATGATAGACAGACAGACAGACAGACAGACAGACAGACAGACAGACAGACAGATGATATAGATAGATAGACAGACAGACAGACAGACAGACAGACAGACAGACAGACAGATAGATAGATAGATAGATAGATATGGATGGGTGGATAGATAGAAAAAAGATAGATGATAGATAGATAGATAGATAGATAGATAGATAGATAGATAGATAGATAGATAGATAGATAGATAGATACACTGCTTTTTTTGTAAAAGAAAAAGGTGCCGGAACTCACACATGTCATACAACCCGCCTTGCCTACCCTACAAGGTTCCATCAAAAAAAGGTGCCGGAACTCCGTTCTGAGCGTTCTATGAGAAAAAAAGCCCTGCTTACAAGAAAGTAGATTTAGCCTATCGAGTCTTGTTTTCTGTCTGATTTTCCCGGATGGACTGATGCTCTTTCGGCTGAATCTGCCGCTGTTCTCCTCGTCCTTCAGTTTTTTTTAAAAAAAGAGCGTCTAAATTAGCACAATTGTCACATTGGCTTCCTTCCTATATTCTGTGCTGATTTCCCCCCCCCTCCCCATTTAAAGTAGAAATCCATTTGTATCCAGTATGCTCACAGACCTCTGTCTAAGGAGATTCTCAGTTCTCCAGACCATGGTTGTCCCAAAGGTGCTTTTTTTTTTCACCTGGACCTTCTTGTTTTACTTTGAAGATGTTTCACTTCTCATCCAAGAAGCTTCTTCAGCTCTGACCGGATGGTGGGGAATGGAAGGATCTATATCAGGGATCTTCAAACTCAGCCCTTTTATGACTTGTGGACTTCAACTCCCAGAATTCCTCAGCCATAGCATGCCTGGCTGGGGAATTCTGGGAGTTGAAGTCCACAAGTCATAAAAGGGCCGAGTTGGAAGACCCCTGATTTATATTCTTTGCAGACCGCCGGCCATTTGCCTTCTTTTAGAGAGCTGTTGAGGCCACTTGGAAGTTTATCTGTGTCCTCAGGGCCACCTGAGTGCTGCAAATGGGTGTGGAGCCTTCTTGGAACTGCTGAAAGGACCGTGTTGTAGACTGGAGATAGATGATATCGTATCGTCTTCAAAGAAAAACAGGAAAGTCCATGAAAAAATGAACCTTTGGGATTTTACAGACCTGTGAACTTCAGAAGCTGGAAGCCCTCCCAATTATTTAGGAAATGACATTTTAAGGGTCTTCTCTTTGATGGTTCCACTGGTTTTCCAGTGTGTCCCCTGCTTTGTGGCCGGCCATGGGAAAGATTTTGAAAACCCATCTCTGTGTTGTCCTTTCTTTAAGGCTGTCATTTTTGGTGATGCGCAGGACCGTTCTGAATAACTCTTTGCCTTTTGCAGCTCTTGTGATGTTTTTGCTAGCCCCATTTATTTCCCTCCTTTTGGAGGAAGTGCTCAAATGCATAAATAAGCTTTTCTCTCTCCCCCATTGCCCTCCTCATCTTGGGAAACTAAGATAATAACCTATCCCTGCTGATTAAACTGACATGGGTGTCAGTTATGAAAGACCTGGCTCATCAGATAACAGCCAGACAGATGTTTCGAGGATTTCCTGTATAAATAATTCAATAGATGGATTAGTATAAATCCATAATAAGTACATCGCTGGGTGAGCTGTAGATATGGGAATGGAAGGGAGGGAGGGAGGGAGGGAAGGAAGGAAGGAAGGAAGGAAGGAAGGAAGGAAGGAAGGAAGGAAGGAAGGAAGGAAGGAAAGGGGGAAAAGTCTTGTTTTTGCGGTTAGATTTGTTCTTTTCAGCTCTCTTCCAAAGACAATTATGATGATAACTTTATTGTCACTTTGAATGTACACCAATCGGCATACATCAAAATGAAATTTCGTTGCGTATAGCTCTCAAAGGGTCACCACCTCCGATATATACTCCTTGTTCAGGGCCCGCTCAAATTTCACATTGTCCATTTTAGTCTCTAGGGAGTGAACGATGGCAAACAGGACAGATGGAAATGGGGCTCCATGTGGATTAGCCCTCAAATTCGCTTGTATTCTGACAACCTCGCCTTCTTTCCTTTTTCTGAAACAGCACATAGATTTGATTGTATAGCGCTTGGTGCTTCACGCTTTTGAGAAGGCTTTGGTTTTCAAGTCCACCCCTCAAATTCACATGTCAAAGGAGTCAGTGAAATGAACATTATTTGCTCGATCGTGGTTAACTTCTCTGGCTTCAGAGTTGCACTAGGAAGTAAAATGTCCGGAACGATTTGGTTGCCTTCTCCCCTTCCTCCTGGTACCTTGTGCTACATAAAACTTTGCACATGTCAAGGGAAGGTGAAGCAGATGGAGAGATGTCTTCTTTCATTCTATCCCTTTTGTAGCATTAGCGCTGGGATCTAAGGACCATTTTGAAGTTATTTTTATCTCTCTCTTGCCCTCCAAATGTGCCTCTTGGCACTTTGGGATATATGTTTGCTTTTCAATTTCGATGATGTGCAGCGGGGAAGTTGCAAAAATAACAACAGTTGCAACAGCCCGAAAGGTATATTTAAAAAAGAGAGAGAGAGAGAGAGAGAGAAAACTAAATGGCTTTGTTTAATTTTTAATTTGTTCTGGATCACATAAAAGTATATTTAATCTTCTCTCCGGGAAAAGGAGAAGCTTGTTCTCCTGATGGGGAGAAGGGGAGAAGAGACGGAGGAAAGGGTGATGGAAGGGTTTTTAATTAAGTTTTAAAAGAAGAGTGCCATCGAGGGAGCAATTATTAAATTTTATTCTTTCTCAAGTGGCATGTATTGCCAAGGAAATATAGCACACCCATTTTCAAAGCCTGTCTCTGGGGGAACCCAAAGAATTTAAATAGAGAAAGGGGGGGGGAAATGACAGGATCCACGTCTGTTTCCATGGAACTCTCCTAAGGATTAAGGGGTGTGTTTGTGTGCAAAATGCTCTTGTAATGATTGCTCTTCTTTTTCAATAGCGTTGATGCATGACATCAGCTGTTTGATTAACAGCTCAGAAACCATCCTTCAAAAACATGGATGCAAGGCTGGAGAATCTCCATTGGCAGTCAGAAGGAGACTGAATTTGATCTAATTTAGTGGTCTTGGGCCAGGTTATTTGATGGGCCAAATCCTGTACATTGCCCTGGTAATCCCTTACCATTTCTTGTCAGTATCTAGAGAAGCTCCATGTCAGGGGTGAAGAATCAGGACTGCAGATTAAGTTCCAATTAAGATGATTTATTGCTCATGGTTATACATCAGAATCTAGGCAACTAAAGTCCAGCGTTGTACTGAATTGGTGCTAGATAAGCATCAACAGAATTCAAGAAGAATTGGACAGACTATTTGTGGGTACAAAAGGACTCCCGGCTGATTCATAACATCGACCTTTAGAGGCAACGATTCATTGACCTATCTCAGGACATGCAAGAACCCAGACGTTCCTTTGCTAGCCAGGTTCCCTTTTTGGAATGGAATGGAATGGAATGGATTGGATTGGATTGGATTGGAAGGGAAGGGAAGGGAAGGGAAGGGAAGGGAAGAGAAGAGAAGAGAAGAGAAGAGAAGAGAAGAGAAGAGAAGAGAAGAGAAGAGAAGAGAAGAGAAGTGAAGAGGAAGGGGCCTTGGAGGCCCTCTAGTGTCCACCCCTCTGCTCAATCAGGAAACCCTATACCATTTCAGACAAATCTCTTCTTAAAAACCTCCAGAGTTGGAGCATTGACATGGTTGACCCCCTCTTCTTTGTGGCAACCCTTGAGATATTGGAAGACCGCTATCACGCACCCCTAGTCTTTGTTTTCATGAGACTAGACATACCCAATTCCAGCAGCCCTTCTTGATATGTTTTAGCCTCCAACCCCCCCCCCCCCCCGCCTTACCATCTTTGTTGGTCTTCTCTGCCCTCTTTGTAGAGTCTCAACGTCTTTTTTACATCGAGGCAACTAAAACTAGATGAATATTTTCCCCTAATAGCTTTTTTTAAAAAAAAGGGTGGTAAACCTGAGATGGTGAATGTGGTAGCTGACCCATAACTCATTTTCATTCTCTTCTTGGTGATGTCACAAGGAGCCTCCCCATGGCATAGCTGATCATTAAAGCAGCATGTAACATCTGGTTATTGTTCGTTTAGTTTATTAGCTATTGGTGGAGAAGAGAGGCCAGCGCATTAATGGCAAAAGCTCAGAGGGTATATATTTGGTCGTGTCTCACCCTTAAACGGCTCCCATTTATGTGCAAATATGAGCATATGACACCCATAGATAATTAGGTTGCAAATGACTTGGTGAAGTAATTGCACGGTTCCCCTTCCTTACCCAAAGCTTGAAAGTAATTTCAGGTTTTTATAATTACAGAGCAAGTGGACTGTAATAATTTCCAAATGTTCGGGGCTGTTTTTTTTCTAAAGCTGCAACGGCAGCAACCACCAGCATCACCACACACATCCACTCTGTCTCTTGCCCAAGAAGGACCTGTGGTTATTGACGATAATGGATTTTCATGACATTGTATTCTTGATGTTTGAGTGGAAAGGTTTAACAAGAATTTCTCCTAGCTGTTAGGAAAACGGATTCACACAACAAAGAATCATAGGAGTGGAAGGGACCTAGAAGCAGTGGTGGGATTCAGCTGGATCGCACCACTTCGGCAGAACCGGTAGCTAATTTTTTGTTGCCCAGGCCCAGAATGGACTTCCGGAAGTGGCATCCACACACAGAACCGGTTGTTCACATATTTGAACCCCACCACTGTCTAGATTAGGTCTTCTAGTCCAACCCCCTGCTCAAGCAGGAGACCTTATACCATCCTGGACAAATGGATGTCCAGTCTCTTTTTGAAAACGTCCTGTGATGGACTACCCATAAATTCTGGAGGTTCCACTGATTAATTGTTCGCACTGTCAGAAAATTCCTCCTTAGTTCCAGGTTGCTTCTCTCCTCGATTAGTTTCCATCCATTGCTTCTTGTCCCGCCTTCGGGTGCTTTGGAGAACAGGTTGACCCCTCTTCTCTGTGAGAACCTCCTCAAATAATTAGAAGACTGCTATCATGACACTCCTACTCCTTGTCTTTGTTAGACTAGACCAGAGGTAGGCAACCTTGGCTCTTTTATGACTTGGACTTCAAGTCCCAGAATTCCTGAGCCAGTTGAAGTCCATGAGTCATAAAAGAGCCAAGGTTGCCTACCCCTGGACTAGACATATGTATTTCCCTCAATCATTCATTGTAGCCTCCAGGCCTCTTCTCCTCTTTCTTGGTCTTCTCTGATTCTAGTCTTTTTCTCTTCTAAAGGTAAAGTTAAAGGTTCCCCCGCACATGCGTGCTAGTCGTTTCCAACTCTAGGGGCCGGTGCTCATCTCCGTTTCAAAGCCAAAGAGCCAGCGCTTGTCCGAGGACGTCTCCGTGGTCATGTGGCCGGCATGACTAGATGCCAAAGGCGCACGGAACGCTGTTACCTTCCCACCGGAGTGGTCCCTATTTTTCTACTTGCATTTTTACGTGCTTTCGAACTGCTAGGTTGGCAGAAGCTGGGACGAGTAACAGGCGCTCACTCTGCTACGCGGCACTCGGGATTCGACCCGCCAAACTGCCGACCTTCTGATCGACAAGCTTGTACAGGAAAATTCTTAGAAATAAAGCTTGTACAAAGCTTGATTTGCCAGCTTCTCACCTTTTCCATTTTTAAGACATGTTGTTAAAAAGTCGTATGATCTGTAGAAAACCTAGCCAGCGTCAATGCAGATGTCTTGACGGTGCCCTGATACCCATCAGCTCCTGATGTCCTTGACGTACAACGGTTCATTTAGTGACCATTTGAAGTCACAAGAGCACTGGAAAAAGTGACTTACAACCGTTTTTCACGCCCACGACCGTTGCAGCCTCCCCGTGGTCATGTGATCAAAATTCAGATGCCTGGCCACTGACTCATAGTTAGGATGGTCGCAGTGTCCTGGGATCATGTGATTTCCCCCCCCTTTTGCGACCTTTGGACGAGCAAAGTCAGTGGGGAAGCCAGGTTAACTTAACGGCTGTGTGACTAACTTCACAACTGCTCTGATTCCCAGTTAACAACTGTGGCAAGAAAAGTCATAAACTGGGGGTAAAATTCACTTAGCCAATGTCTCACTGTGGTCGTAAGTTGAGAACCATTTTGTATAACTTTGCTTTGCTTTAGCGCAGGGGTCCTCAACCCCCGGTCTGTGGACCGGTGCCAGGCCACGGCATGCCAGCAATCGGTCTGCACAAACAAGCAAAGCCCCATCCGCAGGATGCAGGCAGCACACACCCTCCGGTCCGTGGAAAATCCTCTCTCCATGGAACCGGTGATCCCCGGTGCCCAAAAGGTTGGGGACCTCCGCTTTTGCGCCTTCCATTTCTTTTTTCTTCCTTGCCTCCTTCCTTTTTCCGCCGTCTCCCTGCTCCAGCTTCTTCAGAAATTGCCTGGAGGCAAAACTCATGTTCACCTCGGAGCCAAGGGAGACGTCAGCCCTTAACAACTAATGGGAAGAGGGAATTTGTGGAGGAAAAGCAAGCGAGAGAGAAAGAGAGAAAAAGAGAGACTCCAGCTTAGCTCCGCTCTGACTAATTTCTGCAGGGACTCGGAGCAGGCTACCAAATGTCAGAACCGATTAAGAGCTAACCTCTGGAGTATATTAGGAGTTGCTGCAGCCGAAGAATGACTGACACCTCTATTCATAAAAGCACCAATCAAACATCAGACAACAACAGCCACGGGTCTCGGTGTGTCTCTTGGTGCTTCGTTGCGTGGTGACAATTGGATTGCCCAAGAGATGCCTTCTGAAAGTATGTTCTCTCGAATATTAAAAGAACATGATGGCTCCGTCTGTCACTTATCTTAACGTGGGAAGAGATGAAGAACTCAGTGTTGACGGGACTGCTAAATTGCGCCAAATATTCCCTGGGCATGCCTGGGACAGAGAAGACACAAACAGATGCCTCTAATCCTTCCTGTGATCCATGCTTGAGAAGCAGTACAGGAAGCATTACAGGAAATGAAAGCAGGACAAGAAGCAACGGATGGAAACTAGTCAAGGAGAGAAGCAACCTGGAACTAAGGAGAAACTTCCTGACAGTTAGAACAACTAATCAGTGGAACAACCTGCCTCCAAAAGTGGTGAATGCTCCAACAATGGAAGTTTTTAAGAAGAGACTGACCAGCCATTTGCCTGAAATGGTATAAGGTTTCCTGCCTGAGCAGGGGGTTGGACTAGATGATCTCCAAGGTCCCTTCCAACTACTTCTTCTTCTTCTTCCTCTTCCTCCTCCTCTTCTTCTTCTTCTTCTTCTTCTTCTTCTTCTTCTTCTTCTTCTTCTTCTTCTTCTTCTTCTTCTTCTTCTTCTTCTTCTTCTTATTATTATTATTATTATTATTATTATTATTATTATTATTATTATATCCTCCACTTAACAAGTCGTTTAGTGACCATTCAAAGGTGCAACAGCGTTGTCCCAAAGGTGTTTGTTCAAAAGGCAACCGGGCTTTTTTTTCCCCTTGAAGACATTTCAATTCTCATCCAAGAAGCTTCTTCAGTTCTGAACTGAAGTCAGAACTGAAGAAGCTTCTTGGTTGAGAAGCGAAATGTCTTCAAGGAAAAACAAAGTCCAGTTGCCTTTTGAAAAAGCACCTTTGGAACAACCACATCCTGGATGACTGAACATCTCCATTGACAATTAGGGACTTGCGACTTACGACAGCTGCAGCATCCCCACAATCATGCAATCAAAATTCGGGAGCTTGACAACTGGCCTGTATTTACTCATCCCCAAGTAACAGATGATATATCTCTGAAAATAAAAAAGAAATCCATCTTATGACTGCCACCATCCAGCTCAAAAACCCAAATAAAATTCCGGGTTCATTCTGTTTCTGAAAACACTTCATGCTTTTGCCGAAGCAAAATTAACTCTGAGGTTCCAAAACCAATTCATAGACTTAAAGAATAATTTTCCCAGCCAAACCGCCAATGTCTTACGTAATTCATAACAACAAGTTCATTTTGTTATGGGAACCGTCTGCTTCAAATCCACACCTGTTCTGGTGTCCTTGAGTAGGCTTCAGGCTCCCATGGTCTTCAGCTGAATCGAAGAGGTTTCGTTTCTCTACTTAACCTACTTGAAAGTAACGTCTCCCTCCCCCCCCCCCTTAATCTAAAGGCAAGATGAAACGCAGAGGCAGGTAGCTGCAAAAGTTTTATCCTTGACATGGGTAAAAGAAGAAAATCAGGGCCATTGTTTAGTTCTGATTTGCTGCAAAGAGAGGTGATAATGGTGGTAACTCTTATTGAACTCGCTATGCTTTATGGTTGAATAATGGCAGGTGGGGGAATGTGCTTCTTCTGGCTGGGAAATGTGCTGTAGGGAAGTAGGTGAGTTAAGATCATAGAATCATAGGACTGGAAGGGACCTGGCAGGCCTTCTAGTCCAACCCACTTTCCAAGGCAGGAGTCCTTAGACCATGCTGGACAAATGACTATCCCATCTCTTCTTGAAAACCTCCAGTGATGGAGCACCCACATTTATCATAACATATGTTAAGGTACCCAGATAATTATAGAACATAGGATAATAGGGTTGGAATGTACCTTGGAAGTCTTCAAGTCCAATCTCTTTCCCAAGGCTGGAGGCCTTGTACCATCACGGACAGATGATTGTCCAACCTTTTCTTGGAAACCTCTGGTGATGAAGTGCCATTCTGGGAAGCAAGCTTTTCCACTGATTAATTGTTCTCATTGTTAGGAAATCCCTCCTTAGTTCCAGGTTGGACCTCCCTCTGAGGAGCTTCCACCCATTGCTTCTTGTCCTGCCTTCGGGTGCTTTGGAGAATAAATCAACCCCCTCTTCTCTGTGACAACCCTTCCAATACTGGAAGACAGCTATCCCGTCTCCGCTGAGCCTTCCCTTCATTAGGCTAAGCATACCTAGTTCCCTTAACCGTTCATCATACGATTTAGCCTCCAGACATCTGATCACCTTGAGCCATGGTGGCACAGTGGTTAGAATGCAGTACTGCAGGCTTCTTCTGCTGACTGCTGGCTGTCTGCAGTTCGACAGTTCGACAGTTCGATTCTCAGCGTCTCAGTGTTGACTCAGCTTTCTGTCCTTCCGAGGTCAGTAAAATGAGGACCCAGATTGTTGGGCGGAGGGGCGATAGGCTGACTCTATAAACCGCTTAGAGAAGCAGTATATAAGTCTTAAGTACTATTGCTACTGCTATTGACTCAGCCTTCCATCCTTCCGAGGTCGGTAAAAGGAGGACCCAGATTGTTGGGGGTCAACATGCTGACTCTGTAAACCGCTTAGAGAGGGCTGTAAAGTACTGTGATACAAGTCTAAGAGCTATTGATATTGCTATCTTTGTGACTCTTCTCTGCACTCTTTCTAGGGCCTCAGCGTCTTTTTTTCCCCATTCTTTTTGCTACTGCCTGCAAGGAAAGAATCAAATTGTATGGTGTGGGTTGTTGCTTCCCGACTGACCCAGGGGAGGCAGGCAGGCCTTAGATTATCTGGATTAGAGAGCTGTGGATGATTTTGGACAGCTGCGTTTATCTAAATCAGGGACCCCTAGCAGGGGAAGAGTGTTTGCATATGTGATTAAGAACGTAAAAAGAAAAATGGGGTCAGCCCTTGAGTTTGCTGGAGTACAGTTGCATTCCAGGCCTCCTTCCTCACATTCTCTTCTCCCCCTCCCTCCCTCCCTCCCTCACCATAACCACATGTGGTCCAGTGAGGAACAGATGGTGGGTCAGTGTTTCCATGTCCATCCCTTCTGTTGAAAGTGCAGGTGGAAAAGGGGATCTACGGAAGAGGGAAAAAGATCTGAAGGGAGAAAGGAGGTTTCGATCACAGATTCCAGCAGAGCCTGAGAGAACTGGAGAAAGAAAACAAGAGATTCTTGTAAAGAGTTCGCCTTCACGGTTAGTCGTTTCAGCAGGAAAAATACCACAGAGGGTCCTCAACTTATGACAATTCATTCAGGGACCGCTCAGAGTTACAAAGGCACTGGAAAAAAGTGACTTAGCACTATTTTTTTCCTCACACGTACGACCGCTGCAGCATCCCCGTGGTCACATGATTTACATTTGGAGGCTTGTCAGTTGGTTCATGTTCATGACGGACGCCGTGTCCCCCGGGGTCATGGCATCCCCTTTTGCGAACCTTCCGACAAGCACGGTCAAAGGGGGAAGCCAGATTCGCTTAGTAACCATGTTATGCTGACTTAACAACTGCCAGGATTCACTTAACAATTGTGGCCAGAAAGGTCGTAAAATGGGGCAAAACTTATTGCATAACAATCTTGCTCAGCAACAGAAATTTTGGGCTTGGTTGTCATCACAAGTCGAAGTTTGCCCGTAACTTATGACCAGTCATTTAGCGAGATGTGGCTCGGTGGGTTAGGACGCGGAGCTTGTCGATCAGAAGGTCGGCAGTTTGGCGGGTCGAATCCCGAGTGCTGCGTAACAGAGTGAGCGCCTGTTCCTCGTCCCAGCTTCTGCCAACCTAGCAGTTCGAAAGCACGTAAAAATGCAAGTAGAAAAATAGGGACCACTACGGTGGGAAGGTAACAGCGTTCCGTGCGCCTTTGGCGTCTAGTCATGCCGGCCACATGACCACGGAGACGTCCTCGGACAAGCGCTGGCTCTTCGGCTTTGAAACAGAGATGAGCACCGGCCCCTAGAGTCGGAAACAACTAGCACACATGTGCGGGGGAACCTTTATCTTTTACCTTTACCTTTACCTAGATTTATGAATCGTCGGGAGTGTTGGTTTAAAAGGTCCGCAACTTTTCTGATTTCAGAAGGGGAGCACCAGATGCACACCCATCTGTGTGCATTCCTTTACTATAAAGGTGAAGGTAAAGGTTCCCCCGCACACGCGTGCTAGTCGTTTCCGACTCTAGGGGCCGGTGCTCATCTCCGTTTCAAAGCTGAAGAGCCAGCGCTTGTCCGAGGACGTCTCCGTGGTCACGTGGCCGGCATGACTAGACGCCAAAGGCGCACGGAACGCTGTTACCTTCCCACCGGAGTGGTCCCTATTTTTCTACTTGCATTTTTTACGTGCTTTCGAACTGCTAGGTTGGCAGAAGCTGGGACGAGTAACAGGCGCTCACTCTGTTACGTGGCCCTCGGGATTCGACCTGCCAAACTGCCGACCTTCTGATCGACAGGCTCAGCGTCTTAACCCACTGAGCCACCAAGTCCCTTCCTTTACTATATCTAGTTATAAAGAAAGGGTTGTCCCGCTTATGCCCATTCCACCATCTGTTTAAGATTGCATCCAACCCCAATAACATTGAATAGAAGGAGAGTTGATCTGAAAATGCAAAGTTGGGCTGAGTTAACTCTTGGGCAGAAACTTACCAAGAAATCCCCAGGCTGATTCAGGATTTTTTTTAAAACTCCCCAGAAGAAAGCAATGAGAAACCACTTTTGAATCATTGCCAAAAAGTCCCTAACAACGCTACCCAAGGCATTAAATTTGATTTGGAAATTGTACTTGTAATTCTGACTTTTGGAAAGGAAAGGAAAGGAAAGAGGGAGGGGGGAACGAATGAGGAAAGGAAGGAAGGAAAGAAGGAAGGAAGAAAGAAAGAAAAGAAAGAAAGAAAGAAAAAGGGAAAGGCAAGGAGAACAGTGTGCAATTTTTAAAAAGAAAGGGAAGGGAAGGAATGAATGGGGAAGGGAAGGAAAGGAAAAAGAAAGGAAAGGAAAAGGGGAAGGGGACGAATGAGGAAAGGAAGGAAGAAAGGAAAGAAAGGAAAGAAAGAGAAAGAAAGAAAGAGAGAGAGAAAGGCAAGGAGAACAAACTGCAATTTTTTAAAAAAGAGAGGGAAGGGAAGGGAAGGAAAAGGAAAGAGAAGGAAAGAGGGAGAGGGACGAATGAGGAAAGGAAGGAAGGAAGGAAGAAGAAAAAGAAAGAAAGAAAGAAAGAAAGAAAGAAAAAGAAAGAAAGAAAGAAAGAAAGAAAGAAAGAAAGAAAGAAAGAAAGAAAGAAAGAAAAGTTGCTTAAGTTCTCAAAGTGCATCTTTTCGCCCAACATTGTAGTTTCACAGCAGAAATTGTGTATATGTATTCTCTGAGGATCTTTGGGGGATTATATTTTGCTTTACCTATTTTTTTATTATTATTTTGGGCCCCTATATTAGTCCCCTCCTAGCTTAGGTGACAATCTTTCTTGCCTTGACAGAACACTTTTCGCTTCAAGATGAATCATTCCTCCAGCGAGGAGTTTATTTTCCCCCCGCCTGTCATTTAAAATCTCGCTGTGACATTTTCTGCTCTGCAGTTTTCTGCGGTTGCTGCATTTCTTGCACAACAGGCTGTAATTGAAATGGCTCCTAACTAGGGGCGAACGGAGCCTTTTGAATATGAACCGCTTCAGATTTGAAGCACGTCGTCCTGAGACGGAAACAGCTGTTTTGCATTCACACTGCAGGGTTTTCACCGCTGTCGATAAATTTTGAAAGCGATCTCAAAACCTTTCCAGCAGGATCAGAACGGCTGGCTTCGGATGCAGTGCATAGGTAGTCCTCATTTAGCGACCACGTTTGCAACCGGCATCTCGGTTATAAAATGAAGCGATTGTTAAGTGAGACGACCACTGGGCTTAAGTCCTTACTTCAGTTTTTCTTTGCTTTACAGACACATTTACAGGTCATAAATGTGAGGACTGGTCATCAAGTTATTTTTTTCGCCACCACTGTCACTCTGAATGGTCATTAAATGAGGCAGTTGCTAAACAAGGACTGTTTATCTGATGATCTGATATAAAATTAGGTTTTTGAGTAACGCACCCTTATCTCTAAGAACATATTATAAATGAAGTTTATTTTTATTTTTTTATTTTTTTAATTCCATTTATATCCCGCCCTTCTCCGAAGACTCAGGGCGGCTTACAAGCTTAGCAGTAGCCTTCATTCTATGTATATGCCTGCTTATTAGGGCTTTCGCGCCCCCCCCCAGCGGCATTATTACAAAGTCAGCTTAATTGCCCCCAACAATCTGGGTCCTCATTTTACCTACCTCAGAAGGATGGAAAGGCTGAGTCAACCTTGAGCCTGGTGGGACTCGAACCTGCACTAATTGCAGGCAGCTGGTGTTACTTAAGGAGGCATTAGCCCACTGCTCCACCAAGGCTCTTTTATGATCTGAGACCAAAGTTTCATACAATACAGAATATGACAGGACATAAATATATAAAGACAGAATATTAATATTATAGCTACTGTATCTTGGCGTGAGGGAAGTTAGTCAGATCCTATTTAAACCCCGAATCTCCCTAGAGCTGATATGCCCGACACTGTCCAGCTCCTCAACTCCTTCATGAAGTTTCAAATTCTCCACCCACTCCCAAATATTTATGATATGGAAACAATTCAATAAATACTGCATTGATCCTTTAATGCTACTATTTTAGTAATTTAATACTAGTAACAACAATAATAATGGAGAGGCCCATCAACTGTTACAGGGTCAATATCGACCACTTTGAAGACTAGCACCTTGGAGTCATCCTGAAGGAACAAAATTCTGCAAGATTTTTAGACATCTCGAAAGAATTCTGACAAAAAGAACAAAAAAAGGAGGAATATTTGTCTGGGGTGACATGTTCCTGTGTAATAACAGAATAACAGAGCTGGAAGGGACCTTGGAGGTCTTCTAGTCCAACCCCGTGCTCAATCAGGAAACCCTATAACCTTTCAGGCAAATGGCTGTCCAATCTCTTCTCCAGTAATGGAGCACCCATAACTTCTGGTGGCAAGCTGTTCCACTGGTTGATTGTCCTCGCTGTCTGGAAGTTTCTCCTTAATTCCAGGTTGCTTCTCTCCTTGATTAGTTTCCACCCATTGTTTCTTGTCCTGCCTTCAGGTCTGTTTCCATGGACCTTCCTTAAGGATCAAGGGTTTGGGCGATGTGTGTGTGTGTGTGTGTGTGTGTGTTTGTGTGTGTGTAAAATGATCTTGTAGTGATTGTTCTTCTTTTCCAATAGCAGTGATGCACAACATCAGCTGTTTGATGGGCAGGCTAGAAACCCTCTTTCAAAAACAAGACTGCAAGGGTAGAGAAACTGCACTGCTGGAGCCAGGAGGAGGCTGAATTTGGTGGTCTGGACCAGCTTATTTGAAAATACCAGATCCTGTACCTTGCCCTGGTAACAGGATACCGTTTGTTGTCATTATCTGGAGAAGCTCCATGTCAGGGGTGAAGAATCAGGACTACAAGTTAGGTTTCTGTCTGTTGCTCGACAAGGGACAATGAGGGATGGAAATTGATCAAGGAAAGATTCAACCTAGAAGTTAGGAGAAATTTTCTGACAGCGAGAACAATCAACCAGTGGAACAGCTTGCCACCAGAGGTTGTGGGTGCTTCATCACTGGAGCCTTTCAAGAAGAGACTGGGCAGAAATGGATCGATTGACACTGAAAATGTAAGAGAAAGAAGATTCAGTTTATTTTAGAACATGGGATGCCTTTTATCATTGGCTAGAGAAACGAGGTAGAGAGAAAGGAACTTAATATGTATTAGTAAGTCAAATGTTGGAACCCAGACAATATGTTGCTGATAAAATATTAAGCACTTGTGATTATAAAAGATTTATATATGTAGTCTCTTCTTTGTGGTAGCCCCTCCAACATTGGAAGACTGCTATCACCCCTAACCCTTCTTTGATGCCATCACAACCTGCATTTGAGGACACCTACAATTTTGGAAAGGGACGCGGTGGCTCAGTGGGTTAGGACGCTGAGCTTGTCGATCAGAAGGTCGGCAGTTTGGCGGGTCGAATCCCGAGTGCCGCGTAACAGAGTGAGCGCCTGTTACTCGTCCCAGCTTCTGCCAACCTAGCAGTTCGAAAGCACGTAAAAAATGCAAGTAGAAAAATAGGGACCGCTATGGTGGGAAGGTAACAGTGTTCCGTGCCCCTCTGGCATCTAGTCATGCCGGCCACATGACCACGGAGACGTCCTCGGACAAGCGCTGGCTCTTCGGCTTTGAAACGGAGATAAGCACCGGCCCCTAGAGTCGGAAACGACTAGCACCTTTACCTTTACCTTTACCCTACAATTTTGGAAGACCATGTGTTCATGCTTCTTCTCCAGCACCATAGACATAAGGCTGTCAACTTGCAAATCTCCCATTCAGCTTTTTACTGCTTAATTCCCAGATTGTCTTTTGCAGCTTGCTACCTCAGTCAAGCAGGACTGCCAAAATTTCCTGTTTGAATGGGATTCCTGTCTCCGATTGATAATTGAACTGAATACATGCACGTGTGTCTACCCATCTGCTTAACACGGTCCACGTTCGTTCGTTGGCTTTTAATCCCTACAAATTGCTTTGCGCTCCAGATCTTTTGTTCCCCGTGTCAAGCCGTTAAAAGATGACAACGTGGAGATCAGTTTCTTAAGCGGCCGCCGTACCATCATATCAAGGCGATAGGGAAAGGCAACGTTGTTTTCTTGACAAAGGCCACAAAAAAAAAAGACACGAGGGAAGTGAAAAGGCCCTCATTAAACTCTGCTGATTTTAATTAATTGGTCCTTCAGCTTTACTTTTGTGGAAGCAGCTCACAGCCTTAAGCTTTACCACGATTAATTACAAAAGAAGAGCAAATCACAATAATTAGTTTAGCCTCTGGTGCTTGCTTGGCCTCTGACCTAAAATGTGTGGGCTTCTCTGCTGCAAAGGAAGTAGAGGAGGAGGAGGAGGAGGAGGAGGAAGAGGTGGAGGATAAAGAAGAGAAGAAGAAAGAGGACCACAAAGAGGAGGAGGAAGAGAAGAAGAAGGAGGAGAAGGAAGAGGCGGAGAAGAAAGAAGACAAGAAGAAAGGATTATGAAGAGGAGGAAGAAGAGGAAGAAGAGGAGAAGAAAGAGGATCACAAAGAGGAAGAGAAGAAGGAGAAGAAGGAAGAGGTGGAGGAGAAAGAAGAGAAGAAAGTATTACGAAGAGGAGGAAGAAGAGGAAGAAGAGGAGAAGAAAGAGGAAGAGGAAGAGGAAGAGAAGAAGGAGGAGAAGGAAGAGGTGGAGGAGAAAGAAGAGAAGAAAGGATTATGGAGAGGAGGAGGGAGAAGAGGAGGAGGAGAAAGAAGATTAGAAGAAGAAAGAGGATCACAGAGAGGAGGAAGAAGAGGAGGAGGAGAAGAAGGAGGATCAGGAGGAGGAGGAAGGAAGAGGAGGAGAAAGAAGAGAAGAAGAAAGAGGATCACGACAAGGAGGAAGAGAAGAAGAAGGAGGAGAAGGAAGAGGCGGAGAAGAAAGAAGACAAGAAGAAAGGATTACGAAGAGGAGGAAGAAGAGGAAGAAGAGGAGAAGAAAGGATTACAAAGAGGAAGAGAAGAAGGAGGAGAAGGAAGAGGTGGAGGAGAAAGAAGAGAAGAAAGGATTACGAAGAGGAGGAGGGAGGAGGAGGAGAAAGAATATTAGAAGAAGAAAGAGGATCACAGAGAGGAGGAAGAAGAGGAGGAGGAGAAGAAGGAGGATCAGGAGGAGGAGGAAGAGAAGAAGAAGGAGGAGAAGGAAGAGGCGGAGAAGAAAGAAGACAAGAAGAAAGGATTACGAAGAGGAGGAAGAAGAGGAGAAGAAAGGATTACAAAGAGGAAGAGAAGAAGGAGGAGAAGGAAGAGGTGGAGGAGAAAGAAGAGAAGAAAGGATTACGAAGAGGAGGAGGAAGAAGAGGAGGAGGAAGGAGGAGGAGGAGAAAGAAGAGGAGAGGAAAAGAATGCAGAAAAGAGCAACAAAGTCGAGAAGGGGACTGGAGGCTAAATACGGTGAACAGCTAAGGGAACTGTGTTTAACCTAATGAAGAGAAGGCTTAGAGCTGACATGATAGCAGTCTTCCAACGTATCTAGAGACTCCAGGAAGAAGGCAACTGACACACCTCCCCACATTTTTTTATTTATTTATTTCTATCCCGCCTTTATTATGCTTACAAATAACTCAAGGCAGCCAACATATCCATTCCTCCTCTTTCCCCCACAACAACCCTGTGAGGTGGATTGGGTTGAGAGAGAAGGATTGACCCGAAATATCTGGCTGGCATTCATGCCTAAGGCGGGACTAGAACTCACCGTCTCCTGGTGATTGGCCCAAAGTCACTCAGTCAGCTTTCATGCCTAAAGCGGGACTAGAACTCACACTCTCCTGTTGATTGGCCCAAAGTCACCCAGCTGGATTTCATGCCTAAAGCGGGACTAGAGCTCACAGTCTCCCACTTTCTAGCCTAGTGTCTTAACCACTAGGCCAAACTGTCTCCCCAGTTTGGCATCGACTTCCACTCCCGATGTCCCTTGTATCATTTTCGAAGCCATCTTGTTAAGTAGATTAAGAGTCGGCACTTAGACATGTGTGCGGCACTAAGCCCTTTCAACAGTAAACCAAGAGGGGCTTTGTAATGGGGGGGCGGTCATTCCACAACCCCGTTCCTCCTATCACTACGGTTTGCCCGGGATCAACTTTTAATCCTGCCCTACTTCAAAGTTGGGTAGTAGGTCAGGTTAGGAAATGGACTTTCACAAAGACTACATACACCCTGTAGAATCAGAACAGACTTATCACTCTTTATCTTACACATATTTCTTTCCAGGGCTCAAGCATAATCTCTTTTATTTCTTGAAATCCTTTGACAATGTTATCTCTGCTTCTCTCCTCTTCTATCACACTACCAAAGATTTATTTCTTTGACATCTGGAGATGGTTACTTTTCAGCCTCTATTATCCAGGGGAAACCAAGGGGATCACAAGGATTTTGGCTGACATCTCATTTGATTTCTTTGGGGCGGGGTTTTGGGGGGGAAAAACACTGCCTGCTTTGTGACTTATCTCACAGTAGAAGGCAAGAGAGAAAGAGAGGAAAAATAAGGCATCAAGCAAAACCCATCCTTACCCATTTTGTAGACAGGTATTCAATTTCTAGTCAGAGGCAAGACCCCAGCTGGCAGTTGAGATGTTGTTGTTCCTTGTTGGTAAGGGAGGCAGAATTAACCAAGGGGTGGCCACCACAGCAAACCCAAGCTAAGATTTCAGTGTTCTAAGGGGTTGCCATAAAGGAGTCAACAGAGGCATAGAAACAAAATCATGTGAAGTATTAGTACTGCTTTATAAAGCCTTAGTAAGGCCACACCTGGAACACCACATCCAGTTTTGGTCACCATGTTACAAAAAAAGATGTTGAGACTTTGGGAAAAGTGCAGAGAAGATGGTTAAAGGCCTGGAGACTAAAACATAGGAAGAACGGCTGCAGGATTTGGGTTTGCCAAGTGTAGAGAAAAGAAGGACCAGGGGTGACATGATAGCAATCTTCCAATATTTGAGAGACTGCCAACGAGAAGAAAGGGTCAAACTATTCTCCAAAGCACCAGAGGGTGGGACAAGAAACAATGGATGGAAACTAATCAAGGAGAGAAGCAATCTGGAATTAAGAAGAAACTTCCTGATGGCGAGGACAATTAACCAATTAACCCAGGCTGAGGAGGATACTGTACCGCAGGGTCTTCAGACGGCATAAAAAACGTTGTCTTCCAGAAGGCACCAAAAAGATCTACCTTGCCTGCTCTGCCTCATCTCCCCGGCCCCAAGCAACAAATATGCCTGATTGCAGTGCAGCCATGTAGACCTTGGGTAATGAGCATCCCCCAGGAAATATATAATTGTGCATCCAGCGTGGTAATTAGAAATCAGACTGGGGTGGCTGCCGCGAATTCCCCAAGCTCAGGGTGTCAGCTGCCTTCTCTGCTGAGAAGGGGGAAATGGCAGAAAAGGGGGAAATTATATATCTGTGGGTCTAGAGGTGGAACTGCTTTGAGTATGATGAGACGAGAACGAGTGGAAGGTGCAAATAATTGGTTTCATCAGGCGCCCCTTGTTCCTCATCCCTCTTCTGGCGGTGCATAATAGCAATAGCGTTTAGACTTATATGCCGCTTCCGCCCTGTCTGTTTACAGAGTCAGCCTCTTGCCCCCAACAATCTGGGTGCTTATTTTGCCGACCTCGGAAGGATGGAAAGCTGACTCAACTTTGAGCTGGTCAGGATCAAACTCCTGGCTGTGAGCAGTGAGTTAGCCTGCAATGCTGCATTCTAGCCACTGTGCAGGGAGAGAGAGAGAGGGAGAGGGAGAGGGAGAGGGGGAGAGGGAGAGAGAGAGAGAGACAGAGGGAGAGGGAGGGAGGGAGGGAGGGAGAGGGAGAGGGAGAGGGAGAGAGGGAGAGAGAGAGAGAGAGACAGAGGGAGAGGGAGGGAGGGAGGGAGGGAGGGAGAGGGAGAGGGAGAGAGGGAGAGAGAGAGAGACAGAGGGAGAGGGAGAGGGAGAGGGGGAGAGGGAGAGAGAGAGACAGAGGGAGAGGGAGGGAGGGAGGGAGAGGGAGAGGGAGAGGGAGAGAGAGAGACAGAGGGAGAGGGAGAGAGAGAGACAGAGGGAGAGGGAGGGAGGGAGAGGGAGAGGGAGAGGGAGAGAGGGAGAGAGAGAGAGACAGAGGGAGAGGGAGAGGGAGAGGGAGGTGGGGGGGAAGCAAGCAAGCAAGCAAGCAAGCAAGCAAAGAAGGAAGGGCAATAGCACTTAGACTTACATACCGCTTCACAATGCTTTAGAGCCCTCTCTAAGCAGTTTACAGAACCAGCACATTGCCTCGCAAAATCCGGGTCCTCATTTTACTGACCTCAGATGGATGGAAGGTTGAGTCAACCTTGAGCCAGTGAGAATCGAACTGCCGGACCCGCAGGCAGCCGGCAGTCAGCAGAAGTAGCCTGCAGTACTGCATTCTAACCACCGCACCACCAGGGCTACAACTTGGGTTTCTGCCTTTAAAGCCTTTTTTTTTTAAGCTTCACCAGCTTCTCCAAAAGTTACTGCTGTGTTGGAGTTTTGGATAGAGCAGAAGGGGAAAAAGAAATAACCCCGCCTGGGGCAGTTGTGATTGTCTTAATGACTTTTAATTAATATTATTCCCAATTTAGGAGTGTAGCTCTTGGTCTACTACTCAAAGACCAAGGGTGGGTCCCAGACTGAAGTAGTCTAGGCAGCCCAGTTTTATTCCACCGTGAAAGGGGAAGGTAAGGGCTCCTGAGAGGAGTTTGGCTCTGGTGGGCTTCTTGGAACCATCAGTCTAGTCTTCTTGGAAGAAATGTGGACGTCTTTTGGCTCTGCCTTCTTCCTTGATGCTCTCTCAAATGGGACTGATTTCAGTTCTCACCAATTCCAAGCAAGCCTAGTAAACAAAGAATTGCGAGAGCTGCAGTCAAGAGCCTCTGAAGATACTCAAACCGCCAAGCTCAGAGAGCACCAAAGACCCCCCGCAGTTCAACCCTGATCTACAAATACCCTCTTCTGCTGCTTCTTCAGATAACAGAGACATCGAACAAATGGGACCAGCCAAAGTAAGGACTTGGTGGAACTTACAAAGGGGGATGTTTGAAGGCAGCTCTTTCCTTTCTCAAACAGTTGTAGACCATTATTTTTGAAGCTGACCCCAGAAGAAGGTCTGCTCTTTCTGGCTGCACGTGTACCTCTAAAACCATGGCTCAATTGTCGATTATTCCCTAACCTACATAAGGCCTTCGATTGCACAGTAAAGGACTTGATCGATTGAATAAGCCCCCCATATGCTACATTTGCCCATTACCCTAACCGTAAGTCTACAAACCACCATTCCTTCTTTGTCAGAAAAATGCCAGCTTAGGTGTTTTATCTCCTAGGCAGCATTTGAAGGGCCGTTGGTGAACGGGGCTTTGTGGCGCCCAGTGGAGCAGAATTAAAATGACCACCCTTTTGTCCTCTTGATGTCTCAGCTCGTTGCTCATTGTCTGGCGCTCAGTGGGAGATCCTGAGGCCTTGCACAGTATCGACGGCGGTCTGTCCTTGGGAGCAAAGACTATGAGCCAGCTGGGAAGAGAACGAAGCCCTCCACTCCAGAATGAATAGGGGGAAGAAAGAAGGCACACTTGACCGTTCTCAAAGTTCGCCCCAGAGGAGGTTGCTAAGCACGCTTTGCACTCCGCCAGGGGTCAGGCCACGAATTTTCCAGGCAGCCTTTCAAGACGGAGAACTGGGCTCCTTTCCCACCAAGAAAGGAGGTTGGGGGGGTGCGGGAAGAGAAAGGGGAGGGAAGGAAGGAAGGAAGGAAGAGAAAAGCTACAAATTTCGTAAGACGTCTTGACAGTTCTAGCGTTGTGCCAAATGCAACGGGCTTAATTTGGAAGACTTCCAAGGAAGAAGAATGTTGCGGGAAGGGACTGCCTCCTGCTTCCTCCAAAGCATGTGTGAAGGGCTCCCCCTTGGAGTCTTCCAACTTATCGGGTACCAAAAATCTGGGATCACACGTTAACATTCCAGTTAAGCTGATTTATTGCTCATGCCTACACACAAGAATCCAGTCAACTAACGGTCATCAGCCCTAGATAACAGTTAAGGAAATTCAAGAGCGTTTGGATGTGGATTGCTAGCGCGAACATAAGGACTCCAGGTTGATTCCTCTCCGGCTCTGTCTCTTCTTCTGTGATATTACTTTGCAACAGCCTCCAATTCCTGTCTCCTTTAGCTTGAGTCTTCATGATTGGAATAGTTCTTTTTTTTCCCTGGAATGGGAAAGAATTCATAATTGAGAGGGAGGGCTTGGCTGTTGGGTGGAGTGACAGGTATAGGTTGGCAATTGTTGTTCGACAATATGTAGTGATAGGTGGAACTGCGTAGGGCAGGGGTAGGCAACCTTGGCTCTTTTATGACTCGTGGACTTCAACTCCCAGAATTCCTGAGCCAGCCACGCTGAGGGGAAAGGTTTCCAAGCTGAGCCATGCTGGCTCGGGAATTCTGGGAGTTGAAGTCCACGAGTGACAAAAGAGCCAAGGTTGCCTACCCCTGGCGTAGGGAAAGGTCAGATTGCAGGCAGCATAGTGTAGAAGATGACCAGGCTGAGCCCAAGGGCGGGGTCAAATACACCAAGTCCCTTCATGCCTGGTAGTAGTAGTAGTAGTAGTAGTAGTAGTAGTAGTAATAATAATAATAATAATAATAATAATAATAATAATAATAATAATAATAATAATAATAATAATAATAGCATTCATTCACCACTTCTGGAGGCAGGTTGTTCCACTGGTTAATTGTTCTAACTGTCAGGAAGTTTCTCCTTAGTTCTAGGTTGCTTCTCTCCTTGGCTAGTTTCCATCCATTGCTTCTTGTCCTGCTTTCAGGTGCTTTGGAGAACAGCTTGACTCCCTCTTCTTTGGGGCAGCCCCTGAGATATTGGAACACTGCTATCATGTCACCCCTCACCCTTCTCTTTGTTAAACTAAAAGGTAAAGGTAAAGGTTCCCCCGCACATGTGTGCTAGTCGTTTCCAACTCTAGGGGCCGGTGCTCATCTCCGTTTCAAAGCCGAAGAGCCAGCGCTTGTCCGAGGACATCTCCGTGGTCATGTGGCCGGCATGACTAGACGCCAAAGGCGCACGGAACGCTGTTACCTTCCCACCGGAGTGGTCCCTATTTTTCTACTTGCATTTTTACGTGCTTTCGAACTGCTAGGTTGGCAGAAGCTGGGATGAGTAACAGGCGCTCACTCTGTTACGCGGCACTCGGGATTCGACCCGATACCCAATTCCAGTACTCTTTCTAGAGTCTCGACATCTTTTTTACATTGCGGTGACCAAAACTGGATGCAGTATTCCAGGTGTGGCCTTACCAAAGCATTGTAAAGTGGTATTAGTACTTCACTTGATCTTGATTCTATCCCTCTGTTAATGCAGCCTAGCACTGTGTTGGCTTTTTTGGCAGCTGCAGCACACTACTGGCTCATATTGAAGTGATTGTCTACTAGGACTCCGAGATCCCTCTCACAGTTACTACTATTGAGCAAGGTACCACCTATACTATACCTGTGCATTTGATTTTTCCTGCCTAAATGCAGAACCTTACTTTTTCACTATTGAATTTCATTTTGTTAGATAGAGCCCAGTGTTTGAGTCTGTCCAGATCCTCCTGTATCTTAAGCCTATCTACTGGAGTGTTGGCTATTCCTGCCAGCTTGGTGTCATCTGCAAATTTGATGAGTTCCCCATCTATCCCCAAGAGAGATTTAAGTCCAGCTTACTTTGAATTCCTTACGATTCTTAACTCCCACGCATTTCCCTTAACGGTCACCTGGCCAGACTCTTGTAGAGAACTTAAGCTTGTAATAAAATCCTTATACTCATTTGAACAGCCTGAATCTCCCAATTTCCCAGGCAGTTGAGACACAGGCCACAGCTGTATCATGGGTAGAGAACAGTGGTGGGATTCAAATTCCCGAACGACCAGTGTGTAAGCCACTTCAAGGGGCTTTCATAGGTCTCCAGCCATTTTCAAAAGGCAAAAGGAAAGCCAGGAGCCTGACTTTGTTAACCCAGGTCATTCTATCCCTGCATGATGAAGGTTAAGAGTTTATCTACGGCCTTCCACACTTGGCTGAGAATCGCTGGAGCAAGTAAAGATCGGTGGAGTTCTGCCAAGCAAAAGCTGGGTGCCATTTGCACCGAGAAAGAGATGTTTGCTCCTTCTTCACCTTCTAAATTGGTTGTGAACGATAAGTAAGGCTTGGGCAGGAAGGAGCTGACGGGGGGGCAACTCTTTGGCGGGGTGGGGGGGATGTTTGCCACCTCTGCGATTAATGAAGATTGAGTCTATGGAAATCCTCACTCATCCAGGTCATGGTTATCCCAAAGATGCTTTTTCCCCCCCAGGCAACTGGACTTCCCTGGGGTTTTTTGAACAGCCCTCTCTGAACAGAGCAGGAGGGATCCGACATCATCCGACTTTCCACAGTTCCAAGAAGGCTCCACACCCATTTGCACCACTCAGGTGGCGCTGAGGACACAGATAAAACCCCCAAGTGGCCTCAACGGCTCTCTAAAAGAAGGCAAATGACCAGCTGTCTGCAAGGAGTATAAGTCCTTCCACTCCCCACCATCCAGTCAGAGCTGAAGAAGCTTTTCGGAAGAGAAGCGAAACGTCTTCAGAGAAAAACAAGAAAGTCCAGTTGCCTCCTGAAAAAGCATCTTTGGGATAATGAAGATTGGGGTTCCTGGCTTAGAAGTTGGTGATGGAAGATCATTGTTCTTCATAGAGGTAGTCCTCAGCTTAAGACCACAACTGAGCCTGTGGTTAAGCAAGACATTGCTTAGATGAAATTTGCCCCATTTTGCGACCGTTCTTGCCACAGTGGTTAACTGCATCCTGACGTTGTTAAGTTAGTAACAATGGCCATTAAGCGAATCAGGCTTCCCCCACTGGCTTTGCTTGTTAGAAGGTGACAAAAGGTGAGCCCGGGACAGGGCGACCGTCATAAATACAAATCAGCATCTGAATTTTGGACCACGTGACCCTGGGGAACGCTATGGCTTACACGAGTCCACTGTGGTTAAGCCAACCGCGCCTTTGGTGGGATGGATCGTAAGCAAGCCGCTAAGTAAAAGTGCAGGAGTCGCGGGTTTTTTGGCTCGTATTTAAGAAGACCCTGGTCAGCTTCGCCGGCTTGGGTGGTTGTGTGGATGGCTGGGTGGGAATGTCAGCTGAGTTACGGCAGCAGATTTGCAGCCGTATAAATAAAACATGATAAGGTCAATTGCTGCTTCAATCCGTGCTCCTGGCTCAGGCTCCAGCCCGGAGCTGTCTGTTGCATGGCTGGAGGGCAGAATGTAAATTGAGCTGTTGTTTTGAAGCCTTGCAAGCTCATAAAAGGAGCTGTCAATTGCTTTTGAAGGCATGACAGATTTGTCCTCTCTGCGGGAGATGTGGGGGTGCTACCCATCCTGAATGTTTTCAAGAGGTGTCAGCCTCCGTTAAGGTTGGGGAAATAAAGGCCAGGCCTTGATCTGGCTAGCTTAGGCGTTAAGGTTGGGGAAATAAAGGCCAGGCCTTGATCTGGCTAGCTTAGGCCACGTAGCACCAATGGGGGTAGATACCACAAGCTCTTTCACCTCCTCGTGAAAACGGCCGGCCTTGTGCTCCTCAACCCTAAAAATGTCTCACAGGTGGAGAAGGAGAAGGAGAAGGAGAAGACAAGGACAATCAAGGTTGGACCTTCCTGCCATGCATTTGGTTTTGGTTGCAGGTGACCCTCTGTGGGTGATCTCCTCTGGGGAATGACATTGGCATTAAGAGAGAATTGGACTTAAATACTCTTATCTTGCCAGCCAGCAGCTCTGAGCGAGAGCATTTCACCCTAATTAGCTGATTAAAGAAAGATGGCCTGTTGATTGAGGGAGCTAAATGGGGCATAATTACAAGCAGGGTTCTAGAGATAATGTGTGGGTATGTGTTTTAGGAGGAGGTGATTATTTCCCCCCCTCCCAAAAGGTTTCCCATATTATAACTTGATCCATCCATCCATCTATCTATCTATCTATCTATCTATCTATCTATCTATCTATCTATCTATCTATCTATCTATCTATCCATCCATCCATCTATATCTATTGATCTATCCATCTATCTAAATCATTGTCTGTCTATGTCTGTCTGTCTGTCTGTCTGTCTGTCTGTCTGTCTGTCTGTCTATCTATCTATCTATCTATCTATCTATCTATCTATCTATCTATCACCTGTCTATCTAGTCTTTTAGATCTAGTCTTCTATATTCATATCTGTCCGTCCATCCATCTTGATCGCTATAGTCATTCCAATCTTTCCAGCTATCCCTTCTTGAAGATTTTTTTAAAAATGTACTGTATATACTTTCTGTTTTTAATCATATATTCTTTATATCTTCTATTTTTTCTTTTTATTAGATTTTTTTTGTATGTTTACCTTTGTGACTTTTTAATGATCGTACCCCACTTTCCTTAGGCCGTTCTACATCCCTAATAAAGATTTCACACGGAATCTCCAAATCTTTTTTTTTTTAAAATCAAAGGAACTGTGCTAGGCTCCAACAAGCTCAGTTTCCACTGAATGAGAATTTTCAAAACGGCATGAAACATCTGGTGAAGTGTGTGCTGTTGTTGTCTCCTTGCATCTTCTTGACCTGCTGAGCTACTACGTTAGCACACATTTCTTTTTCTTTTTCTTTTCAAAGGCAGGTGTGATAAGATAGATCACCTCTTGCGAGAACTCTGCTATCGGATCTCAGCTTGAGTTTCATGAGAATGATCGTCCTGTAGAGTTTTGAGTAGCCAGTAGATGTCTCTGTGAGTGAAGGACAAAACAGAAGGCTGTGTAGGCAAAAATCTGTTTTAAATTACAGTTCCATTTAGAACATCGAATTTGCCAACCTAAATCGACTCCAGAAATCATTCCAATTAGATTTGGACGTTCGGGTTGTCAAACAGGATCAATCTGCTTCCTGAATTGATTCAAGAAGGGCCTTTTGATGTGGACGCACAATTCCAAATAATTCACAGTTACTTACAGGCACCCAGTTCACTTAGATCAGGGCTCTTCAAACTTGGCCCTTTTAGGACTTCTGGGAGTTGAAGTCCACAAGTTGTAAAAGGGCCAGATTTGAAGACCCCTGACTTAGATGAATCAAGATGAATCAATTTCTCTCTTTTAAAAGCTGGTAGAATTTAGACTTTCAGCTCAGCTGCCCTAGAAGTAAATCTCTGGATTGAATTTTTATGCAGCTCCACCAAGCATTTACTGACAGTTAGCACAATTAATCAGTGGAATGACTTACCTCCAGAACTTGCGGATGCTCCAATGTTGGAAGTATTTAAGAAGAGATCGGACAGCCATTTGTCTGAAATGGCGTAGGGTCTCTTGTTGGACTAGGAAGACCTCCAAACTTCCTTTCCAAACTCTGTCATTCTGTTGTTCTGTTAAAAAGGGTGAGATGAAAGACAGAAGAAGTTGCAAGCCATCAGAATATTGATTTGTGGTGGCCAAGGGTCTGGTGAATCAAAACTATTTTGAGATGGAGGTTAGTCATGGTCAGTGGGTGAGATGTTTATTTTTAAACTCTTCCATTAGAGCCCAGCCTGGTCTTGTGGAGTGGGAACTTAGAAAGATGGAGGTGTGCTTTTAAGATGTTTGCCACGCTCATCAAAGAAAATAAATAACGAAATCTTCCTGTTATATCCATCAGACAATGTTTCTCCTCAGTTTCAGCAATCACATTGTTGAAATTTGACAACACAAACCAGAGGGATGGTAAGACTCCCAAACACAATCCCAGAGAGACTTAGAATCTGTTTGTGGTCCTGGGTTTAATATCTGTGTGATAGCTACCTAATCTAGAATGACAGAGTTGGGACCTTGGAGGTCTTCTAGTCCAACCCCCTGCTCAAGCAGGAGACCCTATACCATTTCAGACAAACGGCTGTTCAGTATCTTCTTGAAAACCTCCAGTGATGGAGCACCCACAACTTCTGGAGGCTAGCAGTTCCCCTGGTTAATTGTTCTCACAGTCAGGAAATTTCTCCTTAGTTCCAGGTTGCTTCTCTCCTTGATGAGTTTCCATCCATTGCTTCTTTTCCTGCCTTCAGGTGCTTTGGAGAATAGGTTGACCCTCTCTTCTTTGGGGCAGCCCCTCAAATATTGCAACACTGCTGTCATACCACCCGTAGTCCTAGAACGACGGTTCGTTTATATGTTCTTCTCGGCTTTTGAATGTCAGATTGCAGTGTGAAAACTGAGAAGACACCTCGTGTTTTTGGAGGGCCAAATGATTATCTTAGAAGCAATCATATCAGAGGGAGGAAAAGCCTGCAGCTGCATCACAGGCAGAGTTTCTCATGCTGCACAAGAAGACAGTGGGAGATTTGTCCTTTCAGACTTGTAAGATACCATTAATGTAGCCGTACAATAAAATAGATCGTGGTTGTGTTTCCTGTCTGGTCTACCTTGTAAGGCTGACAGTGGAAGGGCTAAGAGGAATTCAGACATTGGCTGGAAAGTGGTAATGGTCCTCTTCTTTGAAGCCTCTACCTCCAGATTTTTTCCCCCCACCTGCTCTTGTTCATAAAAGGAAAATTACTCTTCAGATTTATGAGCTACCTGCAGGTGTAATTTATCAACTGCTGCCTTGCCTTGGCCTAGACAAGTCAGGGGCGGTCTGGGCCTCATGATTAATGAGCTCCCTTGACCGATGGTGGCAGATCTTTTACAAAGATTTAATTCAAACACATTCTTAAAAATAACAGGTGGTTGGTTCGGGAGATCACAGATGAACATTTTTGAGGTCCCAGATGTTCTCCTGCCTGTAAGGTGGGCATGGGCATCTCTTCGGATGATGGATGCTTTTCCTTTTGACTTTTATCACATCTGCAGGGCTATGGGTGCAAAGCAAGGATGCATCCATTCCTTGTTTCCTGGTTGAAAGATGTGGAACCCCCCCAGAGGAAGGCCGAGTTGGAGGGAGGAAGAGCACCCACTTACCATGTAAAAGGTTCAACCCCCAGTTATCCCAATGGGGCTTGGAGAAAGAGTTGGCCTTGAATTAAGGTCCAGTGTTCTTCAGAGATGAGCATCAACTCAAGAAGAGGACATCTATCTCCTTTCCGTGCAAGAGTGCTGGATTTCACGCTGTCTCAAAAACGTGGAGAAAGTGACTGGTGCTTTTAGTCCGTTGAGTTAGATGGATGGTGGAACTAATAACATAGATATGGAGATTCTCAATCACCCAGGTCATGGCTGTCCCAAAGGTGCTTTTCAAAAGGCAACTGGAGTCCTTTTTTCCCCCCTCCCCTGGAAAACATTTCTCTTCTCATCCAAGAAGAGCTGAGGAAGCTTCTTGGATGAGAAGTGAAACATTTTCAAGGGAAAAAACCAAGAATGTCCTGTAACCTGCTGGAAAAGCACCTTTGAGAAAAGCTGCCAGCTTCTGACTCCCAAGAGTGTAAGGGTCACTCATGGGGAAAAAAATCAGCTAAATGTAAGGTCACCGGAAGGGCAGGAAGAAAGAATTTCACAGTCTCCATTTGGGAATGCTCGCCTCTTAGCACATTGAGCACATGAATGTGAGAGAGTTGGCACTCGGGAATTAAAATAAACCTGGCTGTCATCACTTCAAGGGTTTTCATTCTGCAAATCATCGTGTTTCTCAGTCAACAGAAGGAAAGGATCACTTTGGCAATGCTTTAGACTTACCTGCATTCGCTAAACGGAAGACTGCTTTGGAGACCATGTCAAGCTTGCTCCTTGGATGTCCATCAGGCTCTTCTTGCTGGTTTGGGCTCAATTCCCTGGATGGCTACTAAGCTACTAAAGAGTGAGAGAATGTCTGTAGAGTGGTCTCAAAGGTGCTTTTTTTTCTTTTTCCAAAAAGCAACTGAACTGTTTTTTGAGGAAGAAGTAGAGGAAGAAGGAGGGAGGAGGAGGAGGAAGAGAAGATGAAGGAGAAGGAAGAAGAAGAAGAAGAAGAAGAAGAAGAAGAAGAAGAAGAAGAAGAAGAGGAGGAGGAGGGGGAGGAGGAGGAGGAGGAGATGAAGAAGAGGAGGAGATGAAGAAGAAGAAGAGGAGGAAGAGGAGGAGGAGGAGATGAAGAAGAAGAGGAGAAAGAGGAGGAGATGAAGAAGAGGAGGAGATGAAGAAGAAGAAGAGGAGGAAGAGGAGGAGGAGGAGATGAAGAAGAAGAGGAGAAAGAGGAGATGAAGAAGAGGAGGAGGAGGAGATGATGAAGAAGAAGAAGAAGAGGAGGAGATGAAGAAGAATAAGAATAAGAAGAGGAGTAGGAGGAGGAGATGAAGAAGAAGATGAAGAAGAAGAGGAGGAGGAGGAGATGAAGAAGAAGAGGAGGAGGAGGAGGAGATGAAGAAGAAGAAGAAGAAGAAGAAGAAGAAGAAGAAGAAGAAGAAGAAGAAGAAGAAGAAGAAGAACAGGAGGAGGAGGAGGAGGAAGCATTATATACTGCAAGAAAGCAAACTTCAACTTTACATTAGAATACTACGTATTCTAAGAATAACCAACTTCCCCAAAAAGAGAGAGGGTGATGTCAACAGGGAGAATTATTTAACCCAAAACATAGTGATAATCTTTTCAGGGTGCTGTAGTTTAGTTGCATCCTTCCATTGCAAACCTTGCCTGGAATTTGACTAGATAGTCCTCATCCATAACAGAGTACTCAATAGCCTATACCTTGAAGAAGACTCCATCTTCAAAGTTGACTAGGGACCTTGTAGAGTTCTCCATGTTCTTCTCGTTCCATTTCAAAGTTACAATAGCACGGGGGTGGGGAAAAGTGACTTACAGCTGGTGTTCACATTTACAGCATCCTCCACGGTCCCATAATCCAGAGGCCCCCAACCTTTTGGGCACCAGGGACCGGTTCTGTGGAGCAAGGTTTTTCCACGGACTGGAGGGGTGAGGTTTTGCATGCATCCCCCAGATGGGGCTTCACTTGTTTGTGTGGCCCGGTTGCTGGCATTTCGTGGACCGGTGCCGGTCTATGGATCAATAATCGGGGACCCCTGCCATAATCAACATTCATGTGCTTGGCAATTGGTTGATATTTAGAAGGGTTACACTGCCTTGGGATCACGCCTTCACTTATTTGCAGCCTTCCCAACTGGTTTTTAACAAGCAAAGTCAATGAGAGCAGCCAGATTTTCTGAATGGCCACGTGATTCACTTAACTGCAGAGATTTGCACCCTCAGAAAAGGTCATTAAATCGGGGGCAACGTACTGAACAACCTTTAGAACATTCCAGTTCTAATGGCCGAAGACTACCTGTGCCTATTTCTCCCACCTCGGCAACATTTATGAAGCGGCAGTGGTTTTTGATCTCCTTGGCTAAGGAGCAGCTGGGACTTAGGAGAGTCGAATTAAGAGCGGTCCTTCGAACAGCTGCGCTTCTTCATCTGCTGGCCAGCTCGGGATGAGATTCAGGGCTCCTTGGCTAAGTGTGGCAGCTGAATTTCTTTAGGGAAGAAAATAAATGACCTCCAGAGGCAGGTGAAAGCCAGAGAGGCAACACAGATCCCGCTGCAGGGGGAAAATCAGGGACGAAGGCCAGGTGTCATGTTTGTGAGGAAAAGAGAATGGAAATGTAGGAATGGAAAGGGCTCGGATCAGGGGTGTGTGTAAATATGTCTCTGGGAAAGGAGGAGAAGAAGAATTATCAGCCTGAGGAAGATATGACACAAGGGAGATTGTCTTTCATTGATCAGCCTGCCAGAAACTCTCAAAATCGGAGTGGTTCAGCATGAAGGGTGAGCTCAGTCTAGGTCTGATTAGGTACCCATCTGTTGTCAACTTGAGGAAGCTCTCAAGTTAACAACCACAAATATGTATGTATGTATATATGTATATGTGTGTGTATTTATTAATAGATAGAGAGATTAGATATAGATATAGATATGCGCAATTTTCTTTTTGGATTGCTAACAAAGAATTAAAGGGAGACTGATATAGCCATTTCAAACTTATTTGTTCTCATCAGTCAGCCACACCCTTCTGAGATTCGAACCTGGGCTGATTGCACATTAGGCAGTTGTTTTAACCTCTAGGCCACAGGCTCTTTCTCACTTTGTCAGCTGCAATGGGGAGGGAAGAGGCAAAGATTTTCTACTTTGAGGAAGCACAGGAGAACTTGGACACCTGCACTTATGCTACATTTCTATGGAGAGTCTCAGTCATCCAGGTCATGGTTGTCCTAGAGGTACTTTTTCCAAAAAGCAACTGGACTCTCTTGACATTTTCCTTGAAAATGTTTTTGCTTCCCATCCAAGAAGCTTCTTCAGTTCTAACTGAATGGTGGGGAATTCAGGATTCTTCAGTTAGAACTGCAGAAGCTTCTCGAGTGGGAAGCAAAATGTTTTCAAGGGGGGAAAAAACCCCAAGAAAATCCAACTGCCTTTTGGAAAAGCACCTCCGAGTCATTTATGCTACAGTTGTTCAACCTGATGCTCCAGGGTCGTGTGCGGTTTGTGGTCTTCAAAGCTCCTCCTCATGATTACCAAATGACACCAATTTAATGGGATAGATGAGGATTGATTAAATGCAGAAGTGGAGATCTGTCATATTTATCTGGGAGTTAATATGATGGATGGCCAATCCTGTGTCATAATCATTATTATAATTAGTTCAGGAAAAACCAGCTACCTCTTTAGGCTAATAGACATCCAGAATTCTATTTCAGTGCTGGCTGCATTTGATTTGCAGACAAAATTCCTGGCTAGAGCTATACATCAATCATCCATCCTGTTTGCCAACAGACAAAATGGGTCAAAACTTTTATTATGCTTTCCAGGGCAGAAGAAGAAAAACATCTATCAGTGTAGGAATGGCAGGGTAACTGGATGAGCACCTATGTAGCTTTTCTGTACTTTGAGGGAAATGCTATGTATGGAGGGGGAGGAAGAGGAGGAGGAGGAGAAGAAGAAGGAGAAGAGGAGGGGAAGAGGAAGAAAAAAAGGAGGAGGAGGAGAAGAAGAGGAGGAGGAGGGGAAGAGGAGGAGGAAGAAGAAGAAGGCAGAGGAGGAAGAGAAGATGGAGGAGAAGGAGAAGAAGAAGAGGAGGAGGAGGAGGAGGAGGAGAAAAGAAAAGAAAAAGAAGAGGAGGAGGAAGAGGAGGAGGAGGAGATGAACAACAAGAAGAGGAGATGAAGAAGAAGAAGAAGAAGAAGAAGAAGAAGAAGAAGAAGAAGAAGAAGAAGAAGAAGAAGAAGAAGAAGATGGAGAAGGAGAAGAAGAAGAAGGAGAAGGAGAAGGAGAAGGAGAAGAAGAAGAAGAAGAAGAAGAAGAAGAAGAAGAAGAAGAAGAAGAAGAAGAAGAAGAAGAAGAAGAAGAAGAAGAAATAGACTGAACCTTGTTGAATGGCATATGGCAGCAAATAATCAAAACAGAAAGTCAGCATTTGCATATTTGGGTTCTCACAAGATCTTTTGCAAGAACGTTTTGAGCGTGCAAGAACTGGCAGTCTCACAAGACTTCTAACATTTGCTGGATTCATTTTTATTTAAAAAAAAATAGGGGCTCCATAGCAGCTGCTTAGAAGAACGGCTGACCTTGTCAGGTTACCGCTTTCCAAAACAGTCTGGGAATGGTTGTTTATTCACCCAACGCTGTTTGTTTGTACGTATTTAGTTTGGTGTGTGTTTGGGGCGGGGGGGGTGGAAGGAAAAAAATCAATAGCTGTTTGCTCCGTAGATTGTCTGAGCTGAACTATTTCAGCTGAACAGATAAACGCGGCAATTTGACATTTTTCTGATCTGACTGGCAGATCTCCACTGCAGTTTTTTAACTTCCTCCCGTAAACCCTGAAATCAGCCCTACCGTGTTAAAGCTTCCATTTGAACTGAATTGATCTACCGCACTTCCAGCAATTGTGCAGCCCTTCCGTGAAGCATCCTCACTTTTGTTATTCATCAGGCAAAATTCAGTGAAGTGAAGTGGCATTAAAGGAGCAAAGCGTATCCTTCCTAGGCCATTAAGGCCCAAGGAAAACCAAGCACCACTCAGCAGGTTTCTGCAACGCTGATTTGATTGCAACACTCGTACAGCTAGTCCTTGACTTACGACCATTTGTTTACAATGCACAAATTACAATGCTGCTGAAGAAAGCAATAGCAGTTTGTCTGAAATGGTATAGGGTTTCCTGCCTGAGCAGAGGGTTGGACTAGAAGACCTCCAAGGGTCCATTCTATTCTATTCTATTCTATTCTATTCTATTCTATTCTATTCTATTCTATTCTATTCTATTCTATTCTATTCTATTCTATTCTATTCTATTCTATTCTATTCTATTCTATTCTTCATTCCATTATTCTATTCTATTCTATTCTATTCTATTCTATTCTATTCTATTCTATTCTATGCTATGCTATGCTATGCTATGCTATGCTATGCTATGCTATGCTATGCTATGCTATCCTATTCTATTCTATGCTATCCTATTCTATTCTATTCTATTCTGCAATCTTTTCTATTCTATTCTATTCTATTCTATTCTATTCTATTCTATTCTATTCTATTCTATTCTATTCTATGCTATGCTATTCTATTCTTACTCTCTATTCTATTCTATTCTATTCTGCAATCTTTTCTATTCTATTCTATTCTATTCTATTCTATTCTATTCTATGCTATTCTTACTCTCTATTCTATTCTGCAATCTGTTCTATTCTATTCTATTCTATTCTATTCTATTCTATTCTATTCTATTCTATTCTATTCTATGCTATGCTATTCTTACTCTCTATTCTATTCTATTCTATTCTGCAATCTGTTCTATTCTATTCTATGCTATGCTATGCTATTCTATTCTTACTCTCTATTCTATTCTATTCTATTCTGCAATCTGTTCTATTCTATTCTATGCTATGCTATGCTATGCTATGCTATTCTTACTCTCTATTCTATTCTATTCTGCAATCTGTTCTATGCTATGCTATGCTATTCTATTCTTACTCTCTATTCTATTCTGCAATCTGTTCTATTCTATTCTATTCTATTCTATTCTATTCTATTCTATTCTATTCTATGCTATGCTATTCTTACTCTCTATTCTATTCTATTCTGCAATCTGTTCTATTCTATTCTATGCTATGCTATGCTATTCTATTCTTACTCTCTATTCTATTCTATTCTATTCTGCAATCTGTTCTATTCTATTCTATGCTATGCTATGCTATGCTATGCTATTCTTACTCTCTATTCTATTCTATTCTATTCTGCAATCTGTTCTATGCTATGCTATGCTATTCTATTCTTACTCTCTATTCTATTCTGCAATCTGTTCTATTCTATTCTATTCTATTCTATTCTATTCTATTCTATTCTATTCTATTCTATTCTATTCTATTCTATTCTATTCTATTCTATTCTATTCTATTCTATTCTATTCTATTCTATTCTATTCTAAACCAGCTCTAGCACTTAGATTTATATACCGCTTCATAGTGCTTTACAGCCATGACTAAACTGGGTCCTCATTTTACCGACCTCGGAAGGATGGAAGGTTGAGTCAACTCTGTCAGGATTGCAATTCTGCCTTCTAACCACTGCGCCACCTTGACCTCTCCTTGAAATTTTGACTCTTGCATCACCTAATACCGATTAGGGTGTTGTCAGGTGTAAGAAGTCAGGAACCAAAATAGATAGAGTTCAAAAGGACTACAAGTTTGTTTTGGGTTACCTACACACAAGAATCTGAACTGCGAATGGCCAAGGTGA
This sequence comes from Vipera berus, assembly GCF_964194415.1. Taxonomy (NCBI): domain Eukaryota; kingdom Metazoa; phylum Chordata; class Lepidosauria; order Squamata; family Viperidae; genus Vipera; species Vipera berus. The sequence continues at coordinate 6,851,870 of NC_138217.1, read as the reverse complement.
ATTGGCACCACATATGAGTCAACAAACTTCAAAGGGGGCTGGAGTTAAGATTCTTATGGGGGCATAGAGATGCATCTGGTAGTTTCAGCATCCTACAGTCACATCATTGCAATTAGCAATCTTCGGAATGGGACGACTCACAGCAGCCAGATCGACGTGCTTGGATAAGCATGGCTGGGTGGCCACTGCCGTGTTGCCACCACTAGGTGGGCATGGCTGGGTGGGCATAGCCGGCTCGACACCACTGACTCAGTGTGGCTGACTTGGTAAGGGCAAGTGGGCGTTGGTGGGTGGGTGGGCATAGACGGTTGGGTGCAGCCAGCTTGGCCCCGCTGACTTGGGACGGCTGGGTTGGCATGGAACAAAGTGCACAGGCTAACTCGACATGGGGACAACTTGTTGTCCCACAAGTCTCCTCCTCCTTCTCCTCCTCCTCCTCTTCCTCCTCCTCTGGAGTGAACCCAGAAAATGGAACCTTGTGGTTCCTGATCGCAACCATCCTTCAAGAGCAGAATGCCCTAGATCTTACTAGCTCTTACTAGAGTGCCCTAGATCTTACTAGCTCTTACTAGAATGCCCTAGATCTCACTAGCTCTTACAGGATGCCCAGAAACCAATGCGACAAGGTGATTCCTCAGATATGGAGATACCAAGCCGCAGAGGCTTTAAAAAAAACCTTGAATCTGATCCAGGAGTCAACTGTTAACCCATGCAGCTTCCCAAGCAGCGGAGGCACCCTTAACATCCCAGGAGCTGCATTTTAGACCCTCTGTGCCTTCCAGATGATCTACGGGAGACAACAGACCTCCCTCATTTTATGGCCCCAATGGATTCCAGCAGCAATCATCTCTCTGCCTCTGCAGAAACAGGCCATTAGCTGATTGCAGTCTCTGGAAGCTCCCCCACCCCCTCCCCATTCCCTTTCCGTAAACAGCTTGGCCCTCTAAACGAAGATTACATTCACAATGCTCTGGCAGCGCATCCTGTTGTGATTGATGCTCTTTCCACAAGGATCAGCGGAATTAAGGAATGACTGGACACTGGCTGTAAAGTCCTTTTGGAAATATTTTTCTTTTTTTTTTAATTGTATGGTTTTCACTCCTCTCGCACAGATAGGGAGAAGATTGCCTGCCCCACTTGGGTAGACAGGCTAGGAAATCAACTTCACAAGAGGAATAAGGAATTATTATGTTTTATCTAGAGTGGCTACAATAACCAAATCTTGCAAACCTGATTGTGCAAGCATCTCTGCCCTCCTCCCCATATTTCAACTGTCCCTGTTTATCATAAACCGTCTGCATTCCCGGCTTCCTCCTCATTCATATTTTTTGTTGTTGTTATCTGTTGGCAATGACTTACAGTAGTTTTCAAGGTTGAATTCCTTCCCTTGGGATTTTGAAAGCTAAGTACCAGCATTTTTGATTATGATTACAAATGTCTGCCAGGTAGCATTTGATTAAGTCAAGATTCCCGTTGGCTATCATGCCTGGTACTAATGCATAGTAGTATTGCATTAGGTGGCTACATTGAGCCGTACCTATTTTCTGCACCTTGTTCCTGTTTTGTTATTGTTGTTTAGTCGTGTCCGACTCTTGGCGACTTTATAGGCAAGTGCTATCCTGTCAAGCACAGTTTCTTACATTTATTGGATGTTCATCTTTGTATCAGTTTTGATGTTATCAAGCCAGCACATTCTTTGCTTGGCCCTTCTTCTTGTTCCACTAACCGTTCCTGGCATCACTGACTTTTCCAACGAATTTGCACGCATGACATGGCCAAAGTAAATCAGACCGTCTTATGTTTTTAGCTTCTAGTGGTGTGTCTGGTGTTAAATCATATAAAGCCAGACACATCATGGGAAGAAGAACAGAGGCCTTTGAACTGTCCATGATGCACACAATAATTTACGTCACCACCACGGGTCTATAACAATTCACCATTGCTAACACCATGGCCAACTCGCCATGGCCAACTTGCTGAGGGACAGGAGTTACACTGATATCAAAGCAATGGTGGAATAGAATCATTAAAGAAAGGATGCCAAAGGAGGGACAAAATGAAATGTGAATGACAAAAAATAATTTATTTATTTATTTTAATTAATTAAATTGAGTTGTTAAATTGTCCTGTGGCCAGTTGTCCCACGACAAGTTGGCCTTGATGAGCTGGCCATGACGAGTTGGTCATGGTGAGCTGGCCATAATGAGTTGGCCAGGGTGAGTTGGCTATGGTGAGCTGGTCATAGTAAGCTGGTCATGGTGAGTTGGCCATGGTGAGTTGGCCACAGCAAGTTGTCCCATTCTGCAGCACTACAGTTCAAAGGCCTCAATTCTTTAATCAGCTATTTCTTAGTGTCCAACTCTCACACCCTTACACCATTCTAGAAAGACTGTTGCTATAACCTATCAATCTATTGCTCTGTTCCTATTTTACTTCCATTGTATTACAAATTGGGTAATTAGTTTTGCGTGTGTGATTTGCAATTAGAGCTCCTCCTGATTGCCGTTGCCCCTCAACATATAATTACACTAGAGATGGATATCGTTCACATTGAGTTTAATTGTGGATGAGTGAGGAATCGTTTTTGTAAGGTGCCCAGTTTGAGAACTGCAACATACAAGGAGCAAAACACTTCTTGACTGAAGTTCCTTCAAGTCTACCAAAGCTTGTTTGACTCACTGTATTAACACTGCTTCTTCTGTTTGCCTTCCCCATTAGGAACGCATCTCATGCTGAGAACTTGGCAAGACCTTTTGGCCAAGGGTTACCTCAGACAAGAGCTGGTTTCAAATGAATGTTGCTGTCTTTTTGAAGCCAAGCATGGATTTTCAACAGATGATTCACTCCTTGCTTCCTCAACACCAAGGATGTTAATTGAAGGAAAGGAACTGTACATTAAGTTCAAGAGGTCTTGGTGAAGATGCTTGGTATGTATTCCTTAAATTTATTTACTTATTTATTCATGAGTGTATGAGGGACAAAGCCCCCTAGATTTTTATTTTTAAGAATTGGCACAAACGCTAAGAAGTTTGAATAAGGGAAGCTTTTGGTTACCCAAATGTGCAAATGCAATTAAGATGTATTTTGGTTAGAGAAGTAATCTAAAACTGATAATGCAATTAAGGTATATTTTCGTTAGAGAAGTAATCTAAAACTGATATTATTGATATTATGAGAAAACTAACAAAGATATTCAGTTGTATATTTACTAATAACAATAAGAATTGTATTTGCCTAGTGTGGGAAAATAGGTACCATTGGAAGAAGAGAGGAAGCATGTGATGGTGCAATAATAGATCTAGATTGAAGAAGTACTTGATTGTAAAACTAGAAAATTATATATATATATATATATATATAATTTATATAAATTATATATAAAGGTAAAGGTTCCCCTGCACATGCGTGCTAGTCGTTTCCGACTCTAGGAGCCGGTGCTCATCTCTGTTTCAAAGCCGAAGAGCCAGCGCTTGTCCGAGGACGTCTCCGTGGTCATGTGGCCGGCATGACTAGACGCCAAAGGCGCACGGAACGCTGTTACCTTCCCACCGGAGTGGTACCTATTTTTCTACTTGCATTTTTACGTGCTTTCGAACTGCTAGGTTGGCAGAAGCTGGGAGAAGGTATCTTGAAGACGAAGACATGTGAGGGGTAACCACTACTCGTTCTAAGCAAGTTGAACTGCACAAGCTTCCTGTGGGGATGACTTGATTTGGAAAATGAGTGAATCAGATCCCAGAGATGATCAGGGGCCAGATTTATTTTAAGCATTACAGACAGTGACCATTTGAAATTTAAGAAAGGAATAGACAGTCACTTGTCTGAGATGGTATAGGTTCTCCTGCTTGAGCAGGGGGCTGGACTAGAAGACCTCCAAGGTCCCTTCCAGCTCTATTCTATACTGTTCTGTTCTTTGGAAAAACCTCTCTCCACCGAACCAGTCCCTGATGCCCAAAAGGTTGGGGGCCACTGTCCTAATTCAGATACCAACTTCTGCTCCATCTCAACAAATCAAGCCACATGAAACAAAGTCAATTTTCTTGTATCAGCTCTATTTCTAACATGGCCAGCTTTGCCAGATTCTTAGGAGAAAGTATCTGGGGATCAAACCTTAAGGCTGAGAGATATTCTGCTTCCCATACTTAGCCTGGCCAAGAGCAAAACTTTTAAGCAAATTGCAACTGAGAACTTCAAGCTTTATTTATTTAAATTTCCATTCATGACCCTTTGAGAGCAGTGTCTTTAATTAGCAATCATTTTTAATTTGCCTGACTTTGACTTAATTGAATGTGAGAGCATGCTTGAGTCTGCATTGAGGTCAGATTGATGAGTGGCATTAAATTCAACTCATTGTTGCTGAATTCAGGTTTTCTCCTTGATGTTAAAAAGAGTCAAATCCAAGCACAATCTTCTCCTATGACGTGTTTGCTCTTAAATTAATGCAATATTGAAAACTATTAACCATACGATATTTCAATTTTGGTGTGATGTTTTACAGGGAATTCCTATGCGTGTCTACTCAAAATAGGTCCCCAAATGTTGTGTGCCTCCACTTTATATAAAATATATCAAGGCTGAATTATTTGTGTTGGGGATTCGTACAAGCTTCTGATTCACCAGATGTTCCTTAAGATGTTCCTTGAGTATCTTCAAATATTGGCCAGGTTGGTTGGGGCTAGCTCAGAAATATCTAGTGGACAAAATTCCTTCTTCCTGATCTTGAAGAAGAGATACAGAGGGATTAAAGTCAAAATCTGTACATTCTAGCCCTTCTTGCAGTTGTGTGTCCACAAGAGTGTTTTTTTTTTGACAGAAAATGTCAAACTACTGCTTCCTCAGGGTGGACCTGTAGGTCATAAAGCTCCTGAGAGATGGCAGCCAGTCTCTTGAACACTGTTTCTCTACTTTCTCCCCTGGATGTAAAATTAATGGCAATTCAGTTAACCAACAAAACAGACTCCCTTTTGGGGACGTTGAGAAGAATTTGCTTTATTGCACCAAAGGTGAAGCCTTTGTTCAGCTCCACAGGCAACTGTGTGTATTTAGCAGTGCAATAAATGTGCCAAAAAAAATGAATTATATCTCATCCCCAGAACTCTTAGCCTGAGAGTGTAGCTACTATGCTAATCTCTTCCCAGTCTATACTCTCCAGAGGAGTGATGCTAAACACTGAAGTGCATGCAGTTCAGCGTATGCTTAACTTGGGAGTAAGATATGGTTGAGCAGGAGATATTCACAGAAAAAATAGGCGTGAAATGGAAGTCAAATTTGGCTGCTAATGCTATTATTTCTGCCTTTAAAGGGCTTTGAAATTGGTTCAGACAACACATCTGATCTGTTTTCAGGCTCACCTTGATGTGGGATAACAGTTCCTTTATTCGTGTCAGAAGCACCTTCAAATTATAGACGTATAACCTTCAATACTTGAACAAAGAAAATAGTCATAAAAATAAAGCATGCGTAAAAAGTATGTAAAATAGATAGGATTAAAACTACAACATTAATCAGAATAGAGCTGGGAGGGACCTTGGAGGTCTTCTTATACCACTTCCTATACTATTTCAGACAAGTGGCTGTCCAGTCTCTTCTTAAAAATCTCTTGTGGTGGATCACCCAGAACTTCTGACGGCAAGCTGTTCCACTGGTTAATTGTCCTCGCTGTTAGGAGGTTTCTCCTTAATTTCAGGTTGCTTCTCTCTTTGATCAGTTTCCATCCATTGTTTCTTGTTCTGCCTTCTGGTGCTTTGGAGAATAAGATGACTCCTTCATCTTTGTGGCAACCTCTCAAATACTGGAATACTGCTATCATGTTGCCCCTAGTCCTTCTTTTCTCTACACTGGCCATACCCAATTCCTGCAACCATTCTTCATGTTTTTGTCTACAGGCCCTTAATCATCTTAGCTGTTGTTCTTTGCAAAGTCTCAACATTTATTTTTATTTTTTGGAATGTGATGACCAAAACTGGGTGCAGTTGGAAGGGAAGATTCTACACAATTCAATTGGAAGGGAAGAGTCTACATTGGAAGGGAAGAGTCTACACAATTCAGTTGGAAGGGAAGAGTCTACACAATTCAATTGGAAGGGAAGATTTATTTTATTTTTATTTTTTTTAATTTTTATTCCATTTATATCCCGCCCTTCTCCGAAGACTCAGGGCGGCTTACAAGCTTAGCAGTAGAAGAGTCTACACAATTCAGCTGGAAGGGAAGAGTCTACACATTCAGTTGGAAGGGAAGAGTCTACACATTCAGTTGGAAGGGAAGAGTCTACACAATTCAGTTGGAAGGGAAGAGTCTACACATTCAGTTGGAAGGGAAGAGTCTACACAATTCAATTGGAAGGGAAGAGTCTACACAATTCAGTTGGAAGGGCAGAGTCTACACATTCAGTTGGAAGGGAAGAGTCTACACAATTCAGTTGGAAGGGAAGAGTCTACACAATTCAGTTGGAAGGGAAGAGTCTACACAATTCAGTTGGAAGGGAAGAGTCTACACAATTCAATTGGAAGGGAAGAGTCTATACTATTCAGTTGGAAGGGAAGAGTCTACACAATTCAATTGGAAGGGAAGAGTCTACACAATTCAGTTGGAAGGGAAGAGTCTACACAATTCAGTTGGAAGGGAAGAGTCTACACAATTCAATTGGAAGTCTTAGTACCAGCACGTAAATCTGGGTGGCCCACTGTCTCATACCAGTTGACCTGAGAGTCAATCCCCTTTAGATTCAATGGGATTCCTGTATTGACACGTAAAGCTCAGTAAAGTTAATCCATCTCTAAGCTTCCATTCTCTCTGAAGACCAGAGATATTCTTTAGTCCGTGTTCTCACATTCCAAGGCATATCCCACCCAATCCCCCCAACCCCCCCCCCATTTTCAAGCACACACATTACTCTCAGCTTTATGCAACATCACATCCTTATATCCATTTAAACAAGGAGACATTTCTTTTTCTGCCCCCTGCCCCCAAACTCCTGGGAGATGATGATAAAGAGAGCTAATTAGCCCTTGTTCATACAGTGGTTTTGTACAATTCCATATTGGACAGAGTTCAGGGTGAACGGCTAAACGGCATGAAAGCGGGTGGGTGGGGAAAAAAATACATCCCCGAGGCTGGAGCAAATTATATTCAGTAATCTCTCCATTTCTGTTGACTTTGCTCTGCTCCTTGCCCTATTCAAATACTCTTTTTTTCCCCCCAGCTAATTTCTGCACCCATCCCCAAACCTCTATAGTTTCTCAAAGCAAAAAAAAGGGGTGTGAGGGGGAAGGCATGTTTGAGTTTGATGGAGACGTAATTTCCCCTTTAGCTGACGGAGATACAAAACAGCTGGAAATTAATTGAACAGTGGCTGGCTACCTAATGTTGATTTTGTCCCATCCTGGAAAATTTCCAGTTTACTTCTCCCACGGAAAAAAAAAGTTGGCATTGAACAGGGCATTCGATTTTCTTAGGTTGAGGGCGCCAACTGGATCTCTGGTTGAAGTTGAAATGTAATTAAGATGAAATGTGATTAATTATGGAACGAATGGGAAGGCTTCCAAGATGGGGGGGGGTTTGTTTTTTTGTAGCCTTGCCATGTGATAAAATGATGCTTTTCCGCCCTGCAAAATTCACATGGCTGCATCCTCAGTTTCCTTCCCTTTCAGAGTTTTGGCAAACATCTGAAACCACTTTTGTTCTGCTGGGGGTGGGTGGGTATTCCAAGCATTCCAAATGAGTTGTATTTTTAGAACTAAGCTGAGCAAGGAAAAATATCCAGACCCAAACATTCTACGGAGTCCATCTCTCTTTCTGCTGACTGTCTCCTTCTCCTTCTTTTCTCTCCTTCCACCTTTCCCAGCGTGAAAGCCTCCCCTGGAAAGATAAGTCTTTGCATAACGTGTCTCTTTTTAAGATCATTCTAATCTCCTTTAATTTTCCTCCATTACCCCCATTATTCTATTTTAATTTTCCTATTAATTCTCATAGACTTCTGTCTTTGCACTATCTTCGCATGGGTTCTCAATCTTATAGAGCACATTTACACAGATGTAACTCCTGTTAAAGGGACACGGTGGCTCAGTGGGTTAGGACGCTGAGCTTGTCGATCAGAAGGTCGGCAGTTTGGTGGGTCGAATCCCAAGTGCCGCGTAGCAGAGTGAGCACCTGTTACTCGTCCCAGCTTCTGCCAACCTAGCAGTTCAAAAGCACGTAAAAATGCAAGTAGAAAAATAGGGACCGCTACAGTGGGAAGGTAACAGTGTTCCGTGCGCCTTTGGCGTCCAGTCATGCCGGCCACATGACCACGGAGACGTCCTCGGACAAGCGCTGGCTCTTCAGCTTTGAAACGGAGATGAGCACCGGCCCCTAGAGTTGGAAACGACTAGCACGCATGTGTGGGGGAACCTTTACCTTTACCTTTAACTCCTGTTATATAATGTTTCTTCCTCCCTCCCTCCCTTCCTTCATCCCTCCTTTCTTCCCTCCTTCCTTCCTCCCTCCCTCCCATCTTCCTCCCTCCCTCTCTTCTTCCTTTCTTCCTCCCTCCCTCCATCCCATCTTCCTCCCTCCCTGCCTCCCTCCCATCTTCCTTCCTTCCCTCCTTCCCTCCTCTCTCCCCCTCCCATCTTCCTTCTTCCCTCCCTCCCTCCCTCCCTCTTTAAAATGCAACTATCCAACTTCTTCACAGAGATACCCAACCTAGAACCTTTTGTGGGAATTTGGTTGGATGGCCGTCTTTAATTTTAGCAGAGGTGATTCCATCTCTTAGCAGAAGATGCAGATCAAGAGGTCCAATGGGTGGCATCCGTTGCAATCTTTTGCATCAGGTCTTTTCAATTGCTGAGAGCCAGAGTAACAATTTTTTTACCCTTTCAAAGTGGATTTAACCAGCCCAAAACCAGTGTACTAAATGTAATAAACACTTTGACACCTGTTTAAGAATGAGTAAACCTCGAAAAAAGGGATCCTGCTGTTCCACCACTTCTTTCTCGACAGTTCCCCCCCCCTCTTTTATTTCAATGAAAAGTGTGTGTGTGTGTGTGGGGGGGGTGAGAGACGTATCAAGCATGTTGTATTTTCTAAAAACATTTATGTGGGGAGAGATTATTCTGCATTTCTGGACCGATGCCAGATCCAAAGTGACAGGTTGGAAATGCAACAGCCAAGCAAGCAGTTTCCCTGGTAACAGCTCCCGGCTAAAACGTCCCTAGCTTCTGCTGTCATGCAAGCCCCTTGCTCCTTGAAAGTTTTGAGGACCAACTTGGAGGAAAAAGCTGGATCGGCCGTAGAACATAGAAATAGCACCTCACTCTGCTCCCTAAGAGACAGATACCATTGGGAGACTTCCCCCATTCCATCGTCCTCAAGACATTGGGCTGATAAGGCTGTGCAGTGAGGACGGCAGGAAAGATTATGGGAAGGAAGTTCACTTCCTTCTATCCGGGACATGGCATATAAGCGCTCCTTGACCAGAGTCCAGAGTATTGCCTGGACACATCCTCTCCATGAACAATTTCGTTTGTTACCTCCTAGGAGGGGGTTTTGCAGTATCCGAAGCAGAAATAATAACAATAATAATAATAATAATAATAATAATGATGATGATGATGATGATGATGATGATGATGATGATGATGGAAGGGACCTTGGAGGTCATCTAGTCCAACCCCCTGCTCAGGCAGGAGACTCTACCCCATTTCAGACAAATGGCTGTCCAGCCTCTTCTTAAAAACTTCCAGTGTTGGAGCATTCACCGCTTCTGGAGGCAGGTCGTTCCACTGGTTAATTGTTCCAACTGTCAGGAAATTTCTCCTTAGTTCCAGGTTGCTTCTCTCTTTGGTTAGTTTCCATATGTTACTAGATTCTGTAATAGCTTTGTACCTTATAGGATCAACCTTGTTAACTCAAGACTCTTGTTCACATATTTGAATCCCACCATTGTATATATATATATATTTATGTCTGTGTGTGTGTGTTTGTAAATAATAATAATAATAGTAGTAGTAATAGTAATAATAATAATAGGAAGGAACCTTAGAGGTCTTCTGGTCCAACCCCCTATTCAGGCAGGAAACCCTATACCATTTCAGACAAGTGGCTGGCCAGTCTCTTCTGTAAAACCTCCAGTGTTGGAGCACCCACAATTTCTGGAGGCAAGCCCTTCCACTGATTAGCTGTTCTGCCAGGAAATTTTCTCCTTAGTTCTAGGTTGCTTCTCTCCTTGATGAGTTTCCATCCGTTGCTTCTTGTCCTGCCTTCAGGTGCTTTGGAGAATAGCTTGACTCCTTCTTCTATATATATGTATATATATATAGTTAGTATACGGCAGACATGTCAAACACAAGGCCTGGGGCCCGGATTCGGCCCGCAAAGTGGTTTCATGTGGCCCGCAAAGCCATCTTGGAAACAGTGAGGGAACGGCCCACACTGCCTTGGCCCTGGCCCAGAGACCCTTCTTCTGCCAGAGACCCTCAGATCTGTCCCACTCCTGCCCAGGCCTCCATAGGCACCCTTGATGCGAACGATGTAGAGCTGGCCACGCCCACCCAGTAGGCCATACACACTCTAGCCACGCCCACCCTGGCCATACCCACCCGGCCCCCTGAGGGCAACCGCAGTGCTGATGCGGCCCTCAATGAAATTGAGTTTGACACCCTGGTATACGGTATGTCGGATCTCAGTGGAAGGTGATACAATAAAGGAAATTGAATGGCTTGTTGAATGTGGTTGGCAGGCATTTGGCAAGCTAAGCGTAATTTTCAAGAACCACCTCCCCCTATGCCTGAAGAGAAAAGTTTTCGATCAGCATGTGCTACTTGCTCTAACATGTGCCGGCGAAACATGGACGCTAACCTCGCAATCGACACAAAAGCCACGAGGGAGCGCAAAGAGCCACGGAGATACCCACGCTTGGCACCATGAAACAGGATAGAAAGAGCTGCAGGTGGATTAGAGGACAAATGAAAGGATGCAATGAAATGGAGATGGGCGGGTCACACAGCAAGGAGGGCTGAGGGCAGGTGGACCAAGGCGGTCCTAGAATGGATCCCACTTGATCAAAAGCGTCCACAAAAGAGACCGAAAACAAGATGGATCAACAACATCAGCAAGTATTGTGGGCCCAACTGGCAAAAGAAAGCTCAGGATTGTTCAGGTTGGAAACACGTGGAAGAAGCCTTTGTCCTGGCTAGGATGGTGATGATGAATGAATGATATAGCATATGTAGGTGCCTGTATGGGTGTGGGTAATGTATAGCATATATTTTCTTTTGACAAGTGGGTATTGGAATCAGTTGTGACGTTAGTAACACGGCTGTTAAGTGGCTTCCCCATTGACTCTGCTTGTCAGAAGGTCACAAAGGCAGATCACAGGATCCCGGGACACTCCGACTGTCGTAAATACAAGTCAGTTTCCGAAGCCTCTGAAGTTTGATCACATGACCCTGGGGATGCTGCAAAGCTCGTAAGCGTGAAAAACTTTGCAAGCCACTTTGTGCAGTGCCGCTGTCACTTGGAACGATCGCTAAATCACTAAAAGAGCCTTGGTGGAGCAGTGGGCTAATGCCTCCTTAAGTAACACCAGCTGCCTGCAATTAGTGCAGGTTCGAGTCCCACCAGGCTCAAGGTTGACTCAGCCTTCCATCCTTCCGAGGTAGGTAAAATGAGGACCCAGATTGTTGGGGGCAATTAAGCTGACTTTGTAATAATGCCGCTTGGGGTGTGTGTGAAAGCCCTAATAAGCAGGCATATACATAGAATGAAGGCTACTGCTAAGCTTGTAAGCCGCCCTGAGTCTTCGGAGAAGGGCGGGATATAAATGGAATTAAAATAAAAATAAAAAAATAAAAAAATAAATGGACTGCCTGGCAGTATCGTTACTGTAAGAAGCAGGAATCTTTACAAAGCGGGGAGAGAGAGCGCAGAGGGAAGGAAATCAGAAAGACGGTGGGGAAAAACCAGGGCAAACTAGCCTACTCATTTATCAGGGTAGGGATTTTTGTGTTGTTTTTTTTAAGCAAGGTCCAATAGGACAGCTGTGTACACACATGTGTAGACAGCATCCTCAGCCGATGAACACGAATTGCAGCATTACCGCCTCGACTTCGGTGCCTTATCGTGATGGAAATGAAGCTTTGGCAACCCCATTGTGTGCTTGCTTGGGGATTCTGAATAGCACGGACCCCCACAGAGAACAATGAGCTGGGAGGGGTGATCTTGATTTGCTTTATTTATCATTTCCCTTTTTTTGGAGAATCGACTGTTAATGGAAATAAATGCTGATTGGTGGCTGGCCTAATTTCCAAACACAAAGCAGGGCCTGGTAGGATCCTAGTGGGTCATTATAGCTTCCTTTTTCTTCTCCAGTGTACAGCACAAAGATTGATGGTCAATATCCTGATAAATGCCATTTATGGGCTGCTGGGCCAGCCACCACGCTTTCAGTAGCACGGACTGACTCACGCTAACCAGCCACTCCTGCAGATTTCAGCAGAAACTCAATTTCCCTATAACAAGGCATAATGAGAAGTATATTAGGATATTGACAGGGGAAAGCACCGAGGAGCTGAGGCTAATCCAATGGGGGGGGGTCATTCGGGTCCGTATTTCAGGTTGATCGTGGGGTTCCCACGTGCGAAAACTGTGGAACCCCCGAAAGAAAGGACGCCCATTGTTGCAACAGACCCAGAAGAGCACGGAGGTTTTTGCCGAAGGAAATCAGTTTGGTGTCAGGAATCGCAACCGGTTATCAATGTGAGTTGGTTGCCAAGAGTCTGAGTTGCCATCACGGGATCATGAGGGTGATGCAACGGTCGTAAATTGCAAGGACTGGTCATAAGTGTGAGGACCGGACTTTTTCCAGCACCCGTGTGCAGAATGAGAGGAGAAAGTGTGGTGAAACTTAATTGACAAGAAACCCTGGTGGCAAGACTTTGGCTGTTTGTAGAAGTGGAACAACGATTGTGTTGCCTGCAAATACGTGTGTCCAGAGTCAGCACACCACACACCTCTTTGGTTAGTCAAAAAAAAAAATCAGATGTAACCTTCCATCTTCTTTCACATATAAGGTGTATCATACTCCTGGCACCTTCGGCTTCAAACCCATCTAATCCTTCTCTTAAATCTGGTGTCCAATAATCTTCCTTTGTGTGCAAAAGCACAATAGGCTCCCCCCATTTAGCCACTCAATTATCCATCTCAGACACACAAGCATCCTGAGCTGTTTGACCGGCCCCCTCCTCACCACGCTAAGCCTTTGCTATTGTCACTTCCAGAGCTGAGGGGGACTTTGTGGGTACAGCAAACCACCTTTGAAAACCTGGTGGAGGAGAATAACAACAACAACAACAACAACAACAACAAAGTTGGGAGGGACCTTGGAGGTCATCTAGTCCAATGCCCTGTTATTAATAACCGTGTTATTAATTTTACAACTGCAGTGTTTCACTTAACAACCGGGGCAAGAAAAAAATGGTAGAATGGGGCAAAACACACTTAACAAATTTATCCTTTAGCAACGTAAATGCTGGGCTCAGTTGTGGCTGTAAGCTGAGAACTATCCGCACAAGCTTTTGATTGGATTTTTTTTATTTGAGGTCACCTTGGGCTAGGACGCTGAGCTTGTCGATCAGATGGTCGGCAGTTTGGCGGGTCGAATCCCGAGTGCCGCCTAACAGAGTGAGCGCCTGTTACTCGTCCCAGCTTCTGCCAACCTAGCAGTTCGAAAGCACGTAAAAATGCAAGTAGAAAAATAGGGACCACTCCGGTGGGAAGGTAACAGCGTTCCGTGCGCCTTTGGCGTCTAGTCATGCCGGCCACATGACCACGGAGACGTCCTCGGACAAGCGCTGGCTCTTTGGCTTTGAAACGGAGATGAGCACCGGCTCCTAGAGTCGGAAACGACTAGCACGCATGTGCGGGGGAACCTTTACCTTTACCTTACACCTTGGAAAATGGGCATGGAGACTGTTAGCCAAACCTGCCCAGGGAGACAAGATAGTGTGAGAAAGAAAGTCAAGATTCCCCTTCCTAGATCTTGTTTTGGTTATACAGATAGTCTTCAGTTTACAACCGTTTGTTTAGCGAGCATTCGAAGTTACAACGGTACAGGGAAAAGATGACTTGCAATGGGTCCTTGCCCTTATAACCATTGCAGCATGCCCATGGGCACGTGATCCAAATCCAGGCAGCTGACAATTGGCACGAATTTACAAAGGATGCAGTGTTCCAGAGTTGTGCCCTTGCAAGTTTCTTCTCTTCCACAATATAGTTCCCTCACCTGATTTGCAGACAGATGTCTGAAGTTCAAAGCTCTAGTGTCAGCAGGAAACAGAGACAACACACAAATTAACAATAGGACAGCAGGAAAGGGCATTAAATCCTAGCAACATCCTACCTATCACTCTGGCAGGACCGTGGGTGCGCGTTGCGGAGCAGGAAAGAACAGCACATCCTGTTCTGAACCAGCCCTCTTCCGGCCTTGTAGCAAGGCAAACCCCTATTCAAACAGAAGAGACTGGAGAGCGTCCAAGGCTGAAAAGCGTTTGCCAAGATTTATTAGTCAATTAACAGAACAAGAAACAAAAACACGGGAACTTGAATCCTCAAGCGGAAGGGTTGCTTTCAGCAACCAGCCCCTCCCCAAACACTCCTTTTATTTAGAGTTCAGGGCGTGGTCTCCCTGTGCCTCCTCCCGAGGAGTCCCACAGCCTTTCTTTGTTTGTTCCTGCTCGACTGCCTCCTGCGTCGGGCGTCCTTGAACAGGGCCAGCTGTGGGTCATCATCCTCCGCACTATCGGGCTCACGCAGCTGAGAAGAGGTCCCCGGCTGAGGGCTCTGCAAAGCCTCCAAGCCATCATCAGCCGGTTCGTCTCCCTCCTCCCCCTCATCTGAGTCATCCGATACATCGGAGCCGGCTGTCGGACCCACAGGCTGGCCCTGAGTCACAACACATCCTTCCCGATTGAATTAGAAGCTTGATATTTGATCTCTGCCTTCCTCCGTCCATTCAGGAAGGCACTAATTCACTCTCTTGCTTTGTGTTGGGAGAAGGGGAGGAGGAGGAGGAGGAGGAGGGGAAGTCTCTCCCACCCCATGGTGGTGGCATTGCCTGCTTTCCATCACAGGCTGCTTAAATATTCACTCAGTGTGTCCGTCACTGGCAAATCCAATTCCGGCGGTGCAAGAAATTAATTGAGGGCATTCCACAAGAGCGGTAGGCCAGGCAACAAAATGAAAGTGGTAATTAACAAATGCTTTCCTGGGACGTCTGATCAAGAGCTTGATAAAGGAACCTCAATGTGCAGCTCTGCTTGGAGCCAGAGAGTAGCAATCGGATGTCCCGTTTGGTTTGGGCTTACAGGAAGTGTTGAGAAGCCAAGAACTCCATTGACGGTTGAGGTACATCTTACATCTTGTGCTTGCCGGCGGACCGAATGGTAAAAGCTACCGCAAGGATGTTGGTATCTGAGCAGATACGTTGATGAATTTCCTGTGGTGGGATGAATATGGGACTCTCTTTATGGAATACGGCAGATCCAGCCCAAGCTATGTAGTCTTTGGTCACTACAAGGAGGAGAAGACATTCAGAGAACGTCTACAGTACAGTAAGTTGCTAACACGTCCTTCTACTTTTTTTTCGCTCCTCAACTTCCGAGACCCTGTTGGCTTCTCACTAAAGGTGTCCTCCTACTTTCTCCACCTCCAAACACTTTGTAAAGCTGTCAGGTGTGGTTATGGGTGCAGGTGCATGAGTGTCTCTTTCGAACTGCCTCCTACTTGGAGACGGTAAACAGTTTTCTTCTGAAGCAAGGAGGGAGGGGGTGGGGAGAAAGTGTCATTAATTATATTGTCTAATAAACTCACTTGGCTCCTTTCCCAGTTTACAAAACAGTGTTCATACCAGCCTGGGATACTGGTGTTTCCATGTAATTATGTTTATGTGGAAAGTTAATTTTTGTTTTCATAAATGATTTGAGGCTTCTGGAAGCTATTTGGAGATAATTAACTTTGCACGCACAGATGTGAAGAAGGGTGGTTTGCTCAACTTACAAGGTAAGTAGTAGTAGTGAGTGCAAAAGCCTGAAGGAGGGAATATGATGGCGATTGTGGTGGGTTCAGACTCTGACACACACACACACACACACACACAGACACACACACAAACAGACACACACCGTTTTCAGTTATCGCCATGCTTTAAATATGAATTGACGCAGCACATTAAGACATAATATGTAGTCAATTGTGGGAACCCAGTCACTGTAACTTGTACAACTCTATGGCTTAACGTGTTGTGGGAACTTGGCAATTGTGGCTAAAACTTCATTAATGAAATGGGACGTAACGATAAGCTCAAGAAAACAGATTAGCATGTTGTGTGCAGTGGTGGGATTCATCCAGTTCACACCAGTTCGGGAGAACCGGTAGCTAATTTTTTTGTTGCCCAGGCCCAGAATGGACTTCCGGAAGCGGCATCCACACAGAGAACTGGTTGTTCATCTGTGGTTGTATGCCCACAACTCTGTTGTAACAGTGCTTGTGTTTCTAGACCAATTATTCTTTACTTTCGGATTCTTTGGTTTGCCAAGTTCATTTGGGGCCAGAAAGTGTCTTTGTTTCATGTGGTTGCTAAACTTTCTGTCTTCTTCTCCTCCTTCACCAATGTTTTGACCTTCCTGCATGACTCAGCTGGGCCATCCCATTCCACCTCATCAGGAATCTTTCTAGTGAAAGGATAACGTAGGCATGCTGTATTTCTAATCCGATTTGGTGACAAGGAATAAGAATAAGTGAGAATAAGTGAGAGCAATTGAGGGCGAAGGCAGGAGAATGGAATTCAAAGGAGCAAACTCAATCACAGTCAACGCACAGAGAGATCTGGAACTTTAGAATCCCTCCTAATACAATTGCAGTATGTTTTTAATTTGACAGCTTTTCATTCTAGAACAGGGGTGTCAAACTCAATTTCATGGAGGGTCGCATCAGCATTGCAGTTGCCCTCAGGGGGCCGGGTGGGTATGGCCAGGGTGGGCGTGGCCTACTGGGTGGGTGTGGCCAACTCTACATCATTCACATCAAGGGTGCCTATGGGGGCCTGGGCAGGAGTGGGACAGATCTGAGGGTCTCTGGCAGAAGGGGGGGTCTCTGGGCCGGGGCCAAGGCAGTGGGGGCCGTTCCCTCACTGTTTCCAGGATGGCTTCGCGGGCCACATGAAACCACTTCGCGGGCCGTATCCGGCCCCCGGGCCTTGTGTTTGACATGTCTGTTCTAGAATAACAGAGTTGAAGATTGGAGATTTTATTTATTTATTTATTTATTTGATTTGTATACCGCCCTTCTCCCTAAGGACTCAGGGCGGTGAACAGTGACATAAATAACAGAATGCACAAATACAGATATTGAAAACAAATATTTTATTTTAGTCCAACCTCCTCCTCAAGCAGCAAACCCTATATCATTTCAGATAAATGGTTGTCCAGTCTGTTCTTAAAAACTTCCAATGATGGAGCACCCATGATTTGTGAAGGCAACTTGTTCCACTGGTTAATTGTTCCGACCGTCAGGAAATTCCTCCTTAGTTGTAGGTTGCTTCTCTCCTCGATTAGTTTCCCTCCGTTGCTTCTTGTCCTGCCTTCCGGTGCTTTGGAGAATAGGTTGACCCCCCTCTTCTTGGGGCAACCCCTGAGTTATTAGAAGATTCCTATCATGTCAACCCTTGTTCCTCTCTTCATTAAACTAGACATGCCCAATTCCAGCAACCGTTCCTTATATGTTTTAGCCTTCAGTCCCCTGATCATCTTTGCTGCTCTTCTCTGCACTCTTTCTAGAGTCTCAACATCGTTTTTACATGGTGGATGCAATATTCCAAGTGTGGTCCTTCCAAGGCATTATAAAATGGTATCAACACTTCACGTAATCTTGATTCTATCCCTCTGTTAATGCAGCATAGGATCGCATTGGCATTTTTGGTAGCTGCAGCACTCTGCTGACTCAAATGGAAGTGCTTGTCCACCTGAGTCCACGTTTTCCAAAATTCTGACTGATTGATTGACAGGCAGTCAACAGCAAGAATCCAAGCACCGGATATCTCAGCTGGGATTTTTTTTTAGCAGCAAAGATTCTTCTCCACTGGACAAGAATCTTGAGGTGGGAGATGCACAGAGAGTTGTAATTTAGCCCAAGGTTGTCTGTTCAAACTGGAAGAGTATCCCAAAGGATGAAATCTGTTGGTTTTTAAGGGTGCCCATTCTTTGCCCTCTCTTCGATTGCTTTGCCACCAGGAGCCATTCAGATCATCCACCACTTACGACCCTCCATTTAGCCACCATTCAAGGTTACAATGGCACTGAAAAAAAGTGACTTACCACTGGTCCTCACATTTACAACCATTGCTGCATTCCCCACAGTCACATGAGCAAAATTTGGGCTCTCTTCCCAACAGTTGCAGCATCCCAGGGTCCTGTGATTGCCACTTGAGACTTTCCCAGCCAGCTTCTCACAAGGAGTGGAAGCTGGATTTGCTTAACGACCGCAGTGATTCTCTTAAGGGTGGCCAGAAAGGTCGTAAAACCAGGCCTGACCCACTTAATAACCTCTTTGCTCAGCCTGGTCCCAACGGTGGTTTTAAGTTGAGGGCAGGAAGGAGAGAAAATATCAGATTTCATAGCTTGCCGCTGTTCGTGCCTATCCGTTTTAGAGCTGTCGATTTGCATTTTTGCTCTCCTTGCCTCCTAGGCTAATTCCCTGGTTTACCATCTCCTACTCAAGTTGGGAAGGGAGGGGAAAAATTTGCATATCAAAGGTGAGCATGCTGGAACAATAGCCCTGGATGAGATCAGAAGCAACTTCTAGCAAATACTAGTGGTGTTTCATCTGGGTTTCATGTCACCACAAAGAGACAACTGTGTGTTATTTAGAATGGGTGGCTTATTTCAAAGACTCTGCCTTGTCTTCTTTCCTTCCTTCCTTCCTTCAAGTATGAACAACACAACGTGTCTTTGCTCCATGCATATGTATCTATTCTCTCTCTTTTTTTTTCTCCCTGTCCCTCTCTCAACTACAGTCTCTCTCTGGTTGTAAGATCCCTGGGTGGTTGTTAACTTTGATTGCAAACTTCTGGCAGTTCAGAAACAGACTGAGCGTTTCTCCATTTGGGCAGATTCTTCTCCAAAGGAGTTTTGCATCAGGTCCCTGTGAGGATAGGCGTGAAGTTGGAGGATGGAGGAGAAGTTTAGTTTTTCTCTGAACATGTTGTACATGGGCATAGTTGAGCCACTGCACCTCCCAGAATGTATTTATTTATTTATTTTATATATTTGTAAAATCATATTTATAGAGTCACCCATCTCACCATCAAGTGGCTTTGGGCAGCATACAATATTAATTATCTGAAATAGACTGTCCTCTAAATTTTGCAATGCTGGTTTATGAGAGAGAGAGAGAGAGACAGACAGAAAGAGAGAGACAGACAGAGAGAGAGGGAGGGGGAGAGAGAGAAAGACAGATGAGAGGGGGAAAGAGAGAGAGAGAGAGATGGAAGAGAGACAGAGAGAGAGACAGACAGATGAGGAGAATAGAATAATAACTATTGTCACTTTGAACGTACACTAATCAGCATACATTAAAATGAAATTTTAATGAGAGGGAGAGAGGCGGACAGACAGACAAACGAAAGAAAGAGAGAGAGAGACAGACTGAGAGAGATTATAGAACAACAGTTCTTATATTCATGAAAAGAATTTGGGGAAATGTTGGATAAATCTACGCATTAGGAAAAACATTGCAAATGGAATTGCAGCTGGGATATATGAAAAGGCCCCAAAATATATTACAGATGGTTAAAGAGAATGTTTTCCAATTGTGATGGATCTGAAAAACAAGAGAATCAGAAATAAACTTATCCATCCTTAATCAGCAACGGAAAGCTCTTCTCTTCTCTTCTCTTCTCTTCTCTTCTCTTCTCTTCTCTTCTCTTCTCTTCTCTTCTCTTCTCTTCTCTTCTCTTCTCTTCTCTTCTCTTCTCTTCTCTTCTCTTCTCTTCCCTTCCCTTCCCTTCCCTTCCCTTCCCTTCCCTTCCCTTCTCTATGTCAGCTGTTTCAAGATCTTCTCGTTCCCCAGCCCTTCCCCCAACAGACATAAGTCTTCTTGAAAAACACAATTTGACATGCTATGCCAGACCTTATTGATAGATCTGATAAAACTCAAGCTTTTCCTTCCAGTGATTAGGGAGGGGACTGGTTTATCTCTCTTGAGCATTGATTTTCCTGTCCTTGTATTTGGGGAATTTATGGAACCCAATGAATGAAAGAACAAATTCGATTTCCAGGCCCTTGAAAGACTAAAGTGGTTAGTATTTTACATCCTTCCCCCCCCCCCCGCCTTTCACAATAGAAAAAGAAAGACACTGGGGTACAGAAGGCAGTGGCAACAATAAATAAAAAAAACCAGTGGCCAAAGCATTGTCCTCACAAGGCCTTATGATTTTTTTCTCTCTTTACAAATTGCAAACATATAGAAGAACCTTAAGGAACGGAGTATCTGAGAACCAAACCAGGACTTGCATGCCGGTAGAAGAAAGATGATTAAGATCTTTCATTCCTTTATATTTCTCACCTCTATCCATAATTTGGTAAATCTACTGCTAAGCTTGTAAGCCGCCCTGAGTCTTCGGAGAAGGGCGGGATATAAATGGAATTTTTAAAAAAATCACTTTGAGAATATTTTTAAATGTGTAAAGCATAAAAAGATAAGGTCTATAAATAGAAAAGTTATGTGTTTTTAAACGTTATGTGTCCTTGGTGCTCTCTGAGCTTGGTTAGTTTTCTTGCAGACGTTTCATTACTGTGGTGGCGCAGTAGTTAGAATGCAGTACTGCAGGCTTAATTCTGCCAGCTGCCGGCTGCCTGCAATTCGGCAGTTCGATTCTCACCAGCTCAAGGTTGACTCAGCCTTCCATCCTTCTGAGGTCGGTAAAATGAAGGGCAAGAGGCTGACTCTGTAAACCACTTAGAGAGGGCTGTAAAGCACTGTGAAGCAGTATATAAGTGCTAATGCTCCTTCCTTCCTTCCTTCCTTCCTTCCTTCCTTCCTTCCTTCCTTCCTTCCTTCCTTCCTTCCTTCCTTCCTTCCTATGTACTGGTTAGAATGTAGTATTGCAGGTTAGTTCACTGCCATCAGTTCAATTCTCACCAGCTCAAGGTGGACTCATCCTTCCGAGGTCGGTAAAATGAGGACCCAGATTGTTGGGGGAGCAATAGGCTGACTCTGTAAACTGCTGAGAGAGGGCTGTCAAACACTATGAAGAGGTATATAAGTCTAAGTGCTATTGTTTTGTGATAGATGAGAGAGAGAGAGAGAGAGAGAGAGAGAGAGAGAGAGAGAGAGAGAGAGAGAGAGAGGTTGGAAGAAGACTGAACAAACACTGCACCTTACAAGCGCGAGGAATTACTTTTGGAGGAGCTCTTTACAGCCTTTGCTGCCTATCCACCATCTTGGCTCCAATCCATCCAAATGTGAGGAATTGATGATGATCAACTAAGTTGGCTTCTGTACATTAGAACAGGGGTCCCCAATCCCCGGTCTGTGGACCGGCACCAGTCCGCGGCATGCCAGAAACCCATCCGTGCAAACAAGCCAAGCCCCGTCCGTGGGATGCAGACAGCACACAAAACCATGCCCCTTCTGGTCCGCGAAAAAAAAAACCTTTCTCCACAGAACCGGTCCCTGGTGCCCAAAAGGTTAGGGACCTCTGCATTAGAACATAGAATTACAGGGCTGGAAGGAAGCTTGGAGGTCATCTAGCCAAACCCTCTGCTTAATACGAGCCTTGGTGGAGCAGTGGGCTAATGCCTCCTTAAGTAACACCAGCTGCCTGCAATTAGTGCAGGTTCGAGTCCCACCAGGCTCAAGGTTGACTCAGACTTCCATCCTTCTGAGGTCGGTAAAATGAAGGGCAAGAGGCTGACTCTGTAAACCACTTAGAGAGGGCTGTAAAGCACTGTGAAGCAGTATATAAGTGCTAATGCTCCTTCCTTCCTTCCTTCCTTCCTTCCTTCCTTCCTTCCTTCCTTCCTTCCTTCCTTCCTTCCTTCCTTCCTTCCTTCCTTCCTTCCTTCCTATGTACAGGTTAGAATGTAGTATTGCAGGTTAGTTCACTGCCATCAGTTCAATTCTCACCAGCTCAAGGTGGACTCATCCTTCCGAGGTCGGTAAAATGAGGACCCAGATTGTTGGGGGAGCAATAGGCTGACTCTGTAAACTGCTGAGAGAGGGCTGTCAAACACTATGAAGAGGTATATAAGTCTAAGTGCTATTGTTTTGTGATAGATGAGAGAGAGAGAGAGAGAGAGAGAGAGAGAGAAAGAGAGAGAGAGAGAGAGAGAGAGAGAGAGAGAGAGAGAGAGAGAGAGAGAGAGAGAGAGGTTGGAAGAAAACTGAACAAACACTGCACCTTACAAGCGTGAGGAATTACTTTTGGAGGAGCTCTTTACAGCCTTTGCTGCCTATCCACCATCTTGGCTCCAATCCATCCAAATGTGAGGAATTGATGATGATCAACTAAGTTGGCTTCTGTACATTAGAACAGGGGTCCCCAATCCCCGGTCTGTGGACCGGCACCAGTCCGCGGCATGCCAGAAACCCATCCGTGCAAACAAGCCAAGCCCCGTCCGTGGGATGCAGACAGCACACAAAACCATGCCCCTTCTGGTCCGCGAAAAAAAAAACCTTTCTCCACAGAACCGGTCCCTGGTGCCCAAAAGGTTAGGGACCTCTGCATTAGAACATAGAATTACAGGGCTGGAAGGAAGCTTGGAGGTCATCTAGCCAAACCCTCTGCTTAATACGAGCCTTGGTGGAGCAGTGGGCTAATGCCTCCTTAAGTAACACCAGCTGCCTGCAATTAGTGCAGGTTCGAGTCCCACCAGGCTCAAGGTTGACTCAGACTTCCATCCTTCCGAGGTAGGTAAAATGAGGACCCAGATTGTTGGGGGCAATTAAGCTGACTTTGTAATAATGCCGCTTGGGGGGGGCGAAAGCCCTAATAAGCAGGCATATACATAGAATGAAGGCTACTGCTAAGCTTGTAAGCCGCCCTGAGTCTTCGGAGAAGGGTGGGATATAAATGGGATTAAAAAAAAGGTAGGAGAACAAGGAGGAAGCCTTTTCGTTCACCCAGCTCATCCAACTCCTTCTTATAATAAAGCCACTGTTACAAGTCTTTCAATGACCTTTCCATTGTGATCTTAGAAGGGGTCTATATACAGGTGATATTGGTTAGGGACACGGTGGCTCAGTGGGTTAGGACGCTGAGCTTGTCAATCAGAAGGTCGGCAGTTTGGCGGGTCGAATCCCGAGTGCCGCGTAACAGAGTGAGCGCCTGTTCCTCGTCCCAGCTTCTGCCAACCTAGCAGTTCGAAAGCACGTAAAAATGCAAGTAGAAAAATAGGGACCACTCCGGTGGGAAGGTAACAGCGTTCCGTGCGCCTTTGGCGTCTAGTCATGCCGGCCACATGACAACGGAGACGTCCTCGGACAAGCGCTGGCTCTTCGGCTTTGAAACGGAGATGAGCACCGGCCCCTAGAGTCGGAAACGACTAGCACGCATGTGCGGGGGAACCTTTACCTTTACTATATACAGGTAGTCCCCGACTTAACAACAGTTCATTTAATGGCCTTTTTGAACTTAACGACATCACTGAAAAAGGTGACTTATGACCATTTTTCGTACTTGTGACTGCTGCATCATTCCCCCTGGTCACGTGACCAAGAGTTGGATGCTGGGCGACTGGTTCATATTTATGACAGTTGCGGTATCCTGGGATCACATGATCCGCTTTTTGCGACCGTCTTGACCGGCAAAGTCAAGGGGGAAGGCCGATTCAATCAACAGCCAGGTAACAAACTTAACAACGCCAATGATTCACCCTAACAACCTTGGCGAGAAAAGTCGTACCGTGGGGGAAAACTCCCTTAACAAAGGTCTCACTGGGCAACACAAATTGTGCGCTGAATTGTGCTCCTCAGCTGAGGACAGGCCTGCAAACGGCTTTCTTTCAAACCTAAACAGTTAACCCCGAATGTTCCTCTCTCTTCTTTACGACCCCCCCTCTCAACATTTCGGGAAGAAATGCAAGGCGCAGGGGTGGGGGAGGTCGCTCTTGGCACCCTCCTGCAAATAGCCTAGAAATGGAAACGGTATTTGCCCAACCCTTTACCCCCTTCCCACCTCACGCTAGGAACGAAGTGATAATACGAGTGTTATGATCAAATTACGTTAATGTGCAAATATGTACTGATTTCATCTAAAGAGCACTTTACGTTTTCCTCTGCAAAGCTGTATAAACACTAGTAATCTGCACCACAGCGGGCCTCTTTAGTCCTCGGCCAGGTTTAAATCTATCAAGCTGGGAGACGGTTCTCGTTTTGATGCCTCCGCTTCAAAATAGAAAGTGCTTCTCCGGGGAACTGGAAATGGTGATTAGCAATGGACATGACACTCTTGCAGTGTTTTATGGCGGAAATCAGTAGCCTCCTGGTTCTCTCCTCCTCCCATTGTTCCTTTGTCAAGGGAACAAGCTCCTACGATCGCGGACGATTTGTTCGTTGTCAGTTGCCTCTTTGATTCCAACCCCCCCCAAAAAGATGGAACTAACAGCTGCTCATCTGGTTTGTGTTTTGGAAGATGAAAAATCCCTTGGGGCCACCAGTGTTTTTTTGTTTTTGTTTTTGTTTGGTGGACGGATGCCAAAATCCAGAGATGAATACTGAAGGAATATCAGCCCCTGGTCTCATGTTGGTCTGTGAGCATAATAAAGAATTGAATGCTTGATTGTCTATGGAGATTCTCTGTCATCCAGGTCAGAGAGTGCTTTTCCGAAAGGCAACTGGACTTTCTTGGTTTTTCCTTGAAGACATTCCTCTTCTCATCCAAGAAGCTTCTTCAGTTCTGACCGAATGATGGAGGATGGAAGGATTTATATGCCTTGCAGTCGTCTGGTCATTAGTCCTCCTTCTGAGAGTCATTGATGCCGCTTGGAGCTTTATCGGTGCCCTCAGAGTCACCTGAATCAGGCTGCAATTGGTTCTTGGGGCCTCTTGAATGATTGACTGTTAAAAGACAAGCTGGCTTGGCCCTAGACGTGTGGCTTCCACACGTTTGGATTGTTGGGGAAGAGAACAAATTCTCCCTTCCAACTTCCGACCAGCTCAAATGCGCTTAGCATCCAAGCTCCAACATGAAACGTGATGGGACTTAGATTGGTTAAGCTCCAGACCAACCAAAGATAGTGCAATCACCTTTCTAACCTCTTTCAGGATTCTGCAACCTCTCTGGCCTCCCCCGGTTCTGTGTCGTCTGAATAGAAGATTCCGTGGGACCCTTGCATAATAATAATAATAATAATAATAATAATAATAATAATAATAATAATAATAATAATAATAATGATGATGATGATGATGATGATGATGATGATGATAATAATAATAATAATAATAATAATAATAATAATAATAATAATAATAATAATAATAATAATGGGAGCAAACAGGGAGACTTCAGAGTGGTTAAAGAATGTAACGGATATCACCCTTTCTACCACCTGCTGCAATCCAGGAAGCTCAACACCACCACCAAGAGCCATTGCAAAGAATTCTCCATCATCAGAGGAAAAGGTTGAAAAAACAGGAAGCTCCTTTGCAAGGAAAGGAAAACCGTTGAGAAATTGTAAAGTGGATTTCAGCAGAGTGTTACTATTGATCAGAGGGCTTGCCCTGCCTGTCCTGGTGGAGCTACCAACTCAGAGTTACACTCAAAGGGTAAACAACAGTCTCATTAAGGAAGCACCAGGAGCAGCCCCACCAACACTGACAGAGCAAGTCACTAGTATATTAAAAAATGGCAAACCTCACTCCCTTCTAAGCGTGATGATGTTACCTAGTTTGGTAACGAAATGTCTGCAAGAAAATCACCATACTCAGAGAGCACTAAGGACCCTGGAGTTCTCCTCCTCCTCCTCCTCCTCCTCCTCCTCCTCCTCCTCCTCCTCCTCCTCCTCCTCCTCCTCCTTTCAACATTCATATTTGTAACTCTGATGATGTTACCTAGCTACCTAGTTTGGTAACGAAATGTCTGCAAGAAAATTACCATACTCAGAGAGCACTAAGGACCCTGGAGTTCTCCTCCTCCTCCTCCTCCTCCTCCTCCTCCTCCTCCTCCTCCTCCTCCTCCTCCTCCTCCTCCTCCTTTCAACATTTATATTTGTAACTCTGATGATGTTACCTAGCTACCTAGTTTGGTAACGAAATGTCTGCAAGAAAATTACCATACTCAGAGAACACTAAGGACCCTGGAGTTCTCCTCCTCCTCCTCCTCCTCCTCCTCCTCCTCCTCCTCCTCCTCTCAACAAACCCCATTGATGATGTTACCTAGCTGGGTCATGAAATGTCTGCAAGAAATCCACCAAGCTCAGACAGCATGAAGGACCCCACAATTCAACCCTGAGCTACCAATATTCTCTTGGAATCTGTGGCCTACACCACTAAACCCTTAAACTCAACACTACCCAACAGATACCACTCATGAAAACCCATGTCAAGATGGCCAATTGCCTTTTTTTTTGTATAACCTCAGGAAAAGAGAACCTCGCCCCAGTGATCTTGCTCAAAATATGAAGGGGCTAGAAAGCTCCTCCTTTAATTCTCAATGAAAATATGAATGTTATAGCCAAACCATTTTGCCTGGATTGGCCAACCGAAGAACCATCACGTTGCTTAACGGGGGCATCTCCCTCACTTCCTCCTGTTGTTAAACAAAGAAGCAGGTTAATCAAATTTTCTTTTATCTTGCCCGTTGTGTAATTAAAACCACAACAAATGGTGCAGTTGACATTTTTACATCTAATTGTGCCTAATGAAACATTAAGGACAATTAAAAGCAGCTCTTCTTCCACCCTGCAGGTTATTATAGGCTGACAAAGAGCTGTCATTGGCTTAGTTAGTTAGGGTTTGTTAATTATATTAAGAGTTGATCACAGTTTCTGGCTGGAAATTTGTGTTCCCATCTTGGCCTCTGAAATGCTTTTAGGTGCTTTAGAGCAGGGGTTTTTCTCAGCTTTGGCAACTTTTAAGAATTGCCTCAACGTCAGAGTATGAATTTAGTAAATAATAATAAAAGCTGTGCGGATTTCAACTCCCAGAATTTTTCCAAAGGGAAGATGACATAGAGGATCAGATCAAGGAATTTTCTGCAGATTTACATTTTCCAGCTGTCAGGCACAAAGGATCAGGGCCATATGTTAAGTTGCCATTCAATTGCTCAAGCCTATAGACAAGAATCTAGTCAAGTCACGTTCAATATCAAATTGGCTCCAGATAAGGGTCAACGGAACTCAAGAAGGGTTGGACTTCAACTATTTGGGACAATGCAAGTACTCTAAGCTGATGACGTGCTTAACTCCACCCCTCTTCTTGTACTCCAACTGAACTGGGTCTTGCTAGGAGTAGAGCAACTTACCTTAATGGACAGGATGGACCCTACTTGTTTTCCCAAGAGAAAAGGCTCTTGAGAATCCGTGTTGGAGTCACAATGTCCATTTATACCAGAGTCTTCACAAGACGCATCTTCAATCCTGTGAAGATGAATAACGTTAACAGCTATGTTCTCATTGAAGAAGTCTTCTTGTTCAACCTATATAAGGGCTTTCTTCTCCAGCTCAGACACCCAAATTCTCTTGCCTTGAACCAGGGTTTGGTTTGTTCTGCTTTTCCTTTTGTGGCTGACCCTGCAATTTCTTTCTTCTCGTGCTCGTAAAACATCATTTCCCCCTTAATCCTCAAGAAACAAAATCTTAAAAGTAGGTTATTGCTGGCTTTAGGGCATCAAACAAGACAGCTGTCCTTCAGCTCATAGGCAGAATTGACTCCTTCTGTTACCATCCCAGAGTTAGTATGTTAGGGAGCTGGTAAAAGATGGATCAGGAATGACTTCTTCCCATAGACCAGGGGTCACCAACCTTTCTGGATTGGTGGCCTGGTGGGAAAGGGAGGGACAGGCACCTTTATGCATGCATGAACACACACGCGCAAATGTGGCTGCACGCGCGCAAACAGGGTTGTGAGCAGTGCTCTCCACAAATGCTGCCCAGCACCGCCTCGCGGCTCGGCTAGCGCTGGTGAGAGGCTCACGGCTCACAGCTTGGCCTGCGCCAGTGCAAGGACAAGGGGTTGCGCGCATGCACTGGCCAGCCACTCACATCACCCAGTGACCAGGAGGCCATGGCCCGGTAGTGGGCCGTGGCCCATAGGTTGGGGACTTCTGCCATAGACTACCTAACTAGCTGCTGCAAAGGTGGATAGGAAGCTGACCCTTTCTCTTTTCGTAGGTCAAAGGGCTACCTGTAAAGAAGGATAAATCCATAGAACTGAATTCTGGGTCTCACATTTTTATACCATATACCAGGGGTCAGCAACCTGAAACAGTGAAAGAGCCACTCGGAACCGGTTCCCTCACAAAAGGAAAAACTGGGAGCCGCAAAAAATGTGTGCACATGCGCGTACATGCACGCATGCGCAGAACAGGGTTTGACTGAAGAGTGGGGCCAAGGCGAGATATGCACCTACCCTGCATATTTGAATTGATTGGTTGAACTTTTTTAGTCCCACCTTTTTTTTTTTACTCCACATGGCAGAGGACTGGGAGCCGCAGGAGATGGCTGAAAGAGCCGCATGCGGCTCCGGAGTCGCGGGTTGCAGACCTGTGCCATATACCAAGGGTAGGCAACCTCGGCTCTTTTATGTCTCATGGACTTCAACTCCCAGAATTCCTGAGTCAGCTATGCTATGCTGACTCAGGAATTCTCGGAGTTGAAGTCCATGAGTCATAAAAGAGCCGAGGTTGCCTACCCCTGCCATATACCTCTAGAGATTCCATTTATGGATGTGCCTTTTTAATCTAAAAGAAGAAGGGCTAACACGGAAGCTCATCGACGTTCCTTTTTAATATAAGCTTTTGTGTTTTGCCCACCTCTTCCTCTCTCCTCCCTTTTTTGATGAGCGCCTTCCACCCTTTTTCCGAGCAGATCTTCCCTTTAGCTAACACTTCAAAAATCGCAACCGCGTCACCACCTACCAAAAAAAAAAAAAAAAGAGAGAGTTTTCATTCTCCAACAGGTTCCAAAACTGTCAACTGGGTAATCTTGCAGAACAAATATTCTCTCTCCTCTGGTGACACCCGGTCCAGATTCTTCTGGAGTGAACACCACGGTTATTTTCCCCTTTTATGGCAGTTCTCGCCATCCCTGGGAGAGACGACTTTTGTTTAAATCTTGGTAAAAGACGTGGCTATTATGTGAAGCCTCTGGAGATGGTTGGGAGAGAAAAGGAGAATGATAGATGGGCAGACTCGGTCCCTGTAGCTTCTCTGTCTAATTTTTCAACGGCTTTTGGACCATGCTGCGTGTTGGAAGCGTCTCCATTCATCACCCCGTAAGCCGGGGGTGGGGGTGGGGAAGAAGCCAGCCGGTGGAGATGTCTACATCTTTTGTGCTCCTCCATATCCTCCTTGGCAGAGGTTAGGCTGTCACTTGCCTGAAACTGTGAGAAAAATGAGGAGGTCCCTTGGATTCTCTCTGGCTGTGTAATTAGTCCTTTTTGTTTGCGTGTGACGAACCCTTGGCGGAGATTGTGTACACCAGCCGGGAACTGCGGTCTTCTTAAAAGCAGATGGGCGCCTCAAGGTTGGGAAGTCAAGTCCGCTCGGAGGAGGTAGAAGCAGAAGCGGGGGGGGGGGGGAACCTTGGCAGCAACTGTTGGAATCTCAAAGCTGAAAAGTCTTCATTTTCTCCCTGGGTTTCTCCTTTGGTCAATAATTGCCAATGTTTGAAAATCAGCTGGTGGGAAGTGAACCAAATCTCCAAACGACCGACCACGAATTGTTATTCCCAGAAGTTGTAATTACTAACTTATCTGTTAAACCTAGAATTAAGGAGAGATTTCCTGACAGTGAGAACAATTGATCAGCGGAACAGCTTTGCTTCCAGAAATCCGTAGGAGCTCAATCACTGGAGGTTTTTAAGAAGAGATTGGACAGCCATTTGTCTGGGATGGTATAGGGCAGGGGTAGGCAACCTCGGCTCTTTTATGACTCATGGACTTCAACTTCTGGGAGTTAAAGTCCATGAGTCATAAAAGAGCCGAGGTTGCCTATCCCTGATTTAGCCTCCGGTCCCCTAATCATCTTTGTTGCTCTTCTCTGCACTCTTTCTAGAGTCTCAACATCTTTTTTACATCGTGGCGACCAAAACTGGATGCAATATTCCAAGTGTGGCCTTACCAAGGCCTTGTAAAGTGGTATTCCCATGATCTTTCTCGTTGTCATTGTCCTCTTTCTCCTTCTTTTAGCTGACTCAGGAATTCTGGGAGTTGAAGTCCATGAGTCATAAAAGAGCCGAGGTTGCCTACCCCTGGTATAGGGTCTCCTGTTTGAGCAGCGGATTGGACTAGAAGACCTCCAAGGTCCCTTCCAACTATGTTATTCTATTATCTCTTCCCATCATGTCTTCCTTGGCTGTTAGAAAAGGACTCTCAGCTTTTCAAATGAGTCTTGATCACGATTCTACCACTACAAAGATGATCGGGGGACTGGAGGCTAAAACATATAAAGAACGGTTGCAGGAACTGGGCATGTCTAGTCTAATAAAAAGAAGGACGAGGGTGACATGATAAGACTCTTCCAATATCTCAGGGGCTGCCACAAAGAAGACGGGGCCAACCTATTCTCCAAAGCACCTTAAGGCAGGAAAAGAAGCAAGGGATGGAAACTCATCAAGGAAACTAAGGGGAAATTTCCTGACAGTGAGAATTAATCAGTGGAACTGCTTGCCTCCAGAAGTTGTAGGTGCCCCATCACTGGAGGATTTTAAGTGATTGGACAGCCATTTGCCCAGAACAGTATAGAGCAAGGGTGTCAAACTCAATTTCCCTGAGGGCCGCATCAGCATTGCGGTTGCCCTCATGGGGCCGGGTGGGTGTGGCCTGGGTGGGCGTGGCCTACTGGGTGGGCGTGGCTAGAGTGCGTATGGCCTACTGGGTGGGCGTGGCCAGCTCTACATCATTTGCATCAAGGGTGCCTATGGGGGCCTGGGCAGGAGTGGGACAGATCTGAGGGTCTCTGGCAGAAGGAGGGTCTCTGGGCCAGGGCCAAGGCAGTGGGAACCGTTCCCTTACTGTTTCCAGGATGGCTTCGCGGGCCGCATGAAACCACTTCGCGGGCCGCATCCGGCCCCCGGGCCTTGTGTTTTGACATGTCTGGTATAGAGTCTCCTGCTTGAGCAGGTGGGTTGGACTAGACGATCTCCAAGGTCCCTTCCAACTCTGTTATTTTTGCATTCTTTCACTGGGGATTGCCTCTTGCTGAGGACAGGATAGTGGTAGAGGACCCAGATTGTTGGGGGCAATTAAGCTGACTTTGTAATAATGCCGCTTGGGGGGGTGGTGAAAGCCCTAATAAGTAGGCATATACATAGAATGAAGGCTACTGCTAAGCTTGTAAGCCGCCCTGAGTCTTCGGAGAAGGGCGGGATATAAATGGAATTAAAATAAATAAATAAAAATAAATGGTTTCATCAACTCTCTCCCCCTTTGCTCTCTGCCTCTTTCCCTGCATTCTTCAGGGAATCTTCAGAATACTTCAGTTATCTCCGTTTTGATTCCTCTCCCAAGTGTCTTTCGATCCCGCCTCTCTTCCATCAACTGCTTGTAAATCCTCCCCACGGTAGAGATTAGAGAAGGAATGAGAGACGGATGCTGTCAGTAAGGGGAGCTAATCTGACTCTTGATAACAGCACCGAAGTGATACAGATGGACATCTAGAGGCTTCATCCCAAGCTGGAGAAGGATCTCTGTGGAGAAAAAGGGGTTTTTTTTTGTTCTCGGTGGAGTTGGAACTGAAGAAGCATGAAAGCACTGTTTGGGAGGCCATCAACAGTTTCATAGCTTGGCAAATTACACCAGGGGCAAGCGAGCTGGGTCCAGCCTCTTCTCGTGAGCAGTGGTTGCTTGTAATAAGAGGTTATTTTTCAAGAGCTTCTAGGTTGAGCAGGTGAATATTTACCCGGGATACAACGTGCTAAACATCAAAGCTGTGTTGACTTTCTACAAAGCCGCAGAGCACCCTCATCTCCATAACAACTTGCTAATCACCTCTCGGATTCTTCTTCTTTCATTCCACCATCGCTAGTCAAGTAGTCCTTGACTTAGGATCACCACGGAGCCCATCATTTCTGCGGCTAAGCGAGACAGCTGTAAAGTGCATTTTGCCCCATTTCCACAATCTTCCTTGCCACAGCTGTTAAGGGGATCACCGCAGCGGTTAAGTTAGCCACACACTGCTTGTTTTAAGGGAACCTGGCTTCCCCCTTGACTTGGCTTCCCGGAAGGTCACAAGATGACCTTAGGATGGGACACGACATCCATCATAAAGATGAGTCAGTTTCCAAGCGTCTGAATTTTGCTCACGGGACACACTGGGATGCTGCGAAAGTTCTACGTGTGAAAAACGGTCATGGGTCCCTTTTCTCAGCCCCGTTGTAACTTGGAACGGTCACTGAATGAATGGTTGGAAGTGGAGGGCTTACAACTTCAAAGATGTCAAACTCTTCTTCAGAAGGGTAAAGGAGGAGGGGGCCTGTGTGGCAGCCCACAGCCACAAGCCATCCGAAGCCACGAAAACTCACCTGTCTACAAGCATTCAGGTGTGACATTCAAGACTCATCAAAGTCATTACCTGTTTTGCTGACCTGAGCATATAGAATGAAGCAGACAGCTGTTGGTCTTGCAAGCTAACACGGCATGTCTGAAAGCCGCCGGGCTTGTTTCATCCCTCTGTTTGCTGCATTCGGAACAGGCAAACGACACCAACGCAGCTGGTCTGCAACCTGTCACCCCCAACTGGCCCCAAATTATAGTCCTACACCATGACACTCATTAAATTCATCACCTCGTGACCGGACCCAATTTTATGACTTTTTTTTTGCAGTGGTTATAAAGTGGATGCTGCAGTCGTTAAGCAAACACCGGGGTGGTTGAACAAACCCATTGTTTTACTGGAAGTAGACTGGAAGCAGATAGCAGCTTCTAGCAAAGCCACTCTAAATCACAGTCACATTTTATTTATTTATTTATTTATTTATTTATTTATTTATTTATTTATTTATTTATTTATTTAAATTTATATGCCGCCCTTCTCCCTAAGGACTCAGGGCAGCGCACAACCATAAAAATTAAAAACATAAAATAGAAAATTTTAAAAAAAGAATTAAACAATAAATACAATAATTGTATGACAATTTAAAAACCAGTAAAAAGCTAATTAAAACCGTAGTCAGTCCAGGCCCGCTTGTTGGAACAACCACGTCTTCAGGTCACGGCGGAAGGACCAAAGGTCAGGGGTGATCACGGGGTGCTACAAACAGCTGTAAATGTGGGTTGTCCAAAATAGAGTCACGTGATCTCAGGCGACATTGGAATGCGGGTGCAAATTCTCTTTAATCAAGCAAAGGGAGACCCAGCTGGGGAAGGGGGGAAAAATGCAGAACGTGGATTGCTTATCCCAACCCTTTTGTAACATGGGTTCCTTACCATTGTTTTGTGCTAATGGGGAGGGCAGGCTTGGAAAAAGCGTGGTTCTTTTTCCTGGTGGGAATCCAGATGCCTGGATGCCCTGCTTTGATGCCCCCCCAAGCCAGCCCAGCAGGGAATCCATCCTTCTTTCTGGAGATAATTCATGCATGGTTATTTATTTTCCTTTTTCTTTTTTTCTTTTTCCTTTCCTGGGGAACTGTGATTAGTTTGCAAGTCAGAGAGGAGAATAATCATCTCAAGATGGTGCACAGCTGCTCCAGCCCTCTTTCATTACGGGCGCTGCACAGCTGACTTCCTCTGATTGCCGGTGATTTTCTCAATTACGGATTGGGAAAAAATGCGGTGGAAGAGTTGCAGATGTCATCCGGGGAACCAGAGTTTCGTGCCTCGGAGTGGGCGCCTGTGGGGGCTTGTAAGGTGGAGATGTCAAATGCAACCCACTCTTCTTACAAAGCGGTCATCTACTGAATTGGCAGACATGGCATCAAAATCTGTGTTGCTGAGTTATTCCGCTGTTTTCATTGGGCAAATATTTCTGTTTTATTTTAGAACAGGGTGTCTCCATTTTGATAGCTGCCAGACGTGTGGCCTTCAGCACCCAGACTTCCCCAGCCAGCATAGCTATGACTAAGAATTCTGGGAGTTGAAGTTCATACAGGTAATCTTTGACAACCAGTTGCATTGTTTGAAGTTATGATGGAGCCAAGTAATGATGGACCCAAACGTGTACTTATGGCCCAGATTTCCAGATGTGTGACCCAGAATTCCCCCAATTTAAAGTTGATCCCAAAACAGGTATTTGATTGATCCCAAAACAGGTATTTACAACCCAGATTCAAAACTTATATAGTCTAGGAATGGTCCTCCTGAGTATGGTGTCCTCTATATAGAAATACACCTTCTATCATCTCTGATCATTGGTCATAATGGGAACTGTAGCATCTGGAAAACATCACATTGAAGAAGACAAGGGTATGTAAATATTGGTCACAATAAAACTCCCTTTTTACGATACCTTAATTCGGGGTAGAGTCAGGGCGGCTGAATAGAGCTGAACTTTTACTGGCCAGAGGCCTTTCCTGATGCAGATATTATTACTTTGCATCCTAGGAGAGAAACATCTGCCGGTCCCTAGGATTGACCTCTCAATCTTTCGAGTGGGAGGCATCTAGTCCACCATTAGGCCACCATGCTGCCTGCCTATCTATCTATCTATCTATCTATCTATCTATCTATCTATCTATCTATCTATCTATCTATCTATCTATCTATCTATCTATCTATCTATCTATATTATCTATATCTATCGATCAATCAATCAATCTCCCTCTTTTTATGACCCTGTGGTCCTTTAATTTGGAGTAGAGTCAGGGCGACTGGATGGAGCTGAGCATTTACTAGCCAGATGCCCTTCCTGACATCACATGGAGTTCACAGCAGATTTTTTTTTTATTTGCACCCTAGGAGAGAAGCATCTGCTTCTACCTAGGATTGAACTCTCAACTTCCTGAGTAGGTGACAAGAGTATTGGCCACCAGGCCGCTCATAAATACTGGTCACAATACAGATATATTGTCCAACCTGAATCAATGCATAGCAAAGGTTTGTGTCCCAAAACTATTTGCCAGGGAGTGGAGAAATATAGACACAGTGGAAGAACATCCTTCCCTCCTAATTAATAGTAAAATGCGTATCTCTGAATGGGTAACTCCAGTTCGGATTTAAAGCTGGCCGGATCCCAAGCTAATTAGATCCAAGAATCTGTTCTGAAGCTGTTCTCCTATGTGTTGATGGGATAGCAAATCCCTAGCTACTTCTTCACTGCCATTAGTTCAAATTGCCAAACAATCTTGTCTTGGAAAGTAATTAAATAGACCTTAGTTCTTTTAATTACCATTTGCCTCTTGGTAGATGTTCAAAAAAATAAAGGCGACGCAAAGGACATTGAACAATTCGCATTCCAAAAAATTGTTCCTGTGCAAGGAGAAAGGTTGATCCATCAGCACGACAATTAGCTCCAAGCTGTGCCTGAAGTGATCCAGGCATGGAAACAAAGGAATATGGATCAGCTTGGTTGAATGCAAGAAATAGATCAAATCTCAGAGCAACCAGGAATAGGACTGTGCTACAAAATTGATGAGAATAAGGATGTGGAACATTTGGGTGCTCAAGAGAGGTGCTTAAATATTTTTTGTAGAAGGCATGTCCCACCTACGGATTTCCAGTAATTGGAAATGCAGTTGGGAAGGTCTAAAAAAAAGTGACTCATGACCATTTTTCACACTTATGACCAATGCAGCGTCCCTGTGGTCACATGATCAAAGTTTAGACGCTTGACACTGGGCCTGTATTTATTCTTCTTAGCTCTTTGAGATCATCAATAGAAGAGAATATTTGTAGCTCAGGGGTCCTTGGTGCTCTCTGGGCTTGGTGGTTTTCCTGCAGACGTTTCATGACCCAACTGGGCAACCTAATCAGTGCTAGAAGGGAATGGAAGAGGAGGACTCGGATCTGTGGTGCTCTCTGAGCCTGGTAGTCTTCTTGTAGGCGTTTCATGACCCAACTAGGCAACCTTCTCAGTGCTAGAAGGGAGCAGGGTTTTCAGAATGGAGGAGAAGAAGAAAAGGAGGAGAAAGAGGACAATGACAACGAGAAAGATCATGGGAATACCACTTTACAAGGCCTTGGTAAGGCCACACTTGGAATATTGCATCCAGTTTTGGTCGCCACGATGTAAAAAAGATGTTGAGACTCTAGAAAGAGTGCAGAGAAGAGTAACAAAGATGATTAGGGGACCTGAGGCTAAATCAGGGGTAGGCAACCTTGGCTCTTTTATGACTCATGGACTTCAACTCCCAGAATTCCTGAGTCAGCTATAAAAGAGCCGAGGTTGCCTACCCCTGGGCTAAATCATAGGAAGAATGGTTGCAGGAATTAGGTTTGTCTAGTTTAATGAAAAGAAGGACTAGGGGTGAGATGAGAGCAGTGTTCCAATATTTGAGGGGCTGCCACAAAGAGGAGGGGGTCAACCTGTTCCCCAAAACACCTGAAGGTAGGGCAAGAAGCAATGGATGGAAAATAATCAAGGAGAGAAGCAATCTAGAAGTTTCCTAACAGAACAAATAATCAGTGGAATAACTTGCCTCCAGAAGTTGTGCTTTCTCCAAAACTGGAAATATTTAAGAAAAGATTAGACAACGATTTATCTGGAATGGTGTAAGGCTTCCTGCTAGAGCAGAGGGTTGGACTAGAACAGACATGTCAAACTCGCGACGTCACGTGACATTGTGCGACATATCGGAGCTTTTTCCCCATTGCTGACAATGGGGTGGGCGCGGTTTCGTTGCAACGTGTCCGGCCCGCGGGCCGGCAGTTTGACACCCCTGGACTAGAAGGTCCCTTCCAACTCTGTTATTCTGTTATTCTGACTCTGGGGTTCTTGATGTTCTCTGAACTTGGTGGTTTTCTTGCAGATGTTTCATGACCCAATTAAGGTTACATCATCTGTGCTACAAGGGATCTTGGCTTTGGCTTAAGATCAGCCAAAGCCAGCCAACTTTACTACCAGCTTGCAATTTCATACTAAGAGTCAGCCAAAATTTGTTCCAGAACTGGTTCATGTCTTGAATCGCTTGGGAAAAAAATAATAACGTGAAAGATGATGGATGCTTCACGGACGGAAGAAAGCTGGGAGTTGTAGACTTTGGAGAAAGAGATAATCCCCATGCTTCTGAGACTGCAGGATCCTCTAATCCCTCAGACAGATGATAACAACAGAGACGGGAAAACCAGCCAGGCGAGGGGAAGATTGCTGCTTGTTGGAGGAAGACAGATGTTTGAGGTGCCTAAGCCAGATTCATACAAAGCAGATGTTGCCAACTCCCCCTAGGAAAGACGGATCTGTAATATGTCACCAAAAGTACCATCAACTGTATATACAGCCCCCCAAAAAAGCAACACAAAAGCTAGCCTTCTGGGAAGGAGAAGCCATCAGAAAAAGACTCTACTTAGCAGAGTGTGAAGGCTGAGTGTGAGACCCGTTCCTCAAAGAATGATATCATAAATCCCAGCTT
The DNA here is from genome assembly GCF_964194415.1 of Vipera berus. Classification (NCBI taxonomy): domain Eukaryota; kingdom Metazoa; phylum Chordata; class Lepidosauria; order Squamata; family Viperidae; genus Vipera; species Vipera berus. The sequence continues at coordinate 6,814,176 of NC_138217.1, read as the reverse complement.
AAGTTCCAGAGAGCCAGTGCTTAAGAGAAGGAGATTTTTGGAGAGGTGTGAGTGAAGGACCATTGTCAAGCCCTTTGGTAGGTGCCTAAAACTAAATTGGATTCTTTTTTCAAGTACAAATCTCCTGCGGTGCTTTTCAATAAGATTTATTCAGATGGAAGGGAAAGCTTGCAAGAATTCCAGCAGCTGGTTTGGTAGTATTTAAGGCACCAGGAGAGAAAAAACGGGAGACTAGTTCTATTCTCCAAAGCACCCAGAGGGCAGGACAAGAAACAATGGTAGGAAATTGATCAAAGAGAGAAGCAACCTGGAATTAAGGAGAAACTTCCTGACAGTGAGGACAATCAACCAGTGGAACTGCTTGCCTTCCGAAATGGTGGGCGGTCCATCACTGGAGATTTTTAAGAAGAGACTAGACAGTCATTGTCTGAAATGGTATAGGTTCTCCTGATTGAGCAGGAGGCTGGACTAGAAGACCTCTAAGGTCCCTTCCAGCTCTATTCTCTTAGTTCCACTTTAGGCATGAAAGCCAGTTGGGTGACTGTGGGTCAATCACCAGGTGACCATGAGTTCTAGTCCTGTCTTAGGCATGAACCCAGCTGGGTAACTTTTGGGCCAGTCACCAGGAGATGGTGAGTTCTAGTCCCGCCTCAGGCATGAAAGCCAGCTGGGTGACTCTAGATCAATCACCAGGAGACGGTGAGTTCTAGTACCACCTTAGGCATGAAAGCTGGCTGAGTCCTCCGTTGGTTATCATATGTTGAAATTAAGTCTCTTTTAAGGGAGCTTTTGGAAAATGACAGGAAGGGGAAAGAAAGACATGAGGCAGAAGGGTAAATTATTAGAGTTAAATTAAGGCCAACTCCTTTTGACTTTCAACCCAGGATGTCAACTCTACAACAAACCTGACTGCAGCCATTTTGCTCCGATAGACACAGAAGTTCTCACCTGCTTTTTTTTTTTTTTTTTAAAAACTCTTTCAAATGACCTTTTCAAATCCATTCCCCCCCCCACACACACACTGGTCTTGTTTAGGGAACTTCATTGGTTGCCCAGTTCAACCTGCTGACTTTCCCCTAAGCCACCGGGGTCCATGGACCGGTACCGGGCCGTGGCATGCCAGCAACCAGTCCACACAAACAAGCAAAGCCCATCTGCCTAGGATGCAGGCAGCACACAAAACCACACACTCTCCGGTCTGCGGAAAAACCTCTCTCCACGGAACCGGTCCTTGGTGCCCCAAAGGTTGGGGACCTCTGCTCTAAGCACCTTCTTTTCCCCCCTTTACCCTCGAGCAAAGCCTCAACTTTGGAGCTTGCAGTACTTTTTCTGACAACTCCACCTTCCGCATCAACTCCTTGTGAGTGACGGCAGCCGCTGGCTGCTCGCAGCCGTGGCACCACATCATGTAGTCATCATAATTGCATGAAATAATAATATCTAAAAGGTCTTCCGGTGAGTGACAAGCTTGAGAATGCACCTTGTCACCTGCCAAAGATGTTCTCCAGGCACGCAAGGAACGCCCCCAGCTGTTCTGTCTCTTGGTCAATGCGTGCAGCCAGCTGGAGTTAATCCAATTAACCTGACAAAGTCAAGAAGGGTAGACTCTTCTCCCTGCCTTGCAGTTGAAAATGAGCCGCTGTGACGAAGCAGATGGTGGAGTCCCAAACTGTGCAGTTTTTGATACGCAGAGACAAATCACTATTGGGTACAGCCCAGAAGTGCGAGTTAAAAACTGTGAGAACGTCTGCCGTCCAAAAGTTGGCATATCTAGAAATGAAGATCACGGCCGACCCACTCAACACTGTCCTCTCCAGTTTTTGCTGGTCTCTTGTTTCAAATGGTGACCGCAGCCCTGAGATCAGAAGGCATGTAGCCTTGGAAGAACTGCAACAACAATAACGACAGAGTTGGAAGGGACCTTGGAGGTCTTCTACTCCAACCCCTTGCTCAGGCAGGAAAACCTGTACCATTTCAGACAAATGGCTGTCCTGTCTCTTCTTGAAAACCTCCAGGGTTGGAGCAGCCACAACATCTGGAGGCAAGTTGTTGCACTGATTAATTGTTCTCACTGTCGGGAAATTCCTCCTTAGTTCTAAGTTGCTTCTCTCCTTGATTAGTTTCCATCCATTGCTTCTTGTCCTGCCTTCAGGTGTGTTGGATAATAGCTTGACACCCCCGCTCCCTTGTGACAGCCTGTTAGATATTGGAGCAACCTCCGGCATGAATAGCATGCAGAAGAGCAAAGACATCAGCCTTGCAAACAAATGCAGATTAGTTAACGCAATAATTTTTTCCCCAGTTGTTACTTATAGCTGCGAAACGTGGACTCTAAAAAAGGCAGATAGGAGAAGGGTGGATGGCTTTGAACTGTGGTGCTGGTGATGGCTATGACACATCCCATAGATTGCAAACATCACAAAGAAAGATGTCCTAGACCAAACCTCACCAAAAAAAATCACTTGAAACCAGGATCGCCAAACAGAGGCTGTCATACTTTGGTCACGTCATGAGAGCTGACCCACTTGAAAAGTCAATTATGCTGGGAGTGATCAGCAGAAAAAGGAGAAAGGGACACCCTAGTATCCACTGGCTGGACACTATACGGGACGCCAGGGAAATCAGGAGACTCAGGCAGTTCAAATGAGTCTAAAGTTTTGTTGCAAGCTTAAGCTCACTACAAGAATCTGACCAACTAACCGTCAAGGGAAACGAGCGGGAGATAAGAGAGGCTTTCAAGCTGGGCTGGATGTCTGGCAGGCGTGCAGGGATTTCGTGACTTATGACGTGTTTGACCCCACCCCCTCAGGCTCAGCCTGGTCATTTCCTACAACGACCCTGGGATGACCACAGTAGATCTGAAGGGGGCAGCAGTGCAAGGTAGAGGGGCATGGAGAGAGCGAATGCATAGAGTGGCCAAGGATCGGGCACGACTGACTGGCTGATGACCACAACTTGTTTCAAGAATCAACTCACCTGCTTGACCTGGGCAGTCCCTTCAATTCATGAGTGAAGAGAGGGATGGGGATCATGATCTTTGCTGCAGAGAGAGCCCTCTTGTTCTGTTCTTGTGAGGTGACAATCTCGGTGACCCTGGTCTTTTGCACTGAAGTTGAGGATTTATAGTGTGGTGGCAATGTGGAAAGCAAGAAGGATGAAGGTGCCACCTACTGGACAGAGAGCCCAAGGAACTGAGGGAAAAAAAATAATAATACATATGTTGGGTAGGAGCATGATAGGAGCTCTTAATAACAAGGTAGGCGTAGAAAAGTAGAGTGAAGGGCACTCCAAAAATTGCATTCTAACCACATGAATCATGGTTATTTTGATTTGTAAATGCCTACCTGCTTGGGGGAAAGTGCCTTACCTAGTACTTAACTGTCAGCCTACTCCAGCGTACAGGCTGTTGCACGTCAACAACGGGCTGTATTTTTCACAGTTTGTATACAGGGAAAGCCCGCAATCTCCCGCCTGTATGTTTTCTATTGCCGAGCACTTGTCTTGCGTCCTCTTTGTCTTATTACAACCTCTGGACGGGAGTCTCGCTTCATGGCTGCAGTCTGCAGCGTTGGCATCTGTGCAAAAAAAGAGAAAGGGAGGAAACACACACACACACACACACAATTCGTACAGATATTTAGGTTGGAATTCTGCTCTCCAAGACAAGAAGGTAAGCCGACTCCTTTGAGCTGGAGGAGACTCCTGCGTAATCCCTTGGACAGCGAAGGTGAGGTGACCGACAAGCAAGTACTGGAGCACATGGCACTGGAAGGCAAAAAAATCACAAAACTGCCTCTCACCTACTTTGGCCGTGTCATGCTGGGGGGAATCGACTGGAGAAAGCAATTGTGTTGGAAAGACTGCTGGTAAACGAAAACCAGGCCGCCAAAGAACATGGTGTCTGGACACCATCAAAACTGACACCGGCCAGAGCATAGAAGAGTTCAAAGAAATTGTGCAAGATTGGGAGATGGGGAAAGACCTGACCCACAGAATTGCCAAGAGCTTGTTGTTGTTGTTGTTAGTTGCAAAGTCGTGTCCGACCCATCGGGACCCCATGGACAACGTTCCTCCAGGCCTTCCTGTCCTCTACCATCTTCTGGAGTCCATTTAGGCTCACGCCTACTGCTTCAGTGACTCCATCCAGCCACCTCGTTCTCTGTCATGCCCTTCTTCTCTTGCCAAGAGCTGGAGACAACTAAATGGATAACATCATCAGCATCCTAAGAGGAGGTAGTTCAGCAGGGCGCCGATCCTGAAGTTACCTCTGTAATGTTGACAACCGTATTAATTCAGCAGTAAAAGTGCCAAACATTTTTAGATCGCAAAACTGTGTCTCATTTATTTTGCCTGTGTCATGCAGGTGAACTCCCTGGAGAAAGCAATTATGTTTGGAAGCGTCAGCGGTAAAAGGAAACCAGGCTACCAAAAAACACAGTGGCAGGACCCCATCAAAGCTGACCCCGGCCTCTCCAAGAAATAGCACAAGATGGGAAGAAGTGGAGGGACCACCACACCACGTGAGACGCTTACCTCTTCTTTCAAGCCACAACTTATCACCCACGCCTTCCTCTCGGGCACACGACTGCCAAGATTTACCCAGCGGTGACCTCTTTTTCAGTGAAACTCTAAGCTATACGTTCTCTTGAATTCTGGCTGCGGAAAAACAAGGGAGTTGCAGAAGAGCTGGCAGACGGCAATTAAATTATCTTCCCACCGCACGCACACAGATATTCTGGTCTGAGCGACTCCTCTTCAGCTCCGTTCAGAGCGACTGCTGGGTTTATTAATACGGGTTGTTAGCATTTCCCAAGGCTACAGTCATCTTCAAATCGGAGGCGACCAGCAGCTCTCGCTTTGCTCAGTTTGAGGGGAAGCCACTTCGGTAATTAGCCCGGCCTGTGTCTCTCGGCTTGTCTTTCCCCAAAGATTCGGCACTGCCAATGGGGCCGCTGGATTCTTTCATGCTGATAATTCTCTGGTAATTATTGGGAAAGAGCAGCAGGAGGAAGAATGCTTGCGGAGGTTGTAGCCGAGGGAAGGGAAGACTTTGACTTGCAGGAGGGGGTGCTGATTTGCCTCAAAGGGAGATGGGGCTGCTGTGTTTTTCACACAACTCGCAGCTGCTCTGCTTTCACACAACTCGTGAGACTGTCGTGGGGGTTGCTTTTAGCTCAGCCGGTTGTGTGAACTGAGTCAGCCGTGGATAAAGCTGGAAGGGGTGGGCGGGTGGGGTTTCCTACTGAGTGGTGGGATTCAAATAATAATAATAATAATAATAATAATAATAATAATAATAATAATAATAATAATAATAATAATAATAATTATTATTATTATTATTATTATTATTATTATTATTATTATTATTATTATTATTATTATTATTATTATTATTATTATTATTATTATTATTATTATTATTATTATTATTATTTTATTTGTATACCGCCCTTCTCCCGAAGGACTCAGGGCAGTGAACAGGGCAATACATGTTAAAAGACAAGAATACAAAAATTAAAAGAGATTAAATAAGACGCCCAAAAACTATAACAATAAGTTAAAATACATAAAAAGCAATAAAACCCAAACCCATCACCCATCAGGCCAGGCCGGCTTGTTCAAACAGGTAGGTCTTTAGATCGCGCCGGAAGGAGCAAAGGTCAGGCGCCATCCGGAGCTCAACCGGAAGATGGTTCCATAAATAGGTGAACAACCGGTTCTGTGTGTGGATGCCGCTTCCGGAAGTCCATTCTGGGCCTGGGCAACAAAAAATTAGCTACCGGTTCTGCCGAAGTGGTGCAAACCGGCTGAATCCCACCACTGGTCCTGCTGGTTGTTCAGAACCAAGAGGTCAAGTCTTCTTGGGATTTGGAGCTCAAGTCTCCCTCAAGACCCCATCAGCTCAAGTCTCCCTCAAGACCCCATCAGGTTCTCCCCCCGTGTAGAGTGGGGCTTTTGACAAGTCACCTGAAGCATAACCCTTCACAGTAAGTGAAGGAACAAGTCTTGGTTTAGTGGCATGTCCAGTACAACTATATAAAGGAAAGCGAAATAATCCACCAGAAAAGAAATAGAAGAATGAGAATACATAAACAGTTGAGAGGAATTTATCAGTAGCTGATCTCACAAATGACAACTCAGCCCAATTGGGAAGAAACCTGGGAAGAATCATACTGAGTCATTTTGCCTTAACGAACTCCTTATTAACGAGGCTGGGAAGTTCTTGCAGTCTCCAAAGACTTGCCACAAACAAGAGGGGGTCAACCTTTTCTCCAAAGGCCCTGAAGGCAGGAGAAGAAGCAAGGGATGGAAAGTAATCAAGGAGAGAAGCAACCTAGAACTAAAGAGAAACTTCCTGATGTAACCATTGATCAGTGGAACAGCTGGCTTTCAAAAATTGTGCTCTGTCACTGGAGGTTTTTAAGACGAGATTGGAGAACCATTTGGTATTGGGTCTAGGCTAGACCCGTACCAATCGGGTTTCAGGCCCGGGTACAGCACGGAGACGGCATTGGTCGCGCTGGTGAATGATCTCTGGCGGGCTCGGGACAGAGGTTGCTCCTCTGTCCTAGTCCTTTTAGACCTCTCAGCGGCTTTTGATACCATCGACCATGGTATCCTGCTGCGACGTCTCAGAGGGTTAGGAGTGGGAGGCACAGTTCTTCAGTGGTTCTCCTCTTACCTTCTGGGACGTTCGCAGTCGGTGTTGGCAGGGGGGCAGAGATCGACCTTGAGACCTCTCATTTGTGGAGTCCCTCAGGGATCGGTTCTCTCGCCTCTCCTGTTCAACATCTATATGAAGCCGCTGGGTGAGATCATTCGTGGTTTTGGAGTTGGGTACCACCAATATGCTGATGATACCCAACTTTTTATTTCTACCCCAAACCACCCCAGCGATGCCCTCGACGTGATGTCCCGTTGCCTGGAGGCGGTCCGGGTCTGGATGGGGAGGAACAGGCTTCGACTCAACCCTGACAAGACTGAGTGGCTGTGCGTGCCGGCATCCCGGGAAATTCCGATTATTCCATCATTGGCCATGGGGGGTGAGCTATTACCCCCCGTAGATAGGGCTCGCAACTTGGGGGTCCTTCTAGACTCACAGCTCTCTTTGGAAGAGCATATTGGAGCTGTGACTAGGGGGGCCTTTGCCCAGGTTTGCCTGGTGCACCAGTTGCGGCCCTATCTAGACCGGGATGCCTTGCGCACAGTCACTCATGCGCTCGTGACCTCTCGTCTAGACTACTGTAATGCTCTCTACATGGGGCTGCCCTTGAGGTCCACCCGGAGACTCCAACTTGTGCAGAATGCAGCCGCGCGAGTTGTCTTGGGAGTTTCCCGATACTCCCATGTTACACCTTTGCTCCGCGAGCTGCATTGGCTACCGGTTGCTCTCCGGGTGAGGTTCAAGGTGTTAGTGATGACTTACAAAGCCCTTCATGGCATGGGTCCGGATTACCTACGGCAACACCTGCGGCCGGCGTCAACTTCCCTCCGTCCAGTGCGCTCCCACAGAGAGGGCCTCCTCAGGGTGCCGCCGATCAAAGAATGCCGATTGGTGACCCCCAGGGGGAGAGCGTTCTCTGTGGGCGCGCCAGACCTTTGGAACCGCTTACCGGTTGAGCTCCGGATGGCCCCCGACCTTCGCTCCTTCCGGCGCGATCTCAAAACTTTCTTTTTTGAACAAGCTGGCCTGGTCTGACGGGATGGGGTTGGGTTTTTAAAACTAGTTTTAATTTTAATATGGATTGATTTTATGGGCATGATGTTTAATGGCTTTTTAATTTTTGTATTCGATTTTTACTGTGTATTGCCCTGTTCACCGCCCTGAGTCCTTCGGGAGAAGGGCGGTATAGAAATCAAAAAATTAGATAAAATTAGATTAGGCTAGGGGGTTGGAGTAGAAGACCTCCAAAGTCCCTTCCAACTCTTATTATTCTGTTATTCTGTCGTCTCTTACTTGGTCTCATTGGTTGTTAGAAAGGGCATCTCAGCTTTTCAAATCAGCCTTAATCACAATTGAAGACCAGCACAGGTCTAAGCTAGTGTCTTTCAAACTTGACAGTTTTAACACTTGTGGACTTTAACTCTTTTTTGGAGACAACTATGGGAATTCTCCAGCCATTTTAAAGTTGCCAATTTTGGAAAATCACTGGTCCAAGCTTTTAATTTACAACCCTCTCTCGTCTCGAAAAACCTTCCAGTGGAAAACTTGTCATCCTTGGCCAACATCCTCCTAGCATCCTGAAGTCTTCTTAACTTCACGGTCTCCCTGATCTCAGCCACGGGTTTTCCGGCAATCCTTTTATTTTTATTTTTATTTTATTTATTTTTTTGCCTGTACACGGCGCCACATTAACATAACTGGTAATTAATTTGTTTTAATTGTTTTTATATAATCCCCACGAGCAAGCTCATGTTTTGTTTTGCATCTGTTATGTTTCTGATTCAAATTTTAATGCCTTAATGGGAAGGAAGCCAACTGCTTTTTTTTTCCACTCGGTGCTATGAGCGATCTCTTGGCACACTTCCAACACTGTATTGTTGAACTAACTATACAGCCCTGTAATTTAACTAGCAAAAAATGTGGGCAAATCACTGTTATTAATAATAATAAATCTATTTCGGCAGGTTGACAGCATTAAAATAACAAATCAGCCGGTTGAGGAAAGCTGGTAATTTGGGGTGCTTTTGAATGTGATCATCGCAACAGTGTAATATCCATTGTTAAGGGGCTTTAGGGAGCCCCCACAGATAGGAAGATGTGGGAAGATGTCTGAAGATGACAAGGTGATGCAGAAATAACTGGGGGAGGACACAGAGGGTCTTGGCCTACACTGCTGTTGTCACTCACCCCCTTCTTTTAAATATTAAAAGCAACAAGGGTCTGGAAATGAGGCCTTATCTCTTCCAGTGCTCACTGTTCCAATATTTGAATCAAACTATTTTCCAAAGCACCAAAAAGCAAGACAAGAAACAACGGATGGAAACTGATCAAAGAGAGAAGCAACCTGGAATTAAGGAGAAACTTCCTGACAGTGAGGACAATTAACCAGTAGAACTGCTTGCCTCCAGAAATCACAGGTGCTCCATCACCAGAGATTTTTAAGAAGAGACTTAAGAAGAGACTGGACAGTCACTTGACTGCTTGAGCAGAGGGCTGGACTAGAAGACCTCCAAGGTCCCTTCCAGTTCTATTCTATTCTATTCTATTCTATTCTATTCTATTCTATTCTATTCTATTCTATTCTATTCTATTCTATTCTATTCTATTCTATTCTATTCTATTCTTCTATTCTATTCTATTCTATTCTATTCTATTCTATTCTATTCTATTCTATTCTATTCTATTCTATTCTTCTATTCTATTCTATTCTATTCTGTTCTGTTCTGTTCTGTTCTATTCTATTCTATTCTATTCTATTCTATTCTATTCTATTCTATTCTATTCTATTCTAATTCTATTCTATTCTATTCTATTCTATTCTATTCTATTCTATTCTATTCTTCTATTCTATTCTATTCTATTCTATTCTATTCTATTCTATTCTATTCTATTCTATTCTTCTATTCTATTCTATTCTATTCTATTCTATTCTATTCTATTCTATTCTATTCTATTCTATTCTATTCTATTCTATTCTAATTCTATTCTATTCTATTCTATTCTTCTATTCTATTCTATTCTATTCTATTCTATTCTATTCTATTCTTCTATTCTATTCTATTCTATTCTATTCTATTCTATTCTATTCTATTCTATTCTATTCTATTCTTCTATTCTATTCTATTCTATTCTATTCTATTCTATTCTATTCTATTCTATTCTATTCTATTCTATTCTATTCTATTCTATTCTATTCTATTCCATTCCATTCCATTCCATTCCATTCCATTCCATTCCATTCCATTCCATTCCATTCCATTCTATTCTATTCTATTCTATTCTATTCTATTCTATTCTATTCTATTCTATTCTATTCTATTCTATTCCATTCCATTCCATTCCATTCCATTCCATTCCATTCCATTCCATTCCATTCTATTCTATTCTATTCTATTCTATTCTATTCTATTCTATTCTATTCTATTCTATTCTATTCTGTTGTACAACTTAAATGTGGCTGATGCATATTGGTGGCTGAGATTGGCCGGTCCTGGAAGATATCTTTTCTTAAGATTCTCCGAGCCACAAACGGGCAGAATATTGATTTGCCAATTCCCCTCTGCCTTCTCCTCTCTACATCTTAGGTCAATTGAACTTCTTTTCTTTTTCTTTTCCTTTATTTATCGTCCGGGGGAGTCAATAGCCCGTAATCAGGATACTTCAGGAAATGTGAACCTTTGCAATAACTCTCGGCCTGTTCTGTTTTAACTGATTAGTTTTGCAGTCTGGAATGAAAAATATTGATCCATTGGAGCATTCCAGACCCTGAATTATACCTCGTCAATTGCCATCCCTTTTAAGAAAAAAAGTCCACGGGTAGGCATTATATGAGCCACGGAGACTAATATGTCAAGGTACCTTGATATATTAAGCATGATTGTTCTTTCTCTGCTGCCACGCAGGGGGACGATGGGAAATAAATAAGAAAGAAAGAAAGAAAGAAAGAAAGAAAGAAAGAAAGAAAGAAAGAAAGAAAGAAAGAAAAAGAAAGAAAGAAAGAAAGAAAGAAAGAAAGAAAGAAAGAAAGAAAGAAAGAAAGAAAGAAAGAAAGAAAGAAAAACTGATGGGTGATACAGCTTTAAATAAAAGCCAGAATCCTCTTCATTTAAGGTAAGGTTGAGGAAAGTTGATTACAATTTGTTTTGGTTTTTTGTTTTTTTTTAAATGTGTTTGCAGTAGTTAGACCTTGACTTACAACAGTTTTGTTTAGTGACTGTTCAAAGTTACAAGGGCACTGAAAAAAGTGACTTACGACTGTTTTTCACAGTTGCAACCTTTGCAGCATCTCCGTGATCAAGGCGATCAAAATTCAAATGCTCGGCAACTGGCATGCACCTAGGAGAGTTGCACTATCCCATGCGGTCATGTGATCGCCACTTATGGCCTTCCCAGCTGGCTTCCAACAAGCAAAATCAATGAGGGAAGCCGGGTTTGCTTAACAACCCTGTGATTCGCTTTAGAACTGCGTTGGTCTGCTTAACGATGCAACCAAAAAAGCTTGTAAAATTGTCGCAACTCACTTAGCAACCTTTGTTGTTCTTGTTGTTAGTTGTGAAGTCGTGTCCGACACATCGCGACCCCATGGACAGCGTTCCTCCAGGCCTTCCTGTCCTCTACCATCTTCTGGAGTCCGTTTAGGCTCACGCCTACTGCTTCAGTGACTCCATCCAGCCACCTCATTCTCTGTCGTCCCCTTCTTCTCTTGCCCTCAATCTTTGCCAGCATGAGGCTCTTCTCCATTGAGTCCTTCCTTCTCATGAGGTGGCCAAAGGATTTGAGTTTCAGCTTCAGGATCTGGCCTTCTAAAGAGCAGTCTGGGTTGATCTCCTCTAGGACTGACCGGTTTGAACCCTTTGCAAAAACCATTAACCGGAAAAAGATAAACTGGGGCTCAATTTGTTTGGTTTTACTATTGGCAGCGCCTGTGGTAGCTTCATCCTCGTGGATTTCCCACAGAAATCCCAGGATGGATTATTATTATTTTTACGTTCCACCCTTTTATAAAGTGGGATTTCATTTCATATCCTTTTTTTTTTGCCCTGGAGAAGGAAATAGCTTTACGGCAAAGCAACCAAGCTGGGAACCGGCCGTGGCAATTAACTGTGGGAGAAATCAAATTATGGCGGAAGATTTTTCCATCACTCTAAATAAGGGCAGCTAAGCTGAAAGTTTCTTCCCTCCAGCTCAGGAGGTGGCCGACATCATCCCCGCAATTAAAACCAGCTCCTTTGCCATCAGCATGCCGAACGGGTGCTTGGCTTATGTCGTGTCTTGAAATTTCTTTTGAGTTTTCTTAGCTGTTTGCAAAAGGGGCTGAATAATGCATGAACCTCTGGGACTGATACAAAGCGCACTCGGCTTTTGTAGCACACTGGTGAGAACATGGATTTCAGGCTTCCACTCTGGTCTACACGAGCTGACTGGCCGAAGCAAAGAGGTTGTCACTCCTAAAAATTCAACGGAAAGCCATCTTGATCAGGATTATAGGGAAGGAAGAAAATATCCTCCTACCAGATCAGAAAACAGAGAATCCTAGGAAGGGACCGTGGAGGTCTTCTAGTCCAACCCCTGGCTCAAGCAGGAGACTCTATACCATTCCAGACAAATGCCCGTCGAGTCTCTTCTTGAAAACCTCCAGTGATGGAGCACCCACATCTTCTGGAGGCAAGCAGTTCCACTGGTTAATTGTTCTCACTGTCAGGAAATTCCTCCTTAGTTCTAGGTTGCTTCTCTCCTTGATTAGTTTCCATCCATTGCTTCTTTTTCTGCCTTCAGGTGCTCTGGAGAATAGGTTCAAACAATCAGAAATGAGCTGGAAGGAAACGTGGAGGTCTTCTACTCCAGCCCCCTGCTCAAGCAGGAGGCCCTATGTCATTCCAGACAAGTGCCTGTCCAGTCTCCTGATGGAGCACCCACAATTATAAACAACAAACAAGTAAATCTCATTATTAAAACCTGGAACCCCAGCTGGGAAGCTAGAGATGGCTATGCAGTTCCTGAAGAGTTGGTGTGTGTTCCGTAAATACTGAGCCATCAAAGAGAGACCTATCAGAGGGTCTTCTGAGTCACCAAAAAGAGACCCTTCTGAAGGTCTTCTGAATCATGAAAAAGAGACCCCTCTGAGGGTCTTGGTGAGCCACTAAAGAAAGACCCCTGTGGAGCAGCAGGCTATAGTTTTAATCAGAAGTCTCCTTCATTCTTCTAGAATCTAGGATTCTTAAGCTCTTTCTCTGACGGTCTTGTTTCTTCTGATCTTTTCTAATCAAGATCGAGTCAGTATTCCCAAAGTCCAAGACAGCTGGGTTTCTAGCACTCATCCATGACTCAAAAAATGTCCATGCTGGAAAAATTAACAATTGTTCATGCTCCGGTCGTAACTTTTGGAGCCCTTCCTTCTGTGCCCCACTGGGGAACGAGCCCAGCTGTCAACGTCGTTGCTTTTCCATCACACTAAATACGGGATGAATGTCATTGTATGCGGTCATTGTTTTCAGCTAGCCAAAGCAGAGCAAATTGCTTTGGCGTTGCCCGTTAGATAATGGCCAAGTGTTGAAAACGGGGAAATATTACTTCTTAGAACTCAAGCGAAGCAGCTCTCTTAGCGAAGCCTTAATGGCTATTTTGAAATCACTTTGATAATAGAGTTTTATGATCAGCCTGGTCTGTCAGAGGCTTCCTGTATATGCACTTGTGCCGCAATTTAGAAAAGCAATTAAGCATGTGATTAAAATTTGACATGTACAGGTTATACACCCATTCTCTCCACTGCAGTGTGTGTGGGTTCTTGGCGTTGAAAAGGAGTTACTAATGGTGTAACAATATGAGTTAGAACTTTGTGAACTCTGTTGACCTTCTCAGTGTATTGAGTCATGGCTGCTTGCTTGTCCATTTTCTTTTTTTCTAAAGCTCTCAAGATTATCTAGGTGCCAAAAAGAGTCCCAAAGGGCTTTAAAAAGACACATTTGGAGAGAAGATGGAACTGTTGTCTGTTTTTGATATCTCTGCAGCAGAGCATACGGATTTTCAGATGTTCACACGGGGACCTGTTTGATTAGACTGTGATGTTTTGGAATGAGAGCAAATTGTGTTATTCTCTTTCAAGTTCAAATTAGGACACTTCTGGTGCATTTTTACTTACACACAAAAGTAAGAACTATTTGATACATTTCTGGAATTGTAGTATAGATGGTTGTTCTTACGTTGAATGTTTTAAAAAAAAAGGAAATAATAATGAAACCAAAGCTGACCAAGTGTGTAACTCACTTACTATTGGTATATCAGGGACTTAGCGAATTGGATCCTCCAAACACCAGTGGATCTTTTAATATTCTGGTAGACTGGAGCAGAGTAGTTGTACTTGTGTCATTTCAGCAGAAGCAAGAGACTGAACAACCATTTGTCTGAAATGGTCTAGGGGTCTCCTGCTTGAGCAGTGGGTTGGACTAGAAGATCTCCAAGGTCCCTTCCGACTCTGTTGTTCTGTTCAGTTTATGTTCTGATTACTACAGTGTGGTATATTTCTGACGGAAGAGAGTGTTTGCAGCTCAGGGTTGAACTGTGGGGTGCCAGCACCGATGACGTTGCCTAGTTTGGTAATGAAATGCCTGCAAGAAAACCAGCAAGTCCAGAGAACATCACGAACCTTACCATTGTATATGTATTTGGCTGAAACCTATGATGGCAAAGAAATGTTTAGTAATAGTAGTAATTCGGAGTTCCCAAACCTACATTTTATGATCTCTTTCCTATTATATCCTATAAGGAATTGAGAGATGATTCTGGCAGATCTTGCTGGTTTGATACCACCAAGACAGCTGTTCCTTCTACCGTTTTTGGCAGTTAGTTCTGCTCAAAGAACATTGAAGAATGGGAAGAGACCCCCTGCTCAGGCAGGAGGCCCTCTACCATTCCAGACAAGCGGCTGTCCAGTCTCTTCTTGAAAACCTCCAGTGATGGAGCACCGACAACTTCGGATTAGTTGTTCTCACTGCCAGGAAATTTCTCCTTAATTCCAGGTTGCTTCTGTCCTTGATTAGTTTCCATCCGTTGCTTCTTGTCCCCACCTCCATGTGCTTTGGAGGTTAGGTTGACCCACATCTTCTTTGTGGCAGCCCCTCGGATATCATGTCACACCGAGTCCTTCTTTTTTTCTTTTTCTTTTTGTATAAATTTTATTAGTTTTTATAGGGTTAGGAATGAGGTGGGATTGGGATTTGGGTTAGGGCTAGGATCAGGGTTGGAGTTGAGGTTAGGGTTTTTCCAAATAACATTCTCAATATTTAGGAAACAGCATAATGTCTGGGTGCATGTGTTTAACAAAAAATAATAATAGAGAATGGTTAATTATCATAAGCAATAGTTAATTAATCGCTCAGTTCTTCTTGCTAATATATATTCAACATCTAGTCCTTCTTTTTACTAGACCAGATATACCCAGTTCCTGCAACCGTTCTTCATATGGTTTAACCTCCCGTCCCCTGATCATCTTTGTTGCTCTTCTCTGCAGTCTTTCTAGAGTCTCAACATCTTTTTTTACATCGTGGTGACCAAAACTGGTTGGAATTACAGAAAGAGGCGTGATAGTTTTCAGAGCATCACGTCAATGAGGCAAGTAAGAAAACAGTAGCAGAGGGCGCAAACAGCGAAATGGTTCATTGTGTGCAAAAGTGCTTCTCGTACAAACTTGTAAGCGGAGGATCTGTTTGTCAAGAGTGTGGTATTTTGCATAAATGGCAGTTGAAGCTTTTATCTTAATGTCAGCGCTTTGTTCCAGCTGACCCTCTTTTGGCTGAGAGCCCGTTGAAGCTATTGTAGACTAAACAAAGCAAGCCTTTTGCTGAAAAGAAGGAAATAGAGGAAGTGTTGTCAAAAGGCTTTGGATAGAAGCCCAGATGGCAGAGCAGCAACGGCTGGGGAGGGAAAGAGGACAATATATGGCCAAGTCAGGAAAGGAAGGTGGTGAGAGAGCAGGTGGATTGAAGGCCAACTTTCCTGGCGAGGAATCCAACTGGATGGTTTTTGGTGATGTGGCCTCTCCTGGTCCCTTTTGCCAGGATGGAACTGAGCTGAACTTGGTCTCCAGGTTTTTTTTTTAAATCATTACAAAGGTCAGCCAAGTTCTCAAGATGTTGAAGACCACCAGCTAGAGATAAGCATTCTTCTCATCTGCAATCGTTGCTAGATTAATGGCTTTCCAAATGGCTAACGGCAACCTGGACCGAGACCAATTTCGAGCGGATAATCATTTTCACCTCCCAGAAGAGAATCTGAATCTGAGCGGCTTGGTGGTCCGCTGGTGGAGACACTCGCCTCCCACTTGGAAGGTTGAGAGTTCAATGCCAGGTAGTGGCAGATGTTTCTCAGGGCGCAAAGAAAAAAAGAGATCTGCAGCAAACTCCACATGACATCAGGAAGGACATCTGGCCAGCAAAGGCTCAGCTCCATCTAGTCGCTCCAAGTCTTCCCCGAATTAAGGGATTACATCACAAAAAGGGAGCTAGAATATGACCGAAAGCCAACTTTAGAATAGAATAGAGCTGGAAGGGATCTTGGAGGTCTTCTAGTCCAGCCCCCTGCTCAAGCAGGAGAACCTATACCATCTCAGACAGGTGAATGTCTAGTCTCTTCTTGAAAATCTCCAGGGATGGAGCGCCCACGATTTTTGGGGGCAAGCTGTTCCACTGGTTGATTGTCCTCACTGTCAGGAAGTTTCTCCTTAATTCCAGGTTGCTTCTCTCTTTGGTCAGTTTCCAACCATTTTTTCTCATCCTGCCCTCTGGTGCTTTGGAGAATAACGTGACCCCCCTCTTCTTTGTGGCAGCCCCTCAAATACTGGAATACTGCTATCCTGTCTCCCCTATTTCTTCTTTTCTTTAGACTAGCCCAGGGGTCTTCAAACTTGGCCCTTTTATGACTTATGGACTTCAACTCAGAATTCCTCAGCCAGTCCACAAGTTATAAGAGGGCCAAGTTTGAAGACCCTTGGACAAGTCAAACCCAAGTCCCGCAGCCATTCTTCGTATGTTTTAGTCTCCAGGCCTTTGGTCATCTTAGTTGCTCTTCTCTGAATTTTTTCCAAACTCTCAACATCTTTTTTGTGATATGGTGACCAAAATTGGCTGCAGTATTCCAGGTGTGGCCTCACTAGGGTTTTATAAAGCGGTACTAACACTTTGCGTGATCTTGATTCTGTGCCTCTGTTTATACAGCCCAGGATTGTATTAGCTTTTTTTGGCTGTTGCTGCTCACGGCTGGCTCATCTTCACAAGAAACTGTCCAGAAGTCAGAGGGTGTTGCTACTGTGCAGACATTTGGTATCCCCACTAAGAGTAATCCTCAATTTACAACCGCTCGTTTAGTGAGCGACCTACGTTATACTGAAAGAAATGACTTACACTTACACTTACGGCTGTTTCAGCATCCCCATGATCACGTGGTCAAAATTCATGGGTTGGGTTGAGAGAGAGAGTCTGGCTACAGGAAGCGTCTATGGCTGACGGTGCATTGCATCCAGATCTCCCTGATCCCAGTCTAAAACCTTCAGCTCTAGGTCAGGTTGAAAAGTTCCCTTGATTTCTTCCACACCAGGAAGGACTCGTCTGACTGCTGGCTTCCTCTCAGTTGTGAATTTCTCCACAGTACTTCCCTTGCACTCACACAGCCCAAAGCAGCTCATGCCAGGGACCCATCTGGCATTGCTTGATAACTTCGAAATAGCAAGGACTGTCTTGGTGGAGGCAAACTTCCCTTTGGGCAGAATACAATCTGTTCTCTTGTGACTGAGTCATCGCTGGAGTTAGGCAGAACCTGCAGCCATTTGGGGAAGAGAGAGGTGGTAAAAGGCAGGCAAACACAGTTAATACACTGGGCTGCTTCCTTGCTTGCTTTGGGATTACATATGGATGTTACCTTGGGATGTCTGTCAAACTCTTCCAGCCTTCCTGTCTATTGATGCATAATGGTCCTTGGTGCCCTCTGAGCTTGGTTGTTTTCTTGCACAAGTTTCATTACCCAAACTAGGTAAGTGTTGTGATTCAGTGTCAGCCTGTGGTCCCAGCAGTTGAGTCTGGTGAATCTGAGGAGGAGGAGGAGGAGGGGTTTGGAGAGCCTTTGGTGTCTGAGGGAGGCTCTAATGCACTGCAGGACTCTCAGCCTGGCCTCTCCAGTCGTGTTCCTCATGAGGCTCAGCTGTGTGAGCACGAGGTGCCGGACTTAGATGAATCACAGCTGAATCTGTTCAGAGACGCTAGAAGCAGAAGGCAATCCAGCAGAGCAGAGCAGAGAAAATCAATGAGGCAACTCAGTGAGAGGAGGAGAAGGCAGTGAAAAGCCACACCTTGGAACTGATAATAAAAGGGGAAGGTGTGGGCAGGGCTGGTTGCTGAAGGCAACCGTTTGGAGACATTCTGAAAGAGTTCTGGTCTGTTCTTGATACTTCTGTTTAACACTTGTCTGTTGACTCTTGTTTGATATTTTGATTTATTTATTGAAGGAAATATTCTGTTGCTTTTTTGTTTGAACTGTAAATAAATTTGGTTGGGTTTTTCCAGCCTGTTTTTATTTATTTATTTTATTTTATTTTAATTCCATTTATATCCCGCCCTTCTCCGAAGACTCAGGGCGGCTTACAAGCTTAGCAGTAGCCTTCATTCTATGTACATGCCTGCTTATTAGGGCTTTCACACACACCCCAAGCGGCATTATTACAAAGTCAGCTTAATTGCCCCCAACAATCTGGGTCCTCATTTTACCTACCTCGGAAGGATGGAAGGCTGAGTCAACCTTGAGCCTGGTGGGACTCGAACCTGCACTAATTGCAGGCAGCTGGTGTTACTTAAGGAGGCATTAGCCCACTGCTCCACCAAGGCTCTTTTTTTTGTTGACTGTAAAAAGGAAAAAGGGGTTGTCCCTGACACACAAACAGGGCCGGTCATAGGCTGGAACAGAACATTAACATCATCACTGCTGATATGTTACCTAGTTTGGGTAATGAAACATGTGCAAGAAAATCACCCAGTTCAGAGGGCACCAAGGACCTCAGAGTCATCCTGACTCCTCCTCCTCCTCCTCCTCCGCCCTCCCCCTCTTCTCTACAAACTCCACTCCCTTCTAGCACTGATGACGTTACCTAGTTTGTGTAATGAAACGTCTGCAAGAAAATCACCAAGTTCAGAGGGCACCAAGGACACCAGAGTCATCCTAACTCCTCCTCCTCCTCCTCTCTACAAACCCCACTCTCTTCTAGCACTGATGACGTTACCTACTTTGGGTATTGAAACATCTACAAGAAAACAGCCAAGCTCAGAGAGCACCGAGGACCCCTGAATATCATAATCCATCATAGGGTTTGCATTTTGAACGAGTCTATAAATGTTCTTCTTCCAGACTTGATTGCAAGCCATCCACTGATCTCCTTTTGCTGAAAGCCACTCATATACGCCAGCATGTGTCCAACCCACATTCTATCAATGTTTTGATGCCACGTGGCTTTAGTCTTATTTTAGTTAAAAGTCCTCAGGAAGCTATCAGTTCAGTTCAAATCTGGTGAGAACTAGATAAGGGGTCTGGAGGCTAAACTATATGAACTATTGAGGGAAATAGGTATGTCCAGTAATAAGGAGAAACTTCCTAGCAGTGAGGACAATTAACCAGTGGAACCGCTTTGCCTTCAGATGTTGTGGATGCTCCAACAAGTTTGGAAGAGCCACTTGTCTGAAATGGTATAGGGTCTCCTGCTCGAGTAGGAGGCTGGACTACAAGACCTCTGAGGTCCATTCCAGCACTATGATTCTATATTGAATAAATCCTTGAAAGATTTCGTAGAATAGAGACAGCCTCTAAGATGAGTTAGCGCCTCATTAGGGATGATAGGATAGCAATGTTCTGATATTTGAGGTGCTGCCACAAAGAAGAGGGATGGGTCAACTTATTCTCCAAAGCACCAGAAGGCAAGGACAAGAAACAATGGATGGAAACTAATCAAGGAGAGAAGCAACCTGGAACTAAGAAGGAACTTCTTCTTTTTATTTTTTAATTAAAGAGTTTTACAAAAACAAAATTTTACAATATATCCCCAAATCCCTCCCACCCCAAACCCACCCACTTCCCCCCCCCCACTTCCCAGAGCTAAATACAGGATTATAGTTACAATAATCATATTCTAAATAAAAATTATGCATAATATACAATTAACCAAATTCATAATGTGCTTTAACTCCCCTTTAATATAACTACAAACAACGTGCCAATAACAATATCCCACTAAAATCTACTCATAAGCTAAATGGAACTTTTTAGTCCCATATTTGTTCCGAATATAATTTATCCATCTCCTCCAAACTGAAATATATCTTTCCTGTGAATGATCTTTCAAGTAAGCAGAAATCTTAGACATTTCTGCAAGATTCGAAACTTTAAACACCCATTCTTCTATAGTGGGCAAACTATCCTTCTTCCAATATTGTCCCACCAGTAACCGTTCTGCTGTTATCATGTTCAACATCAAGTTAGAACTTCTTAATAGTGAGAGCAATTAACCAGTGGAACAGCTTGCCTCCAGAAGTTGTGGGTGCTCCATCACCGGAGGTTTTGAAGAAGAGATTGGACAGTCACTTGTCTGGAATGGACTAGGGCAGGGGTCAGCAACCTGAAACAGTGAAAGAGCCACTCGGAACCGGTTCCCTCACAAAAAGAAAAACTGGGAGCCGCAAAAAATGTGTGCACATGCCTCTTTGACTGAAGAGTGGAGCCAAGGCGAGATATGCACCTACCCTGCATATTTGAATTGATTGGTTGAACTTTTTTAGTCCCACTTTTTTTTTTTTGGACTGCACATGGCAGAGGACTGGGAGCCGCAGGAGATGGCTGAAAGAGCCGCATGCGGCTCCGGAGCCGCGGGTTGCAGACCTGTGGACTAGGGTCTTCTGCTTGAACAGCGGGTTGGACTAGATAAGGTCCCTTCCAGCTCTCTTCTGGTTGATAGTCTAACAAAGAGAAGGACTAGTGGTGATATGACAGCAGTCTTCCCGTACTTGAGGGGCTGCCACAGACAAGAGGGGGATCAACCTGTTCTCCAAAGCACCCGAAGGCCGGGCAAGAAAGTAATGGATGGAAGATCATTAAACAGAGATCCAGTCTAGAACTAAGGAGAAATTTCTTTCT
The DNA here is from genome assembly GCF_964194415.1 of Vipera berus. Classification (NCBI taxonomy): domain Eukaryota; kingdom Metazoa; phylum Chordata; class Lepidosauria; order Squamata; family Viperidae; genus Vipera; species Vipera berus. Next base: position 6,793,349 of record NC_138217.1, on the reverse strand, counting down.
TGTTCTTTTTGAAAACAAATAATCAGTGAAAGAGCTTACCTCTGGAGGTTGAGGGTGGGGGGGTGGGGGTGGGGGTGGAGCACTCTATTTTTCAAATAAAATGAACTTTTTAAAAACCTGTTCACTTCAACCTATTAGCTCAGTCACACCAGCCGAGTGCAATCTTCCAAGTTAAGATAATAGTTCAGATCAGACTGGAGTTGTTCACCCAAATGGACAATTTGACTTGGATTAACCCTCTCACTGCGTTTTTTTTCTGTTTGTCAGCTACGCACGTCTTACTCTGTTTTTTCCTGCCAGCTGCATTGTAATCTTATCATTGTAACCAAGGTGATTGCCACATGTCCAGCCATGTTATGGTTTCATGTCTGGATCTGCTATGATGTGCGCATGTTCAGCCACAAAAGTTTACTTCTACTACTTCTTCCCCTCGCTTTGTGCTGTTTGATGAGAGAGAGCATGTAGTCAGTTAGGGAGATCTTGCGTCTCCCTGACAAACCCAGATCTTTTTCCTTCTCCGGAGTCAGTTACTCGTCTCCCTCTTTCCAGGCTGAGGAATGGGACATTGGGAGTTATGGAGCTCAACCTTCTTGAGGTTACTAGGGAATCTCTATAAATTCTGGCTATTTGGAAAAGTGCCTTGGACGCCATTTATCTCCTATGTGATTCAACACCTCCACTGATGTATATTCTCAATGCCTTTGTGTGTCTAAGCCATCACACAGAAGCAATTGCCTCTGGCAGATCTTTCTCCTGGATGTTTATTCAAAGACCCCATTTCCTCATCAAAAACAGCCTTCCAAGAGCAGCCATAATTTCCGTTTACCCCAGCCCCCCCCCCCCCGTCATAAAATACCTTAGATAAACAAATTTATTCTCCGTGGGATGTTTCTCATATGCCTGCGGTCTCTAAGGAGGAATCATCCTTTGGAAATCAGAGGGGCGAGGGAGAGATGAAAGCGGGATGAGAAAGATCATTTTAGGAGAGAAAATAACAACAAGGTGGGCAGATGCTGAAGGCTTCTGGATCTTCTGAAGCAAGGCTAGAAAGATGCTACCACAGTGCCATCTGAAGGTCCAACGGAGAATCGTTTTAGGGCTGGATCCTCAGCTTCCAGGTCTGGATCTTCTGCTTCTTTGGATGAAACAGAGGAAGGGGCTTCTAAGGATGCTCTAGCTCAGGGGTCTTCAAACTTGGCCCTTTTATGACTTGTGGACTTCAGCTCTCTGAATTCCTCCACCAGCCATGAAGTCCACAGGTCATAAAGGGGCCATGATTCCTGCTGTAGATCAGGGGTCTTCAAATGTGGCCCTTTTATGACTTGTGGACTTCAACTCCCAGAATTCCTCAGCCAGCCATGAAGTCCACAGGTCATAAAGGGGCCATGATTCCTGCTGTAAATCAGGGGTCTTCAAATGTGGCCCTTTTATGACTTGTGGACTTCAACTCCTTCCTCAGCCAGCCATGAAGTCCACAGGTCATAAAGGGGCCCTGATTCCTGCTCTAGATCGGGGGTCTTCAAACTTGGCCCTTTTATGACTTGTGACTTCAATTCCCAGGATTCCTCAGCCAGGCACGCTGGCTGAGGAATTTGGGGAGTTGAAGTCCACAAGTCATAAAAGGGCCACGTTTGAAGAGCCCTGCTCTAGGTGAACAGGAAGATAAGTAGACAAACTGCTAAGTTTGTAAAGCCGCCCTGAGTCTTTGGAGAAGGGCGGGATATAAATGGAATTAAAAAATAAAAAAAAAATGCTGATGGACACTGCACCAGAGCATGTCTCTCTTCAGTTGACTTGCTTAGTTGTATCGTGTGGACTTGATTCCTTCCTTGTTTGGCTCATTTGCCCTCTGAAACGAACAGGAACACGTGTGGAGCAAACATTGGGATGATATTTTAACAGAGTCACCCTGGCCGTGACTTTACATGTTCATTGGAGCTGATGTTGGAGGAGAAAGCTCTCTCTGTCTCTGTCTCTGTCTCTGTCTCTGTCTCTGTCTCTGTCTCTGTCTCTCTCTCTCTCTCTCTCTCTCTCTCTCTCTTTGTGTGTGTGTGTGTGTGTGTGTGTGTGTGTGGTGTGAATCAACAAGAAGCAAAGTAAGACATCTCAATGCAAGTATTTTTCATTCCCTACCCTGTTGCTCTAGGCAACCAGCTTGAGTGGGCTATTGTCTCTAACCTTAAAAACTGATTATAGGGTACTTCACTGCCTCATACTGACTTAAAGAGGATTAGAAGGTGGTGTAAAGCTGGCTTAGGGACTATGTTCACAAAGCCTCAAAGGCATCTGCAGATTTCCTTGTTCAAGAAGTGATTAACTTATTTAGCAACTGGTGTGTGCACGCAGGAGGGAAAAAAAAAAAAAGAACACGTAACATGAAAATACCAGCCAGCTGGCAATTAGAGGATGTACGGGTAGTTCTCTAGTTCTCGCTGGTGCATGTCAGAATCCAGATAGGAGTAGAGGATGCCTTGATCTTGGTGGGAATAAGAAGTTTGTATCTGAAGGATGGGACGGATAGAGGGTTGGATGGAAGAAAGTAAAACAGAATCGTCGTATTTGGTGCTGGGATCTGTCACCTCTTAATGCAATCTGTTATTGAAATATAGCTCCATCCAGTCTTTTTCTGACTATGTAGCTGATATAATTGCAGGAATTCCTCCTCCTCCTCCTCCTCCTCCTCCTCCTCCTCCTCCTCCTCCTCCTCCTTTCTCCTTTCTCTCTCTCTGTCCTAATCAAGGAGGGAAAATAAGCTTAAATCGGCATTTCTGGCATCTGACTCCTTAGGAGACAAATAAACATACATACATGCTCCAACACTGGAAGTTTTTAAAAAGAGACTGGACAACCATTTGTCTGAAATGGTATAGGGTTTCCTGCCTGGGCAGGGGGGGGTCAGACTAGAAGACCTCCAAGGTCCCTTCCAACCCTATCATCAGCATCATTAATCACTGAACAGTCAGCCAGATGTTCAAGCTGGATTTGGCATTTTTGTCTACCTATCGAGTCCTTACCAAGGACCTGAGATAGGCAGATGTGGGTATTTGAATTGAGGGTATTACAGATCTCGTCACAGGATGGAAGCAGTTCCTAGTAAGGCCGCCTTTTGCAATTGACTAATGGCGAATTTGTCAATGCCGATGATGGTGTTCAAGTGCTGCTCTAGTTGTTTTGGGATTGCACCTAACGTGCCTATTACTATTGGTACTACCCTTGCTTGCCTTTGCCACAGTTGTCCAATTTCTATTTGTAGGTCTTTGAATTTTGTTACCTTCTCCAGTTCTTTCTCTTCTCTTCTGCTGTCTCCAGGCACTGCCACGTCCACTATCCAGACTTTTTTGTCTTTCTTATCGACAATTGTTAAGTTTGGGGTATTAATGCAGGGCTAGAAAAATCTGTGGCCTTCTTGATATTTCTTCCTACAATCCTAGTAGCATAGGCCAGCATGGCAAATGGTGAGGGACAGTGTAAGATGTAGTTCAGCCTTTGCTGGAAGCTATTGATTTCTCTCCTCTGTGTTCAAGGGTATTCAAGGCAATCTTCCAAACAAAATTGGACAAACGTTTGTCCAGGATGGTATAAGGACTCCTGCCTTGGGCAGGGGGTTGGGTTAGAAGACCCCTAGGGTCCCTTCCAGCCTTAGGATTTTAGGATTGAGCTCCTGCAGCCCAGTGTGGCTTGGTGTGAACCCAGCTAGTGTATCCAAGTTCCTGGAGTGGTGTAGGAGGAGAAACCGTGCTTTTTCGTTAACCCACACAATGCACAGCAGCCCTCTGCATATGTTGGAGCAACTACATATGGGAGGCAGCTGTTAACCTTCAGCTCACCAAAGGCCAAAGAGAATTAAAGACTGAGATACTGCTGGGGTTACATCAGCGCCTCATTTGACAGAGAAGCTGTTAGCCATTAACCTTTCCTCTAGCACGTGGAACAAGGAGCCTGCACATAAATGCAGTGGGCGAAGAAAGAAATTGCTGCATTTGGTGTCTATTAATGTGGGTCTCCTTGAAGGATGAGCTTGATGTTTGGATATGGGCTAAAATATTAGCCATGCCCGTTGATTGGGCCGAGAGGCAATTGGCAATGGAAGTCTTCAGTTCTCAGAGCCAGTTGAAGTGAAGGAGAGAATCCATCAGAGACTCTTTCCCCGTGTTCTGCTAGCAAGGGATCATGTTCCGCATCTGGTATCTGGGGTGAGTAGATGGGGGCCACCCTCTGGGCTTGCTGATGAGGAACAGGGTGCTAGGTAGCTGATCTGGTTCCAACCTGCTTGAAGTTCATTTTACACTGGGGCGGGGGGGGGGCAGAGCACAGCTGTGACCACAGCAAAATAGTTGTAGTTTCAACGGGTGGTTAGATTCCAGCTAGGTTTGATAAGCTAGCTTTCTAATCCTACCGCACCTCCTGTCGCTCAGCCCATAGCCTTTTTCCAATAGCTGAAAGCCTATCACAGTGAAGAGGATGGGACAAGATAAGGACAATTAACCAGTGGAACAACCTGCCTCCAGAAACGGTGAATTTCCAACACTGGAAGTCTTTTAAGAGAAGACTGGACAGCCATTTGTCTGAAATGGTATAGGGTTTCCTGCCTGAGCAGGGGGTTGGACTAGATGACCTCCAGGGTCCCTTCCAACTTCATCATCATCATCATCATCGATCATCGCACAGTCAGCCAGAGGTTCAGACTGGATTTGGCATTTTTGTCTACCTATCCAGTCCTTACCAAGGACCTGGGATAGGCAGATATGGATGTTGGATGGTGTTAAAGATCTCGTGGCAGGATGGAAGCAGTTCCCAGTAAGGCCGCCTTTTGCAATTGACTAATGGAGAAATTGTCAATGCCGTTGATGATGGTGTTCAAGGGGTGCTCCAGTTGTTTTGGGACTGCACCCCAGGCGCCTATTACTATTGGTACTACCTTTGCTTGCCTTTGCCACAGTCTTTCTATTTCTATTTGTAGGTCTTTGTATTTTGTTATCTTCTCCAGTTCTTTCTCGTCTGTTCTGCTGTCCACAGACACTGCCACGTCCACTATCCAGACTTTTTTGTCATTATCATCATCATCATCATCATCATCAATGGGTGGAAGCTCCTCAGAGGGAGATCCAGTCATGAACTAAGGAGGGATTTCTTGACAGTGAGAACCATTAATCAGTGGAGCAGCGCTTGGAAATGGTAGGTGCTCCATCACTGGAGGTTTTCAAAAAGAGAGTCGACAGTCTTTTGTCTTAGATGGGATGAGGATTCCTGCTTTGGGCAGTGGGTTGGTTTAGAAGACCTCCAAGGAATGAAAGGAGTGAAAGTGAAAGGAGACCCTGGAACAGGAATAATGTCATGTAGCCGTTGCCTTGCCGGTACAACCGAGAATGCAAACCTGTTTTTGAATCAAACAGATGCTTCCTCAGTGCCAATGTTGGATCTTCAAAGATCTACTGTAATCATATGAAAACAGACGCTTGTTCTAGGCTTTCGAAACTGCAGAGGTTTTAATCTTTTATTGTAAGGAGGATGTTCCAGTTCTCTTCGGATAGGATCCATTTGGTCAACTTTTCCAGTTCTGTCCCTAGTGTAGCTTCTTTGTAAGATCCTAAGCCTAGTTTTGCAAGAAAATTGGTGAAATTCCTCTCTACGCCTTCCTAAACACTTTCTCCCCCCACCCCACCCCGGGAGAAACAGCTTCCCAAGTTTGTTTGCTAATGTTTTTCTTAACTGAAACTTTCTCCTACCTTTTCCTTCTCTCTAAGCCAAAGCCCCCAAACATCTGCTGGAGCTTCATAAAATGGGTAAACAAGTTGGAATCGTCAAGTGGCTTATTTTCCAACCAGCTGTGAGCAACTACAGAAAGCTACTCCTGCAAAATGCCCAAGTCTTTCTTCTGTGAATGAAAACAGCTTTGGAAGATCTCCTGGTGAAGTTGGTACCTTCCAGCCCATAAAGGTGTGCTGTGATGGAACTGCTCCTGAGTAAGGCGGAACTAGAACTCACCGTCTTCTGGTGATTGACCCAAAGTCACCCAGCTGGCTTTCATGCCTAAGGTGGGACTAGAACTCACAGTCTCCTGGTAATTGGCTCAAAGACACCCAGCTGGTTTTCATGCCTAGGGCGGGACTAGAACTCATAGTCTCCTGGTAATTGGCTCAAAGACACCCAGCCGGCTTTCATGCATGGCAGATCTATACCATTTTGGACAAATGGCTGTCCAGTCTCTTCTTGAAAGCCTCCAGTGATGGGGCACCCACAGCTTCTGAAGGCAAACCGTTCCACTGGTTGATTGTTCTCACCATTAGGACATGTCTCCTTAGTTCTTGGCTGCTTCTTTCGTTTGCTGAACTGTCCGGTGGAGAGTTGTCCCATGGCAAGTCGGGCACCTCAAGGTGTCCCCTGCTGAGACCCCTTCCCAATATTTCTAAAAGCATTGTGCTTATAGCAACTGATCATGGGCTAGCTCTAGATCAGGGCTCTTCAAACTTGGCCCTTTTATGACTTGTGGACTTCATCTCCCAGAATTCCTCGGCCAGGCTGAGGAATTCTGGGAGTTGAAGTCCACAAGTCATAAAAGGGCCAAGTTTGAAGACCGCTGCTCTAGATTTTAGAGAATTAATCCTAGTTACCGTCAAGAATCTCTCCTCCCCCCCCTTTTTTTAAAGGCAACTGTTGTTACCGACTTGTATCAACAGCTGAGAGCAAAAAAAAAGATACCAGGAACTTGTGTCTGGGTTTAAGTGCTGTAATTAAATTACATCCATAATGCATAGTGTTTACACTGCAATACATTATTAATAATAACAACACTGACTTGTAAGGTCCATCCTCAAAACAGAAGCTTCCTTGAGATGCTTCATTGGTCTGTTCACACACAATTTTCATACATCTCTAAAGATTACCATTTTAACAGCTTTGGGTATAGATACTGCCAGGCAGTTAGAGTTGACAGTGCATAAATCTATTTCCCTAAACACTCAATTTTCTTATGGTAGTGAAATCAATTTGAATCTGTCTGGATTTTATTCTAAAGTCTATTAATGCCTTATCCCCCCCCCTCTCCCCCTCCCCCTCTCCCTCTCCCCCTCTCTCTTTCTCTTTCCCTTTCTTTCATGTCACTTTCAACCACCTCACTTTTTCTGGGATTTAATTCAGCAGACACTGATACAACCTCTCTTTTATCTCCTTATGCCAACAGAACTTAATTAGCTGTGAAGGGGGGGAAATAAAGAGGAATGTACAATTAGCCTTTTGCCGATAAAGGGGAAGCTGATGTGACATTCCGTAATCAGGTAGGTTGTTCTCAGTAGCGGTAACCTTTGCGCAACAAGGTCAGCGGTGTGGTTCTTCTCAGGCAAAGAACTCTGAAGAGGTTGAGGCTCACAGGATGCCATTAAAGCTCCTTGCAGTTTCACTACCAGAAGGATGCCTACAAACACATGTTTGTTAACAGTATCTTCTGGGGTAAGATGTCAAGAAGAGATGGCTAGGTGTGGTCTCATTGACACTTTGGTTAGGACAGTGGGATCCTTGGTACTCTCTCTGAGCTTGCTTGTTTTCTGGCAGATGTTTCATGACCCAACCAGGAAACATCATCAGTGCTAGAAGGGAGTGGGATTTGCAGGGAGGAGGAAGAGGAAGGAAGGAAGGAAGGAAGGAAGGAAGGAAGGAAGGAAGGAAGGAAGGAAGGAAGGAAGGAAGGACTATGGGCTCCTTGGTACTCTCTGAGCTTGCTTGTTTTCTTGCAGATGTTTCATGACCCAACCAGGAAACATCATCAGTGCTAGAAGGGAGTGGGATTTGCAGGGAGGAGGAGGAGGAAGGAAGGAAGGAAGGAAGGAAGGAAGGAAGGAAGGAAGGAAGGAAGGAAGGAAGGAAGGAAGGAAGGAAGGAAGGAAGGAAGGACGGACTATGGGCTCCTTGGTACTCTCTGAGCTTGCTTGTTTTCTTGCAGATGTTTCATGACCCAACCAGGAAACATCATCAGTGCTAGAAGGGAGTGGGATTTGCAGGGAGGAGGAGGAGGAAGGAAGGAAGGAAGGAAGGAAGGAAGGAAGGAAGGACTATGGGCTCCTTGGTACTCTCTGAGCTTGCTTGTTTTCTTGCAGATGTTTCATGACCCAACCAGGAAACATCATCGGTGTTACAAGGGAGTGGGATTTGTAGGGGGGAGGAGGAGGAGGAAGGAAGGAAGGAAGGAAGGAAGGAAGGAAGGAAGGACTATGGGGTCCTTGATGCTCTCTGAGCTTGCTTGTTTTCTTGCAGATGTTTCATGACCCAACCAGGAAACATCATCGGTGTTACAAGGGAGTGGGATTTGTAGGGGGGAGGAGGAGGAGGAAGGAAGGAAGGAAGGAAGGAAGGAAGGAAGGAAGGAAGGAAGGAAGGAAGGAAGGAAGGACTATGGGGTCCTTGATGCTCTCTGAGCTTGCTTGTTTTCTTGCAGATGTTTCATGACCCAACCAGGAAACATCATCAGTGTTAGAAGGGAGTGGGATTTGCAGGGAGGAGGAGGAGGAGGAGGAGGAAGTTGTGGGGTCCTTAATGCTCTCTGAGTTTGGTTGCTTTCTTGCAGAGATTTCATTACCCAAAGTAGGTAATATCATCCATGCTAGAAGGTTTGTGGAAGAGGAGGAGGTGGAGGTGGAGGTGGAGGAGCAGGAGGAGGAGGAGGAATTTCCTAGCAAGTGTGACTTTTGCTGAGGACTACGGGAGGGAGTTGAAGTCTTCACATTTGGAGGTCAACGTTCTCAAAGATGGTTCTGATGATGATCTCGACGTGACGATCTTCTCAACAGGACAATCTCCTCTGGCGGCCATCTCAGGCTGGCGCACAAAAGGATGAGCTCTTATCGAGAACGGGAGATGAAAGGAACAGGCTGAACTTTATGAATTAAAGGGCCTGGCATTTAACAAGACTGTGCTTCCAGATGACAAATTCTTAATTCTACTGAAGCTATTCTGAGACTGAGGGTGATGTTACCAGATTTTTCCCACTATGCTGTTCTAACTCCATCCGCTTAGAATGAAATGGAAAACGGGTACATACCGAGGAGATCACTATTGAGAAGGTCACTGTTTCTTCCAAAAAGAAAAAAGCATCTCCATATCTCTGCACGGTGCCAAAGAAGAAGAGCGATGCTCTGAGTTCTTTCTGCTACTATCAATCTGATTGGGCCATTTTTATTCTCCGGAGGAAACCGGTGAGGTTATGAGATTTAAAAAGATCCATAGATCATGCTGCCTCATTAATTTTCCATTTGGACTCTGGTGTCAAGACGAAGTCTTATTAAGCCATTGCCTGGAGTAATTCTCCATGGCAGACAGATGCAGTCTGACTCTCCTTTTGCATTTTTCATCCTAGAAAAATGGTGATTTTTTTTCCACGAGAGGACCTGCCGTGCCATTAATGGATCCTCTTTTTAAAAAAGAATTTTGAAGGCCTCTTTGTGGTTTTGCTATTCCTTGACATCTTCCAGGACAAACATCTCAATGGATATTTATTTTGAGGAATAAATGCATTCCCTTGAAAATAATGAAAAAGCAGGGAGAAATGTGAGAGAAGGAAGGAAGGAAGGAAGGAAGGAAGGAAGGAAGGTAGGAAGGAAGGAAGGAAGGAAGGAAGGAAGGAAGGAAGGAAGGAAGGAAGGAAGGAAGGAAGGAAGGATGGATCATCAAAGAGAGATCTAACCTAGAGCTAAAAAGGAATTTCCTGACAGAACAATTAATCAGTGCAACATCTTGCCTTCAGAAATTGTACCTGCTCCATCCCTGGAGGTTTTCAAGAAGAGACTGGACAAACATTTGACAGGGATGGCCTAAGGCTTCCTGCCTGGAGCAGGGGGTTGAACTAGAAGACCTCTGAGGTGCCTTCCAGCCCTATGGTTGTATGTTCTATGTGTGAATCAGGTCAATAGATGGAAGCTGCTTCAGTTCCTTTGGGGCTGCCAAGAATAGACTGGAAACACTCACGCTGACAAAACCTGGATTCCGCCACGAAGCCTTGGGCCTTCCCCTTAACGTTCTCGGAGATGACTCTCTGGTGTCTCTTAACAGCTAAGTCATGTGGAGACGCCTTCCAACCCTTTGCACAGCAATACACCAGTGTCGGGGGGGGGGGAACTGACCTTTTACTGCCCTTAAGCTTACTGCTATCCTGTCTGAGCGCCTGCTGAGAACAGCTAAGTTAAACATCGTAAATCCTGGCTCCGAAGGATTACTTTGGGTTTTTCCACTAACAATCTTCTGCGGGGATATCAAGCTTGAAAGAGTCATAAATCATCCACACAACATCTGCCTAACAAGGGGGTAACTTGGAATTGATTCTCTAGGCTTAAGTGATGAGAGAGAGAGAGAGAGAGAGAGAGAAAGTTAAAAAAAAACCAGGGTGAGCAACAAGAGTAGGATGTTCGTTTGATGGAGCTTGTCATTGGAAACAGTGTCAAGAAGATTGTTTAAGGAAGGTAAGATAAATGTTTTCAACCATGAGTGATCTCTCCTGCCTTCTAGTCTCAGCAGGTACCAACCTTGGTTTGTCTGGGCTCAGAAGTTAGGCAGGATCAGGTTTGGTCGGTGATTGGATGAAATGAGAAGATCCCTGGATAGAAGGATGGGGTGGGAAGTTGAAAAAATGGTCCAGAAGAAGGCACAGGCTTCTCTGTTGTTACCAGGACAGTTCTGTGCTTGTGTCCATGTGGTCACCAAGGGTAGAGTTCAAATCAAAGAAGTCTTTTTCTGATCCAGCTAGGTGACAGCATCATCAACCTTGGTTGAGAAGAAAGAAAACGAAAACAAAACCCAGACCTAACCTTGGTAGAAGATGATGGCAAGCTCCTTCTGTTTCAGTGTCAGGAAAACAAGCTGGACATGTCCGTGTAGACACCAGAATCTGAATTTATCTCAGAGGAGATGTCTGTAGGAGAGGGAGTGGCAGAACCTGGGGGCGGGGTGGAGTTAAAAGAGGGACCAACCTAGAATCCCTACAGAGCCACAAGAGAACTAAGTCCAATCTCCTTTCAATTCTGTTGATCCTTATCTAACTCTAACCATGCATGGACTGCTAGTTGAGAAGATTCCTGTACGTAGCAATGAATCGGCTTAACTAGACCTTCATGTGAGGACCTGACCTTTCTTGCCTGAGAATGTTATATTGCACCACCAGTCTCTTCTCCTTCCAGCATCACAAATGCTGTTGCAGAATAGATTGAGAGAAATAGAGGTCCCCATTGATTCTGGTGGCCTCAAAGAGGAATTCAAACTCTTACTCTGGGTGCCACCATGAAAATTGGAATGGAATGGAGAATGGAATAGAATAGAATAGAATAGAATAGAATAGAATAGAATAGAATAGAATAGAATAGAATAGAATAGAATAGAATAGAATAGAATAGAATAGAATAGAATAGAATAGAATAGAATAGAATAGAATAGAATAGGATGGAAGGGACATCGAAGGTCATCTAGTCCAGCCCCCCACCCAAGCAGGAGACCCTACACCATTTCTGACAGATGGCCATCCAGTCTCTTCTTGAAAGCCTCCAGTGATGAAGCTCCCACAACTTCTGAAGGCAACTTCTGTTCCGTTGGTTGATTGTTCTCACTGTCAGAAAAATTCTCCTTATTTCCAGGTTGAATCTCTCCTTGATCAGTTTCCATCCATTATTCCTTGTCTGGCCTTCAGGTGCTTTGGAGAAGAGGTTGACCCCCTCCTCTCTGTGACAGCCCCTCCAATATTGGAAGACTGCTATCGTGTCTCCCCTGGTCCTTCTCTTCACCAGGCTGGACTAAATTAGCTTGGCAAAGCTTGAGCTGATACAACTTGAGCTTGGAGGAGATCAGTTCTGGTCTTCACATAGAAAGGGGACAAGGTAAAACCAAGTAGGAACCTTTAGCACATCCCTCACCATAGGGGGTGTGTGTTTTGAGAGGGGGAGAAACTCTATAATTGCCTTTTGCCCAAGACAGTCAGTGGGCAATCAGCAGATCCACGGACTTGCATCCTGACTCCTTTTGATGGACTGTCGTGATTAGAAATGTGGCTGAGAGGTCAGTAATAGTTCAGTGCTCCTTTCCATCCACTTCACTCCTGTCACACACACCGCTGCACTACGCACACGGCTGGATTAAAAAATGAAGCCAGTCGGAAGTAATGTGATTGGCTGCTCAATTTCAGTCTGAAAGGAAGATTCATTGAGGTGAAACAGAGTCGAAGAGGCCCTGTAGATGCTGGGAGCCAAGGAATTAAGTCGGGCTAATAAAATAATATTTGCATCCCTGCTGGTTTGAGTTGCTAGGATTGGTTTGATGAGAAGACGAGGGTTATATATATAAGCCTTCGACTGAGTAGAGTTTGAGTGTGTCGATTTGAGCAAAGCAGTTGGCTTAGCAATCGTTCTCTGTCCAAGCGTTGGCATTTGGACACCCTCCGAAGTCAGGGGAGAAGCCTTTTGTTACGGTTCATCCCCAAAACATTGAGGGTTTTGGAGAATTAACCTGGGATTTTCACCAAACAGTCCCGCCTCTTTGCACTGAAGGATCACTGTAAATCTGTGCTCTTTAATAAATCTACTGTGTCTCGCTTCAGTCACGCAAAGTACTAGTATCGCTTTATAACACCTTGGTAAGGCCACACCTGGAACACCGCATCCAGTTTTGGTCAGCACATTACAAAAAAAAGATGTTGAGACTTTGGAAAAAGTGCAAAGAATAGCAACTAAGACGATTAAAGGCCTGGAGACTAAAACATATGAAGAACAGTGGAAGGATTTGGGAATGGCCAGTCTAGAGAAAAGAAGGATTGGGGTGGGGGAGGAGAACATGATAGCAGTATTCCAGTATTTGAGAGGCTACCACAAGGAGAAGGGGTCAACTTATTTCCCAAAGCACCAGAAGGCCAGACAAGAAACGATGGATGGAAACTAATCAAGGAGAGAAGCAACCTGGAATTAAGGAGAAACTTCTTACAACTTCTTACTTAATTGTCCTGAAACTTCTTACAACGTCTTACGTAATTGTCCTGACAGCGAGGACAATTAACCAGTGGAACAGCTTTGCCTTCAGAAATCGTGGGCGCTCCATCACTGGAGGTTTTTAAGAAGAGACTGGACAGTCAACTTGTCTGAAATGGTATAGGTTCTCCTGCTTGCGCAGGGGGCTAGACTAGAAGACCTCTAAGGTCCCTTCCAGGTCTATTCTGATTCCGATTCTGATTAAAGAATATGGACTCAAAACTCTGAATGAAGCGGGCGTATGGTGGAAGTGGATCTGGAATCTGGTTAGCATACAGCTCAGGAACGCCCTGCGGTACTCCTTTTTTCTGCGCTACGTTAGGAATAACTGCATGTCTGAGAATCTTCCCTCACGTGCACAGGCCTAGGGAGATTCCAGCCCATCTATTAAAATACGTTGAGCTGGGACAAGGTTTATGCTGTGCATTCCCTTCTTCCTTTGATCACCCCGGTGGGCATCTGGGATTAGCAAAGGTTAAATAGAAACGGCCTGTGGAACAACAGACTGCGTGCATGATAAAATACACTCGTGTGCAGCCGAGGGAAGCTGTAGCTCATTTGGGTTGCAACCAAGGAGGCAGGTTTAATTCCGAGTGTAAACAAAGGATGGAGAAAGAAGCTCTCTTCCTTTGGGAAAGATTAAACGGGGATATAAGGGTGTAAAGGTGGTACAGATTCACCACAGCCGAATTATTTCTTTATTTTATTTATTTTATTAAACTTATATACCGCCCTTCTCCCGTAGGACTCAGGGCGGTTCACAAGGTTTTTTTAAAACAGTCCAACAAATTACATAAATTAAAACAATTAAAATGATTAAACTAACCTTGAAACTAAAAAACCCCAATAACAATTAAAATACAATTAAAACCCCAGTTAATATTCTCAGTCCAGGCCAGAAAGCTCGAAGAGCCAGGTCTTCAGGTCCCGGCGGAATTACAGGAAGCCCTCGATTTACGACCACATTTGAGCTCAACATTTCTGTTGCTAAGCGAAACATTCGTTCAGTGAGTTTTGCCCCATTGGACAGCCTGAATTAACTGAATTGCTGCAGTTGTTAAATTAGCAACACGACTGTCAAGTGAAACTGGCTTCCCCCCCCCCCTTGACTTTGCTTGTCGGACGGTCGCCAAAGGGGATCCCGGGAACCCGGGGACGCTGCAACTGTCATAAAGACAAGTCAGTTGCCAAGCCTCTGAATTTGGATCGCGTGACTCTGGGGATGCTGCAGCGGTCCTAAGTGTGTGAAAAACGGTCATAAGTCCCTTTCTCCAGTGCCGCTGTAAGTTCGAACGGTCGCTAAATGAACTGTGGTCAGTTGCCGTTTTTAAAACTAAAGGTGGGGAAGAAAAAAAAAGAAAAAGAAAAATCACGGAGAGAATGTCAATCAGAATAACAGAGTTGGAAGGGACCTTGGAGGTCTTCTAGTCCAACCCCCTGATCAGGCAGGAAACCCTATACCATTTCAGACAAATGGCTGTCCAGTCTCTTCTTAAAAGCCTCCAGCCACGACTTCTGGAGGCAAGTCGTTCCACTGGCTAATTGTTCTCTCTGTCAGGAAATTTCTTCTGAGTTCTGGATTGCTTCTCTCCTTGATTAGCCTCCGTCCGTTGCTCCTTTCCGCCTTCAAGTGCTTTGCAAAATAGGATCAAATCAATCAGAATAGGAGCTGGAAGGGACCTTGGAGGTCTTCTAGACCAGCCCCTTGCTCAAACAGGAGACCCTATACCATCTCAGCAAAGTGATTGTCCCATTTCCTTCCTAGCCCCCACCAATCCCCCACAAACTCTCCAGGGAGTACAACTCAAATGTCACCCCAGGATGGTGATATTCTTGTCGAAAGGAGATGCTTGTTATCCACACATACATCCTTGTGTCCTAAATGGATTCATGGGGAGGGGGAAACAGCTGCTTTTCCCCCATGCCTTTCCAGCTTGATGAGGTTAATAATAACTTTGAATGCGTATGTACGGCATTAGCTTTCCAAGTAACATGCATAATTCAACATCCCCTAAAGTACATCTAAGCTTTGAGGAAGCAAACTTCCCTTAATGTAACTGGGCAGAGATCCAGCTTTTACCAGCTGCCGAGGCTTGATGCACAATTTTTGGTTAAGTGAATAATTTATCACGCATATTATCTGTGGTGGATCACATCCCCACACAGTCTGTAGGGCTTTACATATGGCTCTGGAGACGGCAGAACATCACCATATGTTTTATGGGCCATTACCATTTCCAAGTCTCTTAAGGTATGTCTAGTTTAGTGAAAAGAAGAATTAGGGGGTGACATGGTAGCAGTCTTCCAATAGTGGAGGGGCTGCCACAAAGAAAAGGGTAGAGGGTGTCAACCTATTCTCCAAAACATCTGAGGGCGGGACAAGAAGTAACGGATGGATGGAAACTCATCAAGGAGAGAAGCAACCTGGAACTAAGGAGGAATTTTCTGACAGAACAATTAATCAGTGGAACGACTTGCCTCCAGAAGTTGTGAATGCGCCATTACTGGAGGCTTTTAAGAAGAGACTGGACAGCCGTTTGTCTGAATTGGTGTAGGATCTCCTGCTTGAGCAAGGGGTTGGACTAGAAGACCTCCAAGGTGCCTTCCAACTCTTGTTACTCTAAAGTAGCTTTACTTGCACTGTTTATTTCTTAACCTGAGTACTTCAACGAGTAAGAGTAGGAGTACTCCTTCGTTCAATATTGAACTGGTTGTGGAATTCAAGTAACCCAAGCGGTAATTTGGAAAATCTGTCAAACATTCCTTGATTTGATATGCTTGGGAATCGATAGCAGTGCTTCCCAAAGTCCGTGCTCTTGAATTGGTCCAGAATAAACGAAACATCTTTCCCAAATACTGAGAAATAACTAGACATATTCTGAGTCTGGAATCATTTTACGGGCCTGATGGCAGAGATTGAGCCTCCCTCTCCAACCTCATGAGATATTTTTTATCCTCTTCCCCCAAAGATCTTCAACTGTCTCCATCTGTGAACTTCTAGATCCTGTCCCTTTCCTCTCCACCCTTCTCAAATCTGTTCGTTCCACATTTTTTCCCCCTAAACAATGTCAGAGTAGCAACTTTGAGAGAGAGGAAAGAGCGAAGCTTTCTGTCCACTGGCTTAGCTGGGGATCAATGGAAGCTGCTGGGGATGAGATTTTGGATACAGCTCTGACTTCATTAATCCAAAACAATGTCGCCAACTCAGTGAGCTTTCCGAATTCTCTTCGCTGAGTAACCGGAAGATGAACGATCAAAGAAACATTGACTCAAAGATCACGTCTGACATCTGGTGGTACAGACCGGATTTGTCAGAATTCGTTAGAATCATTGAAACACAGTCATTTCCAAAACTTGAGGAATTAGCTTTTTCCTTCTTTCCTCGATCACTTTGGGTGGAAGTTGGCAGGCTTGTCAACTTTGGGGAGTGAGAGGCTGTTAAGCCCGTCTCTGATCCTTTTTGAAAACATACTACTTAGAGAGGAGTCCCATAGACCAGGGGTCACCAAACCCTGGTCCGTGGACCAGTGTCGGGCCGCGGCGTGCCAGCAACTGGTCCGCACAAACAAGCAAAGCCCCATCCATGAGAGGCAGGCAGCACACAAAACCACGCACTCTCTGGTCTGCAGAAAAACTTCTCTCCACGGAATGGGTCCCTGGTGCCCAAAAGGTTGGGGACCTCTGCCATAAGACAGTGGCAGACATTGGTTCATTTCAAAGAAATGAAGCAAGTAAGGTCAGCTTTGACTAACACTAGGATGAAGCACCGACATGAAAAACCCAGGACTGTGAACTTGTCAGCCTTACCGAATAGAGAAGACAGGAAACATGACTAGTGGAGCTAACTCTGCTTTACTGCCAGGCTACATTTTCTTGGACAGCAAAGTCGACTAACAAGCATAACACCAGACATGTCGCCTGAAGGCAAAATCATGAAACTGTGTCTCACTTCTTTTGGCCATGTCGTACAGGGGAAATCACTGCAATTCTGCTTGGAAGAGTTAGCAGCAAGTAAAAGGAACATGCTGGGCATCAAAGAACATGATGGCTGGACACCATCAAAGCTAGAGTATAGAATAACTCAAAGACGTAGTCAAGATCAGAAGACATGGAGAGACCTGGCCTGTAGGATCGCCAAGAGTCAGACACAGCTGAATGGATAACATCATCATCATAAGGCTATATTAATCGAATCTTGCAAGTTTGAAAGTGCAGTTCTCCCCTGGTCTCCTTTACAGTCTGAGAAGTTAAGGAAGAACCCCCCTGAGCCTCTTGCCATGTCCATTCCTAAGCTGATTTCCATATACCATTACAGAACCAGAAGGAAAGCCAAAGAAACAATTGCCCGGTCAATAGGCAAATATTTAAGACAAGACAATTCATCATCTCATGATGCTTTTGAACTTTGTTACTGGAGAAGGCTCTAGAGAAGACCATCGACAGCCAAGAAAACAAACAACCGTGTCATTAAACAAAGCAACTCAGAGTTCTCATTTGAGGCACACATGACCAGGTTGAAATTGTTCTACTTTGGACACCCAGCTCTCTGGAGAAGGCTCTAATTCTGCGAAAGGTGGAAGAAAAGAGAAGAAGAGGACCACCAGAGAGGTGGATGAATTCAGCTACAGTGCTGATGGGTGCACTGTTGTTAGATCTGAAGGACCAGTTTAGGGACAGATCATCATGGAGAACATCTACCTTTGTGGTTGCTAATGGTCAACACTGACTTGAAGTCATATAATCAGTCAATGAAAGGACTCAATTCTCTGAAAAAAGTCACTAATGCTGGGAAAGGTGGAAGGAAATAGAACATGGAGCATCATCAGATTTGGAAGGGACCTTGGAAGTCATCTAATCCAACTCCCTGCTCTAGCAGGAGACCCTATAGGGCCTATACCATTACAGACCAGTCTCTTCTTGCAAGCCTTCAGTGATGGAGCACCCACAACTTCTGAAGGCAAGCCGTTCCACTGGTTGATTGTTCTCACTGTTAGGAAGTTTCTCCTTAGTCCTGGGTTGCTTCTCTCGATGATTAGTTACTTTCCATTGCTTGAAGAAGAGGACCATCAACAAGTGGATGAATTCAGTTACAGTGGGGAAGGGTACACCACTGGAAGACCTAAAGGACCAGGTTAGGCACAGATCATCATGGAGAAAACCTACCTATGTGGTTGCTAGGAATCAGCATTGGCTTGAAGGCACATAATCGCTCAGTCACTTACCCAATCAATCATTGAAAAGACTTGGGTCTCTGGATCTAATGACAGGAAAGGTAGAATACAATAGGACAATCAGTAGCAAGGTGGATGGATGTAGTTATGGTAGTGAAGGATGCCCTGTTAGAAGACCTGAAGACCAGGTCAGGGTCAGATCCTCACGAAAAAATCTATATGGTCACTAAGAGCTAACCCTAACTTGTTGGAACATGAAGAGTTCATGTAGGTTAATTAAAGTGATGCATGACTAAATGGTCCCATGGTTTCATCAACCTTTCACAAACTTGAACAATGGGCCCTAACCAACAAAATGAGTTTCAATGTGGAGAAGAGCAAAGTCCTATATTTAGGCAGGAAAAAAAACAAAGATACAAATACAGATTGGGTGAGACCTGGAATACTCCAGCCAACTCTGGTCACCATATCACAAAAAAAAGATGTTGAGAGTTTTGGGGGGGAAAATTCAGAGAAGAACAACGAAGATGATCCAAGGCCTGGAGACTAAAACATATGAAGACCGGCTACGGGACTTGGGTCTGGCTAGGCTAAAGAAAAGAAGAAATAGGGGAGACATGATAGCAGTGTTCCAGTACCTGAGGGGCTGCCACAAGGCAGAAGGGGCCAGGTTGTTCACCAGAGTACCAGAGGGAAGGACGAGAAACAATGGTTGGAAACTGACCAAGGAGAGAAGCAACCTGGAATTAAGGAGAAACTTCCTGACAGTGAGGACAATTAACCAGTGGAACAGCTTTGCCTCCAGAAATCGTGGGTGCTCCATCACTGGAGGCTTTTAAGAAGAGACTGGACAATCACCTGTCTGAGATGTTATAGGTTCTCCTGCTTGAGCAAGGGGCTGGACTAGGAGACCTCCAGGGACCCTTCCAGCTGTATTCTATTCATTGCACTATATTTTTAGAACAGGAAGAAAATGCGCCAGGGACCTCCTTGAATCCAAACAACAGTCTAGAATCAGGAACGGTCCAGAACCGGTGCTGGCTCCCTTTAAAAGCTTCGGTCTTCTCATCACCTCTGTGTTCCAACTCAAAATACCACAAGCTGTGTTCCCTTTTCTCGTGGAAGAGAATTTCCGGCAGTTCCAGGATCTGTTGGAAGTTTCAATTAAAAAAAAAAAAAAAAAAGCAAGCCAAGGAAAACATAAGCAGAAGGATTAGCTTCAGCCACTAGATGGAAGTGTTGTCACACAAACACAATTTGGCTGACCATTTTTGTTTCTATCCTGTGTAGATATGTTCTAAAAGCAAAACTTCTGGACCTAAACACGATCCGTTCCCCTGTGTTTGACGTCCCATCAAAGTGGGGAGGCTAGGAGGAAGACTGGGCATTGATTCTTTGAGAGTTTGATCCTTTTGCCGTTGTTCTATTATGACGCTTAATAATCCCGGGCTGTAAAAAAAAAACAGTTGCAAACCTCATAGCATCATTTCATGAGAATAGAGTTTTGAGGCTAAAGGGCAGGAAATTCAAAGTTTCAAGGAAAAACACTCCTGTTTGAGAGCCGGTTTGAAGCTCTGGACTAGACACTGGGAACAGGGGAGTTCTAGTCCTGCTTTGGGCTTGGAAGCAAGTGAAGAAGATATTTATCCATCAGGATTGAACTGTGGGGTCCTTGGTGTTCTCTGAGCTTGGTGGTTTTCTTGCAGACGTTTCATTACCCAACTAGATAACATCATCAGTGCTATCCTGAAACATCTGCAAGAAAACCACCAAGCTCAGGATATACAAATACTGAATATACAAATACTCTCCTTTATTGACTCCACAATCTATCCTCATGCCAGTCAGACAAGCTCAGGATTGGCTGAGCCCGTGTTGTAGTGGTGCCTTTCCACCATCCTTCCAATCTCTGCAATGGGATCTGGGAGCGGAGCCCAGAACAGTTCCCCAATTCTCACATCTCCTAAAGCCATTAGATAATCTTCTCTGCCTCTTTTCTAACATCATCGACCAATCACTTGAAATAAACACACCTGCGCTTTTTGAAAGGAAAAAAGAAATCTTGTTTTCCAGGAAGAGAGAAGGTCCAATTCATTTTCTATCTCCAATCAAGTCATTCTTTCTTTCTTTCTTTCTTTCTTTCTTTCTTTCTTTCTTTCTTTCTTTCTTTCTTTCTTTCTTTCTTTCTTTCTTCCTTCCTTCCTTCCTTCCTTCCTTCCTTCCTTCCTTCCTTCCTTCCTTCCTTCCTTCCTTCCTTCCTTCCTTCCTTCCTTCCTTCCTTCTTTCTTTCTTTCTTTCTTTCTTTCTTTCTTTCTTTCTTTCTTTCTTTCTTTCTTTCTTTCTTTCTTTCTTTCTTTCTTTCTTTCTTTCTTTCTTTCTTTCTTTCTTTCTTTCTGAATTCATATTTCCCCTGAGCGGGCATTAAGAAGGAAATTGTCCTGCCTGATTAAAATGCGAGTCTTGCCTATTTTTAGAAAAGACGCCCTGAAAAAAAAAATTAATATACCCAGATGCACCTTAATCTCATGTAATCCAGAGAGTTCTCTTCCTTGTATGTTCACCACCTGCCTAAATATCATTTGGATGAGTACCGACTGATGAAATGGAGGCTCAAAAGAATTTTTTTCCCCATCTCTCTCTCTCTCTCTCTCTCTCTTTCATGTAGGTACACTTTATTTGCTCACAAAAAAAGCCTCTTTTGAGGGATGAATGTTCACTCCGGTGCGTCTTCTGTGCTCCATCTGGCTCGCCCTTGATCTTGCTGCTTTTTCACAGCATAATAACCTATAGTCATTTCAGATGGGTACAATGCATTTTTTTAATCATTTCCTTTCCACTAGATCTCTCTCTCTCTCTCTCTCTCTCTCTCTCTCTCTCTCTCTCTCTCTCTCTCTCTCTCTCTCTCTCTCTCTCTCTCTCTCTCTCTCTCTCTCTCTCTCTCTCTCTCTCTCTCTCTCTGAAACACAGGCAGGAAATTTTATTTTATTTTCTTTCAAGGCAGGTGCTGGGAGATTGATGTTCTGCCTTTCATCGCCGCCCTGGGAAAGTCTGACGTTTGAATCGAAGCAGGGCTAAATTCATAAACCACTCCGGCTGCTTCATTTCAAATCCAGGAATTTACCCATGTAGTATAAAAGAGGGGAAAGGGTCCCTGCGGATTTCACTCCAGTGTTTGCCAATGACAAGGGGTGATGCTCATCTTCTTTTCAAGGCCGTGGAGCCAGCGCTGTCCAAAGACATTTCGGTGGTCATGTGGCGATCATGACGTCACGGAGCGCTGTTAACCTTCCCTCCAAAGTGGGTGCCCATTTATCTACTCACATTTGCACGCTTTTGAATTGCTCGGTTGGCAGGAGCTGAGGTGAGGACGGGAGCTCATCCCATCTCGGGTCTTGAACTTGGGCTGCTGGCTTTCCAGCCAACATGTAGCATACTGTCCACGTAGTTTGGCTGTAGTATTATTATCTATCCTTCTTATTATCTTCTTTACTACCTCCTCTTATTGGGGTGACGGTGATTCTGCATGTAAACTGAGAGCTTGTGCACCGGAGACAAATTCCTTGTGTGTCTAACGACACTTGGCCGAATAAAGTACTCAGTTCAAATCAAGACTGCCTGACACGTTTGTGACGTTAAATGCCATTTCACACAACAGTAAGTCACTTACTTTATCCGGTGTGTCATGCTGATTTGTGAGTGCAAACTGTTGATTTGAATGCACAAATGAGCTGTATGTCTTCCTAAGCCCTCTAGGTAGTCCTCAACATACAACAATTCATTTAGTGACCGATCAAAGTTACAACACCACAGATAAAAGGGTCAGGAGGCTGGTCTTCACATTATGACCCTCGAAGCACTCCCACCATCTTGTGATCAAAATTGGCAACTGGCGTGTGTTTATGATGTCTAACATTGGTTGCAAATGGAGATGAAATGATTAGAACGAGAAATCTCCATTCTGATTCATCCCCATTCTTCTCCTACTCTTCACAGGCCTTGTAATCTTGAGTAATCAGCAGTTGGATGAATGGCAACAGAGTTGTGAATTATGTATGAAAACATGCTAAACAAAACCAATGCTATCTTCCTTTTCTGAGAAGGATAGTCCAATAAACTCCAGATTATTTCCACATTGATTACCTGGAATGCTGCAGTCAATTTTGGTCACCCCATCACAAAAAAGATGTTGAGAGTTTGGAAAAAGTTCAGAGAAGAGCAACGAAGATGATCCAAGGCCTGGAGACTAAAACATACAAAGAACGGCTGCAGGACTTGGATCTGGCTAGTCTAAAGAAAAGAAGAAATAGGGGAGACATGATAGCAGTATTCCAGTATCTGAGGAGCTGCCACAAGGAAGAGTGGGGCCAGGTTGTTCTCCAAAGCACCAGAGGGAAGGACGAGAAACAATGGTTGGAAACTGATCAAAGAGAGAAGCAACCTGGAATTAAGGAGAAACGTCCTGACAATTAACCAGTGGAACAGCTTGCCTCCAGAAATTGTGGGTGCTCCATCACTGAAGATTTTTAAGAAGAGGCTGGATAGTCACTTGTCTGAGACAGTATAGGTTCTGCTGCTTGAGCAGGGGACTGGACTAGAAGACCTCCAAGGTCCCTTCCAGATTCTATTCTATTCTATTCTATTCTATTCTATTCTATTCTATTCTATTCTATTCTATTCTATTCTATTCTATTCTATTCTATTCTATTCTATTCTATTCTATTCTATTCTATTCTATTCTATTCTATATTTTCTATTCTATTCTATTCTATTCTATTCTATTCTATTCTATTCTATTCTATTCTATTCTATTCTATTCTATTCTATTCTATTCTATATTTTCTATTCTATTCTATTCTATTCTATTCTATTCTATTCTATTCTATTCTATTCTATTCTATTCTATTCTATATTTTCTATTCTATTCTATTCTATTCTATTCTATTCTATTCTATTCTATTCTATTCTATTCTATTCTATTCTATTCTATTCTATTCTATTCTATTCTATTCTATTCTATTCCATTCCTCTCTTCTCTTCTCTTCTCTTCTCTTCTCTTCTCTTCTCTTCTCTTCTCTTCTCTTCTCTTCTCTTCTCTTCTCTTCTCTTCTCTTCTCTTCTCTTCTCTTCTATTCTATTCTATTCTATTCTATTCTATTCTATTCTATTCTATTCTATTGTTAGCCCTCAGCACTGAAAAAAGCAACCTATGACCATTTTTCACACTTACGACCCTTGCAGCATCTCTAGGATTACGTGATCAAAATTCAGACGCTTGGCAACTGATTCACATGTATGACGGTTGCAGTGTCCCAGGATCACACGATCCCCTTTTGCGACCTTCTGACAAGCAAAGTCAAGGGGGGGGGGAGGGAGCCAGAATCTCTTCACCACCACGTGACTAATTGAACACTGCCGTGATTCACTTAACAACTGCAGTAAGAAAAGTCATAAAACGGGGCAAAGTGGACTTAACCACCGTCCCACTTAGCAACAGATGTTTGGGGCCCAATTGCGGTCGTAAGCCTTATTCCTTTGCTCGATGTATACATCAGGCCAGCTTCCCACCCCCCACCCCCACCCCTCCCTTTCTGTCTTAAAGAAACAACATGTTCCAGATCTGTGGATTTCTTGGATTCTTCTTCCCTGCTTCATTTTTATTGCAGTCACAAGCTCAAGGGTATAAAGGAGATTGAAGAGCATAGATAAATAAATTGATTAGCCTTCTCCGCCATCTGCCCTGCACAAAGCAGGAAAATGTAATTGAAAAGTTTTTTTTAATCGCTAAATCAACCTAGGGAGATAAGAACCAATAGGGTTTTTTCGGGAGTTGAAGTCAGAGGAAAGCTTTGTGGGAAGAAACACATGGAGACAGTGTGTTCTTGTATCTTGACAGAAGACCAGTCCTTCTCTATTCTCCTTGTACAACCTTGGATCTGTTGATTGCTCTGTACCCCAACTTCTCTTTAGTTAGAATGTATGTATTTATGTCTCTTATTTGCTTAGATAAGATCTGTGCCCTTGTTTCCTTTCTGTCAAGGACGGAAGGCAGCAAGGCTGAGCAGATCCAGTTTTCCTATGTCTTTATTCAACCCGGGATAATCCAAATGTTTTGGTTGCCAATAAAACCTTAGCCAGAGTTGGCGTCTTAAAATTAGGAGAGAGAAAAGGAAGCGTTTCTTAACTCTTAGTTAACTCACGTCTTTTCTAAATGTTTTTGTTCAATAGGAATGGAGTACAGTTCACTTGGTCTTAAGTCTTGAAAATGAGATTTAATTGATGCTTGGGGCAATTAGAGCTTGCAGATTTATAATTCAATATGGTCAAATTATTAAATCAATATAGATTCTATTCTATTCTATTCTATTCTATTCTATTCTATTCTATTCTATTCTATTCTATTCTATTCTATTCTATTCTATTCTATTCTATTCTATTCTATTCTATTCTATTCTATTCTATTCTATTCTATTCTATTCCACTCCACTCCACTCCACTCCACTCCATTCCATTCTATTCTACTCTACCCTACCCTACCCTACCCTACCCTATCCCATCCCATCCCATCCCACCCCACCCCACCCCACCCCACCCCACCCCACTCCACTCCACTCCACTCCACTCCACTCCACTCCACTCCACTCCACTCCACTCCACTCCACTCCACTCCACTCCATTCCATTCCATTCCATTCCATTCCATTCTATTCTATTCTATTCTATTCTATTCTATTCTAATCTTTCCATTCCATTCCATTCCATTCCATTCCATTCCATTCCATTCCATTCCATTCCATTCCATTCCATTCCATTCCATTCTATTCTATTCTATTCTATTCTATTCTATTCTATTCTATTCTATTCTATTCTATTCCATTCCATTCCATTCCATTCATAAGAACTTGACTCTTTCTATAGACCAGCGTCTAATCAGGATTTCTCCAAGTTTAATGCAGAATTGGACAGCTTTACTCTGTTTGCATTTGACTTTTAAATATTGGCCTATGAAAGTTGGCTGCAGAAAACGTTGCAGCATAGGAGAAAGGCTATGATAAACGTTCAGCCTCTTTGGGGGTGTGGGGGGAGAATTGGTTTATTGCTGAAAGTAGAATTAATTTCAGTCTGCTTACCAGCACAATTTAATTTGAGTAGGATTGGATTGGATAGGATAGCATAAGATAGCATAGGATAGAAGTAGTTTAACTTGGGAGGAGTAGGATAGGATAGGATAGGATAGGATAGGATAGGATAGGATAGGATAGGATAGGATAGGATAGGATAGGATAATATGGTAGGGAACTTTGCCTTGGTTTAGTTCATTTGTACTTAAATGCTTATAAGTAGACCCCCACTCCTACCCCATGACAAGAAGTGGTGGTGATATTATTTCCCTTCCATTAAAACCCCCAATAATCATCCCAATAAATCTGTGGTTAATCTGTAAGCAATGAAGATGGTTCTCACATAGACAGCCTTTCACATCCCAATTTTTGGCCATGTGTGTATTCCATTGAGCATTGAAAAAGAAAAAGCAATCCAAAGCACGTCGCTTGAGAAGGTAGCAGATGATTTTCAACCTGGGCCTGCCTTGAATCAATCTCTCTTCCCTTGCCAGGGAACTGCTAGCTTTTTGTCCTGATTACTGAACACATCCTGAGGAAGGAAGAAGGGTCTGCACAACAGAGCCACAAGCATATTAAAACCCTTGAAGGGTTTAGCTACAAAGAGAGGTTAAGAGAATGAATTAGAATTCATTAGAAAGGAAGAGAGCTGAGTTGGCCGTGATTGAGTTGTCAAACTGAGTACACCAGAGAGACGTAGATGAGCTTAGAAGGAGAGGGAAGAGCCTTGACAGAAGAAACAAACACGGGCAGAATGGTTGTGGGAGCTGAGCGTGTCCAGTGAAGAGAAGGACTAGGGGTGACACGATAGCAATCTTCCAATTTTCGAGAGGCTGCCACAAAGAAGATGGGGTTGTACATCTGGAGGCAGGACCAGAAGTAACGGATGGAAGATCACCCCAGAAAGATCCATCTAGAATTAAGGAGAAATTTCCTGACAGCGAGAACAATTAATAGCTTGCCTCCAGGAGTTACGGGTGCTCCGCCATTGGAGGTTTTCAAACGTCGACTGGACAACCGTTTGTCTGGGAAGCTATAAGGTCTCCTGTGTCAAGTTTCGAAGCACGGTTTTGCTGGTGGGACAAATATCGCTTCTCAGCTTGCCAACAAACTTGGGGGTGGGGTGGGGGGGAGAGGAGAGGTTTAGAATGCAGACTTCAAAGATTAAGAAGCCAGACTGTGAGACTCAAGAACGTTACACCAGGTGTCTGGCCAGATCTGGAGAGGCTTTCTCATAACAATATTTTTCTGCTTGATTGGGCAACATAACCTGGCCCAGAGGGAGGAGGAAGAATTCGATGCTTTTATTATATGGGTTTGGGAGGGTTAATGCAAAACTGGTTTTGTTTTCAATAGTGCCGAAGTGATGTACTCAATAACATTTCACATTAAGAGATCGGAATGTCTTGAAGGTGCTTGCTTGGTTGGGTTCGTTAGTCGGCAATCCTGCCTTGAGCAGGGGTTGGACTAGAAGACCTCCAAGGTCCCTTCCAGCCCTATGATTCAATTCCTGCCTTGAGCAGGAGTTGGACTAGAAGACCTCTGAGGTCCCCTTCAGCCCTGTGATTCTAAGGCGGGGGTCTTCAAACTTGGACCTTTGATGACTTGTGGACTTCGACTCCCAGAATTCCTCAGCCAGCGTGCCTGGCCGAGGGATTCTGGGAGTTGAAGTCCACAAGTCATCAAAGGACCAAGTTTGAAGGCCCCTGTTCTAAGGTCTCCTGCCTTGAGCAGGGAGATGGACTAGAAGACCTCCAGGGTCCCTTCCAACTCTGTTATTCTTTGATTCCACATGCTGAATCAAGCCCGAGAATTTAATGACACAGTGATTGTGGCATGAGTCTTCCAAGGTTTAAGGCAGGGGTGGGGAACCTTGGCTCTTTTATGACTTGTGGACTTCAACTCCCAGAATTCCTGAGCCAGCCAGGAATTTCAACCTCTGCCTGCGGGGGCGCTCGTCTCAAGCCAATGGCCTATACTAGAGCTGTCCACGGAAAAGTTGGCTCTGAAATAGATTCAGAGTTGGACTCAAACTTGCATAATTCATACCACCTTCCAACCGTACGCAAGCGACGTGCCGCAGCCTGTACTTTGCTGAGTTTTGCAACACGGTTTGCAGCTCAATTTAAAAAAAAAATAGTGCATGTATTGATTAAGTTAAAAGCATGAGCAAAAAGGTATAGTGTATCTGGAGGAAATAGGTTGATATGCATTTGCTGGGGGTGGGGTGGGGGTGGAATCGCTGCTGCAGCCAATATTTTTTCATTTGCTCAGAGGGGCCAGGGTGGAGGTTATCACCAGAAATAAGAACAATCTCTCTCCAGTCCCAGTCGGAATTCGGCTCTTCCTTGCCTTCGGCTGCCTAAAAGAGTCTCCTCTAACTTTGGGAAGTCTAAGCCATCCAAACTGGGTTGGAAAAGAGGTCACTGGCAACCGAAGTTGAAAGTGGCTCTCCTATTGTGGCTGCAGCTGAGGGCGTGTGTTTTGTGAAGCAATAGCGCGCTGTGAAGATGTGGCCCAGTGGATTTAGAATGGGCCTTTGTAAATACCCAGCCATCAGCCGTTTTTTCCCCATTGCCAAACTCATCTATTTCTAAGAAGCGCCAATGAATGGGAGATAATGGTGCCGCTAGCAGCTGCATTGGGTGGCAGCTTTCAATTAACATAAACATTTAGCGAAGATCAGGATGAAACACACAGCATTTTGCTGACGTTCTCTTCTGGCTTATTCTGTTCTCTGTCCAAAAACAGGAACGCATTTTACTTACAACAACAGCAACATCACTGAGGCTTCCTACACACCCTATGCCAGAATGGGACCCCGAGCTTGCTTGGAACAGAGGGGTTAGCTTCTCTACACTATTTCATTGACCTTTGGGTTAAGATGCGATTCCAGTTGGGGCTAGAAGTCAGTTGTTGTTGTTGTTCTTAGTTGCGAAGTCTTGTCCGACCCATCGTGACCCCATGGACAACGTTCCTCCAGGCCTTCCTGTCCTCTACCATCTTCTGGAGTCCATTTAGGCTCACGCCTACTACTTCAGTGACTCCATCCAGCCACCTTATTCTCCGTCGTACCCTTCTTCACTTGCCCTTAACTTTTCCCAGCATTAGGCTCTTCTCCAGTGAGTCAGTAAAAGGTAAAGGTAAAGGTTCCCCCGCACATGCGTGCTAGTCGTTTCCGACTCTAGGGGCCGGTGCTCATCTCTGTTTCAAAGCCGAAGAGCCAGCGCTTGTCTGAGGACGTCTCCGTGGTCCTGTGGCCGGCATGACTAGACGCCAAAGGCGCACGGAGCGCTGTTACCTTCCCACCGTAGTGGTCCCTATTTTTCTACTTGCATTTTTTACGTGCTTTCGAACTGCTAGGTTGGCAGAAGCTGGGACGAGTAACAGGCGCTCATTCTGTTACGCGGCACTCAGGATTCAACCCGCCAAACTGCCGACCTTCTGATCGACAAGCTCAGCATCCTAACCCACTGAGCCACCACGTCCCTAGAAGTGAGTCAGTACCACTGGGTAATGTTGAGGTTCCAGAAGCCTGCTCCGATTCTCAGCCTCCAGAAATTGTGAGCACTCCATCGTCAGTGGAGATTTTCAAGAAGAGATTGGACAACCGTTTGTCTGGGATGGTGTAAGGTCTTCTGCTTGAGCAGGGTTGGACTAGAAGACCTCCAGAGTACCTTCCAGCTATTATTCTTTGTTCTGTGCCCCAAACCGACTATGGGATTTCTCTCTTTATTTTCTATTATAGGTGATGTGGTTCCATTTTGTATTTTGCTGCCCTTGGAAACCTCAAAAGTTTGGCAGCAGTTATGATCCCCATGCGGTCCTATTAAAAGCACAAAGTAAGGGGTTGAAATCCAAAGTCTTAAAGAAGAATCCCTGCAAAGTCTGCCTATGTTTAGCTTGAGATGAAAAACCTAAGGACAGATAAATGGCTTTTGACGCTCTGAAGATGGAACAAGCCAGTTCTTCATGACTTCAGAAAGGAAAACACTGGAACTCCTAATTGAAAACTGTGGGAAAGCAGATTCTGGATAAACATCAATAGAAACCTGCGGGAGAAGATTGCTAGAGAAGATGGCGGGGTCTGGTTTCCAAAGGATGCATAATTGAGGTCATACAAGAGGCTGTAACTGCACAGTCCTGCACCACAATTGGTGCAAACCAGTTCCTCATCTGGCCCTTAAACTCCGTAAATTTGAAATCTGGATTAGAATAAAAGGTGACGGAGAAGTTTCATGTTCTTTTCGCCCAGCAGTATTGGGATATGTGTGCTATCCGAGAAGGACAATATAGTTGCACCGAGCTGGAATGTTAAATCACCCTGCATTACGTAAAGACACGAATGGCTCACTTCAATTTAATTGGTCATTTTTTCTGAGCAACATTTTCATTGATCCTGTTACGTTTTATGATGATGGGAGAAGGGACCGTGAAAAATCAGATGTCACCAAGTAAGTGGATGGTTTGCTTTGGCCTTGCTGCAATTCACAGGAAAATCTTTATTGGCTCCCTGGGGGGGGGGGCGGAAAACGCAATTCAATTCCAGGCGATGATTCTTCCTCCAGCTCTGATGCTCCAAAATAGGAAAATTGACACGAACAGAAGTTCCTTCCTTCCTTCCCTACAGATCATAATGTAAGAAGCTGAATAGCTAGGAAACGGGAATTTGCAAGGGCGGGAGGCAAAGGATCCCCACGCCATCTGTCTGGTAAACTCGCAAGATTCGTTTTTCTTGCTATACTCCGAACTAGACTTATGTTGTTTATCTGGGCCACATATGTGTGTGTATGTGGGTATATGCATAATTTATTTTATTTATTCTTTTTTTTGTCCTGTTTATGCAGTGTATATTGGAGGTGGTTATCCTTTGAGAGCTGTATGCAACGAAATCTCATTGTAATGTATGCTGATTAGTGCACATTTAAAGTAACAATATTCTATTCTATTCTATTCTATTCTATTCTATTCTATTCTATTCTATTCTATTCTATTCTATTCTATTCTATTCTATTCTATTCTATTCTATTCCATATTTTCTATTCTATTCTGTTCTGTTCTGTTCTATTCCATCCCATTCCATTCTGTATTCTGTTCTATTGTATTCTATTCTTCATTCCATCTATTCTATTCTATTCTATTCTATTCTATTCTATTCTATTCTATTCTATTCTATTCTATTCTATTCTATTCTATTCTATTCTATTCTATTCTATTCTATTCTATTCTATTCTATTCTATATTCCATTCCATTCCATATTCTATTCCATTCCATTCTATTCTAAAAGAAAGTGAACAGCAGGTGTAATGTCCGCATGACACAACTGCTGTGATTAATGTGTGACTTTCAGGCCTGAGTGCAAATACATATAATCTTCAATTTATGACCGCAGTTAGGAATATTGCAACTAGAACATAGAAGATAGAATAATAGGATTGGAAGGGACCTTGGAAGTCTTCTAGTCCAACCCACTGCTCAAGCAAGAAATCCTAGCTCATTCTGGGCAAATGGCTGCCCAGTCTCTTTTTGAAAACTTCCAGTGTTGGAGCACCCACATCCTCCAGAGGCAATCCATTCCATGGATTAAATGTTCTCACTCTCAGGAAGTTCCTCTTTAGTTCTAGCCTGGGTCTCTCCTTGATAAAAAAGATGTTGAGTTTCTAGAAAGAGTACAGAGAAGATCAACAAAGATGATCAGGGGACTGGAGGCTAAAACATATAAGGAACAGTTGCTGGAACTGTGCATGTCTCGTTTAACGAAGAGAAGGACGAGGGGGGACATGATAGCAGTGTTCCAATATCTGAGGGGCTGCCACAAAGAGGAGGGAGTCAAGCTATTCTCCAAAGCACCAGAAGAGGCAGGACAAGAAGCAATGGATGGAAACTAATCAAGGAGAGAAGCAACCTAGAAATAAGGAGAAACTTCCTGACAATTAGAACAATTAATCAATTGAACAACCTGCCTCCAGAGGTGGTGAATGCTCCAACACTGGAAATTTTTAAGAAGAGACTGGACAGCCATTTGTCCGAAATGGTATAGGGTTTCCTGCCTGAGCAAGGGGTTAGACTAGATGACCTCCAAGGTACCTTCCAACTTTATTATTGTTATTATTAAGTTTCCATCTGTACGGCAGCAGCCAACAAAGCTAATACAACACTTGGTAGTATAAACAGAGGCATAGAATCAAAATCGCACAAAGTATTAGTACTGCTTTATCATTCCTTACTAAAGCCACACCTGGAATACCGCATCCAGTTTTGTTCACCACATTACAAAAAAGATGCTGAGATCTTAGAAAAAAAGGGTAAAGAACAGCAACTAAGATGATTATGGACCTAGAGGCAAAACATTGCTTCTTGTTCTGACTCCAGATGTTGTGGAGAACAGACCAACCCCATCTTCTCTGTGGTAGCTCCTCAAATATTGGAAGGCTGCTATCATGTCCCCCCTCATCCTTCTCTTCTTAAGACTAGACATGCCTAGTTCCCCCAACCATTCATCCTACGGTTTAGCATCCAGGCCCTTCCTCATCTTTGCTCCTCTTCTCTGCACACTTTTTTTTTGTATCATGATGATCAGCAATGGACAAATTAATGTGTGCTGATGCAGCTGTTGTTTTCAAATGGATTCTGTGCATCAGAGACAGATCCCAGCATTCAAATCAGGAGCAAGATCTGGTGTCCTTTGTCATCTGGTGGAAAATGTCTGGTTAGACTTTCTGCTCCTCAGAACTTCCATTAAGGATAACATCTGCTTGTCTCTGCAGAAAAAGAAAGACAGGGATAAATTATCTGCTCTGTGCATGGCTGAATACATTGACCATCTTCTGTAGCTTTCTTCAAAGGAGAAGCAAGAAGAGATGGGCTTGATTAAATGATTGAAACTCTTGTTGGCTTTGATCTTTCCAGGCCTTTCTTGAGGAGAAGGATGTGGGGGGGCCTTTACCCAAAGCTTTAAGGCCAAATTCCCCCCCCCTTTTAGCAGAGGTTTTCCATAATTGCTGAAGAGTTAAGCCCTTCCTTCTGTGTTTTCCTAACATTTGCAGCAAATCTGAAATCTGGAGACGATCTGGGGCATGGTTTATTTAAGACTTGAGACTTTACTGAGCACAAGAAGGATTTCATCAACCAGCCCAGCAGAGATACAAAGTTCAGTGCACATACGTCTTTCATATAAAAGTTGTGGTAAGGAAACTAGACTCTTTAAACCACTATTTTGTATTTTCGTGGGTCCCCAAAGAATCTTAAAGATGTTCATTGAAATGAGAGGAACAGGTCTGCTCAGGATTTCTGAGAAAGAGAGAGGGAAGAAAGAACGAACAAGCCAGCATCCCAAACATTCTGTTGAGATCTTATCCTTCCTCCCCAAATAACTTTGTTTTTAGATACTGGAATTGCTGGTTTTAGACAATCATTTTGGACAAGCCCCTTCTCCGTGTTTCTTGGCTGTCTTGACAACTGACAGGGTTTCCCACTGTACAATCTCTCAATAATCTTAATTAATAAATTAATTGCCACCAAGGAGCTCCCTCGACAACCAGAAATCAATGATTGAATCAGCAATTAAGAAAAAGCCCCCAATTAGTCAACTGCTCGTTACACACGAGCGATACTGCAGGGCGCTGATTCTTTTTTTGGTGTGGTAAGAACAACAATAATAACAAATGTTCTGAAGCAATCTGTCCACCAGTAGATTTCCTTTCAAAAGGGAGACCAAGCCAACTCCTTGCTTGAGGAGGATCAATAGATGTCATTCATGCTGGAATCTTGTGAAGGTTGTTTTTTGGAGAGTTCAAGAAGATTGAAGACTTCTTTGAATCCTATTTAATCCATACGATAGTTGGCAGGAGAAACATCTTGAGGATTTTCTCTGTTACCCTTTTGTTTTCAAATTGCAGTCACCTATAGCAGTAGAGGGACGCCGTGGCTCAGTACCTCAACATTACCCAGTGGTACTGACTCACTCCAAGGGACACGGTGGCTCAGTGGGTTAGGACGCTGAGCTTGTCGACCAGAAGGTCGGCAGTTTGGCGGGTCGAATCCCGAGTGCCGTGTAACAGAGTGAGCACCTGTTACTCGTCCCAGCTTCTGCCAACCTAGCAGTTCGAAAGCACGTAAAAATGCAAGTAGAAAAATAGGGACCACTACGGTGGGAAGGTAACAGCGTTCCGTGCGCCTTTGGCATCTAGTCATGCCGGCCACATGACCACAGAGACGTCCTCGGACAAGCGCTGGCTCTTCGGCTTTGAAAGGGAGATGAGCGTTGGAAACGACTAGCACGCATGTGCGGTGGAAACTTTACCTTTACCTTATAGCAGCAGAGGCGTCCAACCTTGGCAACTTTTAAGACTTGTGGACTTCAACTCCCAGAATTCTCCAAGCCAGCCAGAACTGAAGTCCGCACATCTTAAAAGTTGCCACGCTTGGACATCCCTGTAGACCGACTGTTTCTCAACCTCAGCAACTTTTAAGATGTGCGGACTTCAACTCCCAGAATCCCCCAGCCAGCATTTTGGTTGGGGAATTCTGAGAGTTGAAGTCCGCACGTCTTAAAGGTACTGTGGTTGGGAACACTGTCATTTACACTCTCTGGTTTCGCCTTATCCCTCTTAAGAAGCTTGAAAATCTATCTCTGCTGAATCGCTTCCTCCCAGTTATACTGCGGTGAATCTGGGCGGTGTTTTCCAAAGCTTCTTTCCAAATAACTATGTTTCCAAGGACTTGGATAATGTTTTATTTGCCCGAGTAACGGTTTTGCATTTTCCCATGAAGATCATCAGTCTTTCTTACTGTCTGCAAGCCAATTGAAAGTCAGATCTGTTCTCCCATTTCAGACCACAATGACAACGGTGCCAGTTTCGGAAAGAGTTAACCGGGAAGAATTCCAGGCAGGTAAGCAGTGAGGAAATTGGCCTTTTTAACAAGAACAGCAACCATCATAATCTTTAGAAAAAAGAAATTTTACCTACTGCAAAACAAAAAAAACAACCCCCCCCCCCAAAACTAAAAACCTCACCAATGACCTGGGGTTGTCTTAATGGATTTTGACAGTGCCAGGAGACAGATGACATTTTGTATTGCTTTCATGTCAAATCGCTTCAGTCATTTCTTTTCCAGGTCCACAGAGGAGACAAAAAGTTTCATCTTTTCGGGGGGGGGGGGAACAAAACAAAAACAAATGTGATTTTTTTTAAAAAAAAGAAGAAGAAGAAAAGAGCTCTGTGTTTCTTCCTGGTTTCTGTTTCTGTATTGATTGCTGGGGGAGATGTTTTGTTTCTTAAAGACTTTTTTGATGATTCGCAACTGGCATGGCTCCGGTTATCGAGCACTGCAGCTCCTTGTCATTAAGCTGTGACTATTTTCAGCTGGACCATAAGAAAGGCTGAGCGCCAAAGAATGGAGGCCTTCGAACTCTGGTGCTGGAGAAGACTCCTGCGAGTCCCTTGGAATGCAAGGCGATCAAACCGGTCAGTCCTAGAGGAGATCAACTCAGACTGCTCTTTAGAAGGCCAGATCCTGAAGCTAAAACTCAAATCATTTGGCCACCTAATGAGAAGGAAGAACTCACTGGAGAAGAGCCTAATGCTGGGAAAGGTTGAGGGCAAGAGAAGAAGGGGACGACAGAGAATGAGGTGGCTGGATGGAGTCCCTAAAGCAGTAGGCGTGAGCTTAAATGGACTCCAGAAGATGGTAGAGGACAGGAAGGCCTGGAGGAACGTTGTCCATGGGGTCTCGATGGGTCGGACATGACTTTGCAACTAACAACAACATTGCCAGCTCTGTTGGATTTTTTTATATTACTGTTTTCTGATTATCCGTCTCTTTCATTCTTTCCTTCTCTCTCTCTCTCTTTCCTCCCTTTTTCCCTCTCTCCCTCCCTCCCTTCTTTCTTCCCTCCCTCCCTCCTTCTTCTCTCTCTCTCCCTCTCTCTCTTTCTCTTCCCCTCCTGTCCTTCCTTCCTCTTTCCTTTCTTCCCTCCCTTCCTCCCTCCTTCCTTCTTGCTTTCTCTCTCCCTCTCTCTTTCCCTCCTGTCCTTCCTTCCTCTTTCCCTCCCTCCCTTTCGCTCTGTCTCTCTTTCTCTTTCTCTCTTGTCCTTCCTTCCTTCCTCTTTCTCTTCCTCCCTTTCTCTTTCCCTCTCCCTCCCTCCCTCCTTCCCTTCCCCCCCTCCTCTCTTTTAACTGGATCTACAGTGAGGATGGTAGAGGACAGGAAAGCCTGGAGGAATGTTGTCCATAGGGTCGCGATGGGTCGGACACGACTTCGCAACTAACAACAACAACAACAGTGAGGAAGAGAATGTCAAGAAACGGGCCAGCGGGGAAGTGCCTTCTTCTGAATGGAGGTAATGCATGTAGATATGTGTGTTTCTTTCTGATGGCTAATGGTTGATGAGATACCCATGAATCTACTTAGTTCCTCACCCACCTTCCTGGTAAGAAGGGTGCGTGACATTTGGTATTCATGAGTGAACATAAGTTGATTTACTGGCTGACATGTGCTGACTTTGAGAAAACAGGGTGAATATTGCATGCAGAGCAAAAGGCAAACACAAGTGAGTGAACGTAGCTCTTCAGTGGCTCGTGTGCATCCAGGCGGATGTAGGACATTGCCCTATTTAATGTCTTCTGTCTCTCCTACTTCTCCTAACTGAGGAATAAAGGCGTTCAAAGGGCACTGTTCCTACGGTTTTATGTCTTTAAAAAGCCGTCTCTTTCTTAAGATGCTGCCTCCCGAAACTTTTGCATACATTTACAGAGAGCTCTTGACTTATGAACGGTTGCTGAACAACAATCAAGAAGGTACAATAAACCGGCTTTGGGATTACTTATGATCCGGGTTCAAAGTTGACCCCTATCATGCTCACGTGATCAGATTTTGGGTGCTTGGCAACTGGGCTTTCTTGATGTGTTTTCCTTGAAAGCACCTCGCTTCTCATCCAAGAAGCTTCTTCAAACAAGAAAATCCAGTTGCCTTGGGACAACGTGACCTGCATGATTGGGAATCTCCAAAGACTGTCCCCGCCTCTTGTGGCCTTTTCTAGAACTCTCCAAGGTTCTGATAGTTTGGCCTTCGTTCCTCAAAGACCCCTTGGTGTCCTTCTCGACAGATGGACATCATCCCAAGGCGGACGTCTGTGAGACTAGAACATCAACAGAACTTGGGGAAAAAAGGGAGAGGAACATGACTTCTGTGGTTCTAGATTTCTTGGCTAGAACTCCTGAATCTGGAAGACTGTGAGTGGCAGCTTAGCTTTGAAAAACCCAAGAAAGGGGGTCTTCTGCTCCCAAGGTGTCGGCGGATTCCCCGTGGCAGAAGCTGCTCACTGAGCCCCCTGTGTAGCATGTGAAGGTGGGCTTAAAAGGTTCTAGAGCAACATTTTCTTCCCATTAAAAAAAAAAACTTTGAGCAACGTAGATAACTTTCAGTTGCAAGTTTGACATTGGCTATTGAGAAACGACTCCGATGCAGAGTTTGTTAATGATTCGTCAGGGCTTCAGAAATACAAATATGCGATACAAGTCAAGCGCCGGGGAAATCAGGAGATTCAGGCAGTTCAAATGAGCATAAAGATGTATTGCAAGCTTAAGCTCTCTACAAGAATCTGACCAACTAACAGTCAAGGGAAACGAGCGGGAGATAAGAAAGGCATTCAAGGTGGGCTGGACTTAGATCTCTTGCAGGCGCGCAGAGACTCAGCCTGGTCATCTCTTACATCCCAAACATTAATCCTCTTATAAATCACATCCTAATTTTTATTTTATTTGGGGGACAAGCAGCCCATTCATTTCGCACTTTGCGTTTGCTTCTTTCCCCCACTCTCCTCTCCAGAGACTGAGGTCTCTGCAGTGAAAGAAACCTGTTCTTGACAAGTCCCCAGCTCTTTTATTGGAAATGATGTGGACAAATGAAGCAGGCTGAGCCATTTCTGCTGCTTTAGAGGAACCCAGTAAAGCATGAAGACAGCGGCAGGTCAGAGGGAAAGAGGAACTATCTAATGCAAGTCTGTCATCTGAAGGGAAAGCAAAGGACACCCAAAGCTGGCTGCAACTGAAGTGGAAGTGACAGGAGTCAAAATACAGGCTTATTACCTCTATCGTTTCAAAATCAGTTTTAGGTTAATGCCAGGAGGCCCAGATTTGGAAGACGGAGGGAAGGAAGGAAGGAAGGAAGGAAGGAAGGAAGGAAGGAAGGAAGGAAGGGAGGGAGGGAGGGAGGGAGGGAGGGAGGAAGGAAGGAAGGAAGGGAGGGAGGGAGGGAGGGAGGGAGGGAGGGAGGGAGGGAGGGACAAAGAAAGGGAGGAAAGGAAGGAGGAAGGAAAGGGAGGAAGGAAGGAAGGGAAAAAGAGAAGGAGGAAGGAAGGAAAGAGGAAGGGAGGAAAGAAGATAGAAGAAAAGGAGGGAAAGAAGGACAAAAGGAGGGAGGGAAGGAGGGAAGGAAGGAACAAAGGAAGGAAGGAAAAAAAGAAGGGGACTGGAGGCTAAAACATATAAGGAACAGTTGCTGGAACTGTGCATGTCTAGTTTAACGAAGAGAAGGATGAGGGGGGACATGATAGCAGCCTTCCAATATCTCAGGGGCTGCCCCAAAGAAGAGGGAGTCAAGCTATTCTCCAAAAGCGCCTGAAGGCAGGACAAGAAGCAACGGATGGAAAGTAATCAAGGAGAGAAGTAACTTAGAACTAAGGAGAAACTTCCTGACCGTGAGGACAATTAACCAGTGGAACAACCTGCCTCCAGAAGCTGTGAATGCTCCAACACTGGTGGAAGTTTTTAAAAAGAGACTGGACAGCCATTTGTCTGAAATAGTATAGGGTTTCCTGCCAGAGCAGGGGGTTGGACAAGATGACCTCCAAGGTCCCTTCCAGCTTTATTATTATTATTATAACTTTTATTCATGAAACATGAAACTCAGTCAACTGAACACTCAAATTGACTGGCACTTATGGGTGACACGGGTTGCTGCCAGCATCCTAGGTATCAACCAGGTATTTCCTTAAAATGTAAGATGTTCTGAATAGCGCAGTTTTTTGTAGCTTTGCTGGAGTTATTGCAGGAAGCTGCAATTTCTTGTTGTTGTTGTTGTTGTTATTATTATTATTATTATTATTATTATTATTATTATTATTATTATTATCATTATTACTGTTGTTATTATTATTATTGAAAGAAGGGAGAGAGCGAGGGAGGAGACCCCCAAATTGGTGTTAGGCCTAATTGTACTGGATTTTCTAATCACTGAAGAATACCAAATACAGTTAGAAATTTGTTTCCTTTTAGAAAGAGCTTTGTTAATGTGAACGTTGATTCAGCTAACCCGTTTCCCACCCTCTTTCTGCCAACTCTGGTTTGGCAACAACATTCACATCAGATGATTTCCACTGCTATCCGGCGAACATCTGTTACATTTTGCAGCTCAGAGTCCCTAAATTAGCCATCTTTTGTTTTGCAAGGGCTGCTATTGCCTTGGCTTCCTTTTGTTCCATGCCCCACGCACGCGCTCGGCTCGGCATGCAATGAAATATATACACTTTGAAGGAGCAACAAGGCGGAATATCATTGGTGCGGAGACAACTCAAACATAATCAAAATTCTCTTTTGTACAGAAGGCAGTTTTACATTTCTCAAAGCAGTAAAACACACACACACACACAAAAGAAAAAGGAATGGCTATCAATCTGCTTAAAAACCGAGAGACGGGGACTGAATGGAGCAAATTAAAAGATGTAGCAAAAAATAGTTCAGCCTTGGCGTGAAGGTTGCAGTTTTCTGTATTCTAAGTATGCCACAATCTCAGGAAGGCCAGGTTCCAGAGGGCTATGCCCTCTCTTATCTTATCATTCCCTAGAGAGCTTCTCTTCTGTTTGTCTCCCAAGGTCTTTCCCACATACCATATCCATCTCCTTTACAGCCCAAGATGGTCTCTTCTGTCTTTCTCCACCCATTACGCAGCTGTGGGCTATGCTATCTCTTACCTGATCATTCCCTGCGTAGCATCTCTCCCCTCCATCTCCCAAGGTCTTTCTCACAGGCTTTTTTAGTCATCTCCTTAACAGCCCGAGAAGTTAGTGAGGGTCCCTTTTGAGCATCTTTCTCCATCCATCATACTGTTCTGTTCCAGCCTATGACTGGCCCTGTTTGAATGTCAGGGACAACCCCTTTTTATAGCCAACAGGCTGGAAAATCCAAACCAAATTTATTTACAGAGAAATCAAAAGTTCAAACAAGAGTTAAACCAAAAATTCAAACAAGAGTTAAACAGGAATAACAGACCAGGACTCTAGCAGAAGATCTTCAAATGGTTGCCTTCAGCAACCAGCACCTCCCACACCTTTCCCTTTTATCAGCAGCCCCAAGGCATGGCTTTTCATTGTCTTCTCCTCCTCTCACTGAATTGCCTCATTGCCTTTCTCTGTAAAGGAGGGGGCTGTAATGGTATGTGAGAAAGACCGCAAGAAATGGGGAGACAAGATGGTGCCTAGGGAATAGTCAGATAAGAGGCAGCACAGCCCAGAGCTGTGTAATGGGTGGAGAAAGAGAGTCAGAAGGAACCCTCCCTAGTTTCTCAGGCTGTAAAGGAGATGGTTGTGGTATGTGGGAAAGACCTTGGGAGACAAACAGAAGAGAAGCTCTCTAGGGAATGATAAGATAAGAGAGGGCATAGCCCAGAGCTGCATAATAGGTAGAGAAAGATGCTCAGAAGGGACCCTCCCTAGTTACTTAGGCTGTAAAGGAGGGGGCTGTCATGGTATGTGAGAAAGACCGCGGGAAATGGGGAGACGAG
The DNA here is from genome assembly GCF_964194415.1 of Vipera berus. Classification (NCBI taxonomy): domain Eukaryota; kingdom Metazoa; phylum Chordata; class Lepidosauria; order Squamata; family Viperidae; genus Vipera; species Vipera berus. Next base: position 6,753,290 of record NC_138217.1, on the reverse strand, counting down.
ATGCTGCCTAGGGAACAGTCAGATAAGAGGCAGCACAGCCCAGAGCTAGATAGAGATAGACACATAGACACATAGATACATAGATAGATATAGATATATAGATATAGATTCAAGTCGGAGTGCTCCACCAGCATAATTATTTCTGAGCTGAGTCAGCTTCTTAACTTCCAAGGTGCCTGTGACCTTTGATCATGAAATTGACATGAGATCTACTCTGGAGCTGGAGAGCTTACCACAACCTTTTTTTTTTAAAAAAAAAAAAAACTATTTTCTCCCCCTCTTCCTCCAAGTTTCTTCATGTCAATTTTCGATTTGCAACTTAGCGTAATGGCGAGTCCTTCCCTAGCAGAATCAAATGAACAGCAACAAGAGAGAGAGAGAGAGAGAGAGAGAGAGAGAGAGAGAGAGAGAGAGAGAGAGAGAGAGAGAGAGAGAGAGAGAGAGAGAGAGAAACTCCATTATTTTTCTGCACCAAGATGTGTTCTTCACTTAATCTCACACCTACTTCATATCCCTGCAGGAACCACAGATCAATGGAAACTCAGGTCTTTTTCTTTTAAAAAATTTAGAAGCCGGACTCTACTAGGGATGCTCAGCTTTCAAAATATGATCCTGTATTCTGTTGGCTGCCTTAACAGAACAACAGAATAATGGAGTTGGAAGGGGCCTTGGAGGTCTTCTAGTCCAACCCCCTGCTCAGGCAGGAGACCCTATACCATGGCAGACAGGTGGCTGTTCAATCTCTTCTTGAAGACCTCCAGTGATGGAGCACCCACGATTTCTGGAGGCAAGGCGTTCCGCTGATTAATTGTTCTCACTGTCAGGAAATGCCTTCATTCCAGACTGCATCTCTGCTTGGTGAGTTTCCATGCGTTGCTTCTGGTCCTGCCTTCAGGGGCTTTGGAGAAGAGCATCTTCATGAGTCCCTTCATCTTCACCAACCGTTCCTCCGTGGGTGGGGAACTGTGGAACCCAGCGGCCCATGGCCTAATTGAGAAAGACCAGGCAGAGATGAAAGGAGTCAGACAGATGGGCAGGAGAAGAAATTTCTGCTTTGCTGATGTTGACAGTCCAACTTCAGTGTATTTTGATAGTGCTCCACTTCAGTGCACAGAACATATGCTGTTCCTTTTCCAAGAGTAAAAAAAAAATAAATCCTCCTCCTTCTCCTCTGTTGTCTACGATGCTAGGAAATTGGTTTTCCCCCTCTCCCTTCCCCTGAGCCTTCTCTCCACATTCTCCTTTCCAGTCTAGAGGAAGCTTCATACTCTCAGCATCTATCATAAACCCCATGCTGTTACTATATGATTGCCCAAAGGATCTAAGATTGGGGACCGAGTGACAGCTCTATTAGAAAAACACAACACCATCAGCTAGCTACAAGGTTATAGGTAGTCAGAAAAAACAAAATAACAGAGTTGGAAGGCATTTTGGAGGTCTTCTGGTCCAATCCTCTGCTCAAGACCTCATAGCATTCCAGACAAATTTTTGTCCAATCTCTTCTTGAAAACCTCCAGGGATGGAGCACCCACAACTTCTGGAGGCAAGTCGTTCCATTGGCTAATTGTTCTCACTGTCAGGGAGTTTCTCCTTAGTTCTAGGTGGCTTCTCTCCTTGATTAGCCTCCATCCGTTGCTTCTTGTCCAGCCTTCAAGTTGACTCCCTCTTCTTTGTGGCAGCCCCTCAAATTTTGGAAACGGCTATCACGTCACCCCTAGTCCTTGTTTCCTTAAATTAGACACACCCAATTCTTGCAACCGTTCTTCCTATATTTTAGCCTCCAGTTTCCTAGTCATCTTTGTTGCTCTTCTCTGCACACTTTCCAGAGTCTCAGCATCTTTTTTATATGTTGTTGTTGTTAGTTGCGAAGTTGTGTCCGACCCATCGCGACCCTATGGACAATGTTCCTCCAGGCTTTCCTGTCCTCTACCATCTTCTGGAGTCCATTTAAGCTCACGCCTACTGCTTCAGTAACTCCATCCAGCCACCTCATTCTCTGTCGTCTCCTTCTTCTCTTGCCCTCAATCTTTCCCAGCATTAGGCTCTTCTCCAGTGAGTCCTTCCTTCTTATTAGGTGGCCAAAGTATTTGAGTTTTAGCTTCAGGATCTGGCCTTCTAAAGAGCAGTCAGGGTTGATCTCCTCTAGGACTGACCGGTTTGATCGCCTTGCAGTCCAAGGGACTCGCAGGAGTCTTCTCCAGCACCAGAGTTCAAAGGCCTCAATTCTTTTGCGCTCAGCCTTTCTTATGGTCCAACTTTCACTGCCATACATTGCAACTGGGAAGACCATAGCCTTGACTATACGCACTTTTGTTGACAGGGTGATGTCTCTGCTTTTTAGCTTTTTTATATAATGGTGACCAAAACTGGATGCAATAGCAGTGTGGCCTTACCAAGGCCTTGTTTAGTGTTGGTTTGAGGTTAGGCACTAAAAAAATGGCACTTTTCGCACTTAAAGACCGTAGCAGCGTCTTTGTGGTCACATGATCAAAATACAGATGTTTGGCAAGGTTGAGAGTCACTGACCTATTGTGATAGCTATCAATAGAATAGAGCCGGAAGGGACCTTGGAGGTCTTCTAGTCCAGCCCCCTGCTGAAGCAGGAGAACCTACACCATCTCAGACAAGTGACTGTCCAGCCTCTTCTGAAAAATCTCCAGTGATGGGACACCCACAATTTCTGGAGGCAAGCCATTCCACTGGTTAATTGTCCTCACTGTCAGGAAGTTTCTCCTTAATTCCAGGTTGCTTCTTTCTTTGGTCAGTTTCCATCCGTTGCTTCTTGTCCTGCCCTCTGGTGCTTTGGAGAATAATTTGACCCCCTCTTCTTTGTGGCAGCCCCTCAAATACTGGTACACTGCTATCATTGTCCCCCCTATGCAACAGAGCAACTTCCATTCCTGCTGGGTAGGAAGTTCAAACCAGGTTTTCTCTGAGACGCTTCAGCAATAGACGAGGTTAGCTGGCTATAACCTCCTTGGTTTCCTCTGGCCATGTTTGTTAGATGTGGCGTTAACATCTTGGCAGCTTAATTATGTTTTTTCTTTCCTTCTGCTCCAAGGAAAGATCAATAATTAGGGTAATAAAATTGTAAGGATAATTGCAAGCCTCTGTATTAATAGAATTCATAAACACCAGCAGGTTTTTGTTCTCTTGCTCCCTCCCTCTCTCCTGATAGAGAAACACTTTTCAAGTCCTGATAGCATATGCTAAGAAGAGAGGAATCAGACTTGGGAGGCCATTGGAAATAATGTAAAATCATAGGGCTGGAAAGGACCTTAGAGGTCTTCTAGTCCAACCCCCTGTTTAAGAAGGAGACCTTAAACCATCTCAGATAAATGGTTGTCCAGACCTCTCTTGAAAACCTCCAGCAATGGAGTACCCACAAGTTCAGTGGATTGTTCTCACTGTCAGGAAACCTCTCCTTAGTTCCAGGATGGATCTCCTTCTGATATAGAATAGAATAGAATAGAATAGAATAGAATAGAATAGAATAGAATAGAATAGAATAGAATAGAATAGAATAGAATAGAATAGAATAGAATAGAATAGAATAGAATAGAAATTGGAATATAGAATAGAATAGAATGGAATGGAATGGAATGGAATGGAATGGAATGGAATGGAATGGAATGGAATGGAATGGAATAGAGCTGGAAGGGACCTTGGAGGTCCTCTAGTCCAGCCCCTTGCTCAAGCAGAAGAACCTATACCATCTCAGACTAGTGACTGTCTAGTCTGTTCTTAAAAATCTCCAGTGATGGAGGACCTACAATTTCTGGAGGGAAGCTGTTCCACTGGTTAATTGTCCTCACTGTCAGGAAGTGTCTCCTTAATTCCAGGTTGCTTCTCTCTTTGGTCAGTTTCCATCCATTGTTTCTCGTCCTTCTCTCTGGTGCTTTGGTGAACAACCTGGCCCCCTCTGCTTCCAGCTGTATTCTATTCATATTGAAGAAGGATCCATCTTTAAAAAGAATTCTTATTTAAAAGGCGCATTAAAATGGTCAGGATCTTGAATACCCAAGAACTTAGGATCAGTGCTGAGCTGTAAGAAGCTAGAACTGAAGGATCTTATTTTCTAGAAAATAAGTTGTAGCCTGACCTGGAAGTTTTAATCCTTCTCCCAGGTTAGTGATAAGAATGGAAATTTGCCCTGTAGTCAGCTCCACGTTCTAATGAATGGAATTAGCTCGTGATGACTTACAATGGCTTACAATGGCTTAGGATGCAAAGGCCATCAAGTATTGCTCGGAAGACTTGCTGTCCCTCAAGCAAATCAGTCACGTGTGTCATCGCTTCTCCACAAGTCAACTGAAGGATGCAGCTTCAAGATAAATGTGTTGACTATAAGCCGATTGAGTTCATCCATCACAATCAGCCCTCATGCGCTGCGTTCATTTTTAGCTTCAGTCTAGTTTGAGGCCGATCAAGAACTGTTAACGGATAAACTATGGTTTAGGGCTTAGAGCCGCATTAGTTTGTGTCCCTGGGGGGATGCTGGAGATTGAAAAGCGATGTGAAGTCAGTGGGTCTATGCCAAGAACACAGTTGGGGGCTAAGAAGGTTGGTCTTTGGTCTTCTTGACCTTTGAAGTGGAGATCAAAGGTTTATGTTCGTTTCTTAAACTTAGTCACATCTAGGCTACGTGTACACCATAACTGTGAGTCTGCCTCCCAAGCACAGGTAGTCCTTAACGTACAGCAGTTCATTTAGCAACCGTTCAAAGTTACGACGGCACTGGAAAAAAAGTGATTTAGGACCGTATTTCACAGCTAATGAGCCTTGCAGCAACTTCAGGGAGACGTGATTTACTTTCTGATGCTTGACAACTGACTCGCATTTATGACGGTCGCAGTATCCTGGGGTGGTGGTGTCACATGATCCCCCTTTTGTGACCTTCTGACCGGCAAAGTCGACGGGAAAACCAGATTCACTTCACCAGCATGTTACTAATTCCAACAACTGAAGTGATTCACTTAACAGCGGTGGCCAGAAAAGTTGTAACATGGGGCAGAGTTCACTTGGCGACAGAACTCTTGGGCACAACTGTGGCTGTAAGTTGAGAACTACCTAGAGTGGGTTATCCCAGGAAGTTAGAACAAAAGAAAGAAGTTGCTCTTGACTTCGCATGTTGTACACTTTGAAACAATTCTGGCTTGTTCAATAAACCATAGTTGAAGTAAACCATGTTTTAGCACGGCATACGCCCCCAGCTGATGACTTCTGATGGAATAGGTTGAAAACTGATGTGGACCAGAAATAAGGTAGTTTATTCCCCTTTTTCTTGGACAGACCCTGTATGTGGATCTAACATTTTAATTTTTTATCTCCCGCCGGTTGACGAGTTCCAGGAAGAAATTCTTTGGCATATCTCAGGAAGCTAAATAACTCCTCTCATATTGTTTTTGCCCTGACATTTAGCCTCCTGTTTGTTTGTTTTTCTCCAATGCATAACAAAAAAATATCTAGAGAGAAGATCAGTAAAATAATTTGGTTCGGAGAAATTTTTCAATCCCGTCCTCCTCCCTCTTTTCAAGAGACGGGCTTGTTTCTCTAACAGGCTGAATAGGAAACACTTCAACCTAATTGCTTTTAATGGCAAGTTGGATGATAAAATTAAGTTCTCCTGCGGCAATCCATTTTTGAGGTTTTTCCAACTCTGGTTTCTTCCTAAGAGGAACTTGAGAAGCTGTGGCAGTTTTTTTTTGTTCCCCCCCCCCCCCTCTTTCCAACAGGGACTCTGTTAAAATGAAATTTGCAGTCAACGGAAAATTCCCAATAAATGAAATAGTGTTTGGGGTTGTTGTTGTTTTTCTTGACTTTTCATAAGGATTCCTAAATGCTATGGTGGGTAGCGAGGATTGGGCTAGTTGCTAAAGGAGGCATGGGCAACCTCTGAGTAAGCAGTGCTCAAGTGTGAAAGGGGCAGACCCAAGAGATGTCAGGGAGATTTTTCGAGGGAAATGTTTAAACCAAGATTGAATGCTTGTCTATTTGGGATTTTGTTACTGGAAATCGGTATAGCCTAGAAACTAGGAGTCTGTGAGTTCTAGTCCCACTTTAGGCATGAAAGCTGGCTCGGTGACTTTGAGCCAATCACCAAGAGACTGGGAGTTCTAGTCCCGCCTTAGGCATGAAAGCCAGCAGGGTGGCCTTGAGTCAGTTGCTCTCTCTCTCAGCCCAGCCCACCTCACAGGGTTGTTGTTGTTGTTGTGGGGAAAATAGGAGGAAGAAGCTGTATTAGATATGTTTCCCCTCTTGAGTTATTTGTAAACATAATAAAGGCAAAGTACAAATTTTAAAAAGGAAGGAAGGAAGGAAGGAGGAGAATATGAGGGAGGGAGGGAGGGAAGGAAGGAAAGGAAGGAAGGAAGAGGGAAAATAGGAGGGAGGGAGGGAAGGAAGGAAGGAAGGAAGGAAGGAAGAGGGAGAATAGGAGGGAGGAAGGAAGGGAGGAAGGAAGGAAGGAAGGAAGGAAGGAAGGAAGGAAGGAAGGGGGAGAATAGGAGGAAGGAAGGAAGGAAGGAAGGAAGGAAGGAAGAGGGAGAATAGGAGGAAGGAAGGAAGGAAGGAAAGGAAGGAAGGAAGGAAGGAAGGAAGGAAGGAAGGAAGAGGCAGAATAGGAGGGAGGGAGGGAGGGAAGCAAGCAAAGGTATTAAATTGCAGTTTCAAACATCCGAAGGTCTCCATATGCTAAAGTTGCAACTTGTGTGAGAGAATAAAAGAAACAGAAATTAAAATTCCCATTTCAATATGTCAAGGACTGTTCAGCCGGTTACAGGGATGTTCTCTGCATCGTCTTCTCCCCCGATTCTCTCCCCCCCCCTGTTGGAGCACCGGTGTTTAAATTCCCACTTAGCTTGGTAAGGTCCCTCGCAGACCTTTGCCTGGCTTCGACTCAACTTCAAAGGCCCAAAGATAAACTTCTCCCGTCTAAGAACACAACATCTCCGCTGACGGAGACCCAGGTGACCATCCAGCTAATCTTCCCTTGTCCCATTTTAGCACCGGCTTTTCACAAATAACTATCGATCGGTCACTTGCGAGTCACAAATCGTTCCTTAATTCTCGGAGGAGGAGGAGAAGCACCGGGAGGATAGAGAAGAATAGTTGATGGAGGTTTTCCCCTGTCGCAATCTCTCTCAGAAATCTCACCGGCAATACGATCCCCTTTGGAGGCTGCGGGCATTTTTCTTTCTTCCCCGGGACAATCAAATCCATCCCTTCTTCATTCTTTTTCCTCAATCTTCTGCTTTTGTCAGTCTAATTATTATTATTGCAATACAAGGAGTGGAGCAGCATCAATCTATCTGGAAGGAGGAAGGGGGGGGGGAAGAAAAGCTAATCTGTTTTGTCTCTCAGTTGTTCTCTGTACAGCTAGTCTTCGACTTCAAAACCATTTGTTTAGTGACCATTGCAGAATCCCCACAGTCACGCGATCAGAAATTCAACTGCCATGTGTATGTGATGCTTGCAGTGTCCTGAGCTCATGTGATTCCCTTTTTGCAACGTCCTGACAAACAAAGAAGAAGAAGAACGGCTGCGGGATTTGGGTCTGGCTAGTCTAAAGAAAGGAAGGAATAGGGGAGACAGGATAGCAGCGTTCCAGTATTTGAGGGGCTGCCACAAGGCAGAGGGGGGCAGGTTGTTCACCAAAGCACCAGACGGAAGGACCAGAAACAATGGTTGGAAGCTGATCAAAGAGAGAAGCAACCTGGAATTAAGGAGACACTTCCCGACAGTGAGGACATTCAACCAATGGAACAGCTTGCCACCAGAAATCGTGGGCGCTCCATCACTGGAGGTTTTTAAGAAGAGACTAGACATTCATCTGGCTGTGATGGTGTAGGTTCTCCTGCTTGAGCAAGGGGCTAAACTAGAAGACCCCAGGTTCCCTTCCAGATTCTATTCTATTCTATTCTATTCTATTCTATTCTATTCTATTCTATTCTATTCTATTCTATTCTATTCTATTCTATTCTATTCTATTCTATTCTATTCTATTCTATTCTATTATTCTATTTTCTATATTCTATATTCTATATTCTATATTCTATATTTTATATTCTATATTCTATATTCTATATTCTATATTCTATATTCTATATTCTATATTCTATATTCTATATTCTATATTCTATATTCTATATTCTATATTCTATTCTGCATTCTGTTCTATTCTGTATTTCTATTCTACTCTACTCTACTCTACTCTACTCTACTCTACTCTACTCTACTCTACCCTACCTTACCCTACCCTACCCTACCCTACCCTACCCTGTCCTGTCTTGTCCTGTCCTGTCCTGTCCTATCCTATCTCATCCCATATTCTATTCTATTCTATTCTATTCCATTCCATTCCATTCCATTCCATTCTATATTCTATTCTATTCTCCATGAGGAAGCCAGACCCGCTGAACAACTGTGTTGCTAACTTCTGAACGGTAGCAATTCATTTAATAACTGTGGCAAGAAAGGCCATAAAAGGGAGGTGAAACCCGCTTCACAACTGCCTTGCTTAGTGGCAGAAATTTCGGGCTCCATCATGCTGAGTGCTACCTGTAGCTGGATTCGCTGAACAACCGTGCAATTCCCTTAACAACCATGGTTAAAAAAAACAAGACTGTAAAATGGGGTCCAATCATGCGATGACTCTTTTAACGATTGCACCATCTAGTCACCCAAAACTCCCGTCCCAATTGTGGTCGTTAAACTGAGGACTCCCTGTAACGTTGAGTGAGCAGCAATGAAGATTTCAAGTGCCAATTGGGCTGCTATAAATTTCGCATATACCAGAAGGGCGTAGAATAGATGTGCCATCTGGATTGATTCGCCAGCTGCATTTCTCCCATCCTTTTAGCCTTTTAGCGGAAAACTACACACCTGTGAAAAAACATACATGCACATAACACAATAAATACAGGCACCCACAACTCCAGGAGGGAAGCTGTTCCACTGATTAATCATTTTCACTGCCAGGAAATTTATCCTTATTTCTAGGTTGGGTCTCCCTTTGATGAGCGTCCATCCATTTTGCTTTTTTCAATCTCCATGTAGGATCAAGTTGGTCACATCTCTGCTGCAGTTTGGGTCAGTTATGAACTTTAGGGTGGTTGTCCTCGGTGAGATCCTTCGGATGCCATATACAGGACATAAAGAAGAGAAGGTCAAAGAGCACAAAGTAGACCTAGAAGAATATGGAGAAAGAAGGAGGAGGAGGAGGAGGGGGGGAAGGAGAAGGAGAAGAAAGAAGGAGAAAGAAGAAAGAAGCAGAAGCAGAACCAGCAGAAGCAGAAGCAGAAGAAGAAGGAGAAGAAGAAGCAGAAGGAGAAGGAGAAACAGAAGAAACAGAAGAAGCAGGAGAAGGAGGAGAAGGAGAAGGAGAAGAAGGAGAAGGAGAAGAAGAAGAAGAAGAAGAAGAAGAAGAAGAAGAAGAAGAAGAAGAAGAAGAAGAAGAAGAAGAAGAAGAAGAAGAAGAAGAAGAAGAAGAAGAAGGAGAAACAGGAGAAACAGAAGAAGCAGGAGAAGCAGGAGAAGGAGAAGGAGAAGGAGAAGAAGAAGAAGAAGAAGAAGAAGAAGAAGACTAGGAGTAGTTCTGGGTTGGAAGAAATGTGTCCTTTAGAGACTTCCTAATGGCAATCTTGGTTCAAGGACAGACTCACAAGCATTATATTAGCCAACAGTCACAGTCAAAAATGCGCCAAGCTCCTGCTTGATTGGTTCCTGTTACCTCTACAAGAAGTATTGATGCAAAATGCTGCCTGAGCCGGGACATTTATTAACAATTTACTGCTCATTTTGTTCTGAACGATGTTTAGAGAGAGGTGATGAGTCTGGCCTAATGAAGTGATAAACAGCTGGTGAAGTTGAGCTGGTGAAGCATCAAAGGTTTTTAATACCTGCAGAAGGTTACTGCCAACATCTATCAATTCACATCTGGCACCCACCGGCAGTTGCGCTTAATTAAGAGAAGGATCTTTGTGAGATAATTACTCCTGTGCAATCTTGCCCTTTCTCCAAAGGGCTTTCATCAGCAAACAGTCACATCCTGTCCTTGGTGTTCACAATAGCCTTAGGAAATAATAATTGTCCCAATGCAGCTGTGTAAATCTTGGGAACACAGCAGGATTGTAATTGGAATCAAGAGAGCTACAAGCTAGGAGCCCACCTGGCCGATCTCAGAAAACTAAGCCAGGTTTGATCTCCTAGAGATAGCAAGTTATTCTAAGAAGAAGAAAAATAATAATTCTGGAGATCACTTTCGGAGTGTAAAGCTCATTTTTCAAGGTCACTTGTCCAGCTGGTTTGAAGCAGGTATCTATTCATCTGGCCCAAAGCCTTTGTCTACTCATGACAGTACGGTGGTGACTTTCGATGGACTCCTGGTGATGTTCCTTCCAACCTTCTAATCGTCCTGCCAATCAATTTTATTAGCTGGAATTTGGAAAGAGACGCGGCTCATGAATCACTCTTCCTCCAGGCTATTCATAACTTGAAAATGTTTCCACCATCTTCTTGCCATCTTTCTGCCTTTCCACAAATCAATCTTGTTCACGTTCTACCTCTCTTAAACAAAGGCGGCATCGGGTTGTATAAATGAACTAAGATAGCTCAGTGCCATGGGCTGGTACCTCTTGAGCTATTCTCGACAAACAAAACATTGTGCAGAGATCGAGGAGGAGAAGATTTTGGAAGAAAGACAATTCTGGTCCTGATATTGGAGAGGCTAGCTGGAAAATAGAAGCAGTTGAGAACATCAAGGTGTGTGGGGGGGATAGAGATAGAGGCTGCTTTTCCCCCAGGCTGATGCTTATAGCCTACCTGTCAAGGTAGCATAATAGAACTTCTACTTCTATGTTGAAGAAAACAATTCAAAGGCAACTGATTCTCATACTGCTGAGTTCGGGAACAATCCATATTTTTGTTCTGAAAGAACCAAGGAGAAGGAGAATTTTATTTTATTTTTTATTTTTATTTTAATTCCATTTATATCCCGCCCTTCTCCGAAGACTCAGGGCGGCTTACAAGCTTAGCAGTAGCCTTCATTCTATGTATATGCCTGCTTATTAGGGCTTTCACACACACCCCAAGCGGCATTATTACAAAGTCAGCTTAATTGCCCCCAACAATCTGGGTCCTCATTTTACCTACCTCGGAAGGATGGGAGGCTGAGTCAACCTTGAGCCTGGTGGGACTCGAACCTGCACTAATTGCAGGCAGCTGGTGTTACTTAAGGAGGCATTAGCCCACTGCTCCACCAAGGCTCTTTTGAGGCATATACCCAAGATATGGGAAGTTGTTGAACATTGTCCTATGGAGGGAGGAGGAGGAGGAAGAGGAGGATGATTTGATGGAGATGATGTGTCTTTTGAGAGTACCACCATCAGACACTTCATTTCCCATCTAAGACGGCTTTTACTCTTCAGGACTAAACCCAATTGTGAGTCCTCCAGAAGCTTTAGAATCACGATGGTCTTACTCTCATTGAGCTCTTCTGCTGACTGGGCAACCAGATGAAATATTTCAGTCAGAAAGAGAAAATAAAAATGGTACAGCGGGAGAAACTGGTTCTCCATTCCACGGCAATGTTGTCTAATTCCCCATAAATGCATTTGATGTTTGAACAGGTTGAAAAGCAAATTTCTTCTCTCTGCTTTTTTCCGGCTGTTAAATTCCTGCTGTGTAAAGTGTTTCCTATTCAAATTACTGCTTGTTTAGGACAATTCAGCCACGGAGTAAAGCGAGCTAATTGGAGCCTGTGGGATTCTTAACACTCTGCTCAGTTTAATTCACTTATAGACAACTACTGAACCACTGTATTGTTTGCCTTTCAGCCCTTCCCCAGAATAACAGAATAACAGAGTTGGAAGGGACCTCGGGGGTCTTCTAGTCTAGCCCCCAGCTCAAGCAGGAGACCCTATACCATTTCAGACAAGTGACTGTCCAGTCTCTTCTTAAAAAATCTCCAGCGATGGAGCACCCACGATTTCTGGAGGCAAGCTGTTCCGCTGGTTAATTGTCCTCACTGTCAGGAAGTTTCTCCTTAATTCCAGGTTGCTTCTCTCTTTGGTCAGTTTCCATCCATTGTTTCTTGTCCTTCCCTCTGGTGCTTTGGAGAATAATGTGACCCCCTCGTCTTTGGGGCAGCCCCACAAATACTGGAGCACTGCTATCATGTCTCCCCTATTTCTTCTTTTCTCTAGACTGGCCATAACCAATTCCTGCAACTGTTCTTCGTATGTTTTACTCTCCAGGCCCTTCATCATGTTAGTTGCTCTTCTCTGCACTTTTTCCAAAGATGGGCTGTTGTAGAAAATAAATAAATAAATAAATAGGAAGGAAGGAAGGAAGGAAGGAAGGAAGGAAGGAAGGAAGGAAGGAAAAAGAGAAGAGAAAGGAAGAAAGGAAGAAGAGAAAGAAAAAGAAAGAAAAAAGGAAGGAAGGAAGGAAAAAAGAAAAAAGAGAAAAAGAAAAAGGAAGGAAGAAGAAAAAGGAAGAAGAAGGAAGGAAGGAAGGAAGGAAAAAAGAGAAAGAAAGAAAGAAAGGAAGGAAAGAAGGAAGGAAGGAAGGAAGGAAGGAAGAAAAAGAAAGAAACGACAAGACTCTATCTTTCTGTTAAATAAAACGTCAAATCTCTGTTCATTTTGATTACAGCCAACAGGGAACATTATACCAAAGTTCTACTGAACTTTGATCTGGAGATTCAGTCTGACATTTCATAGATTCTGATGGTTCAGTATTTGGGGACTCCGGCCAGGGAGCCAGTGCAGAGAGTGAGAGATTCCGTTTGAATCATGCTGACTTTCCAAATGGAAATGGAAAAGTGGGACTGAATCGTTAGATCGGATATCTTCAGCTGGTTTGAGAGTGCCTTTGTGCCAAATACAGATTTCTTTTTTCATTGATTCAGAAACCCAAACCGAAGCCACCCAACTCGACCCCTTTGAGCTGAACCAATTTTGCACACTGCTTCTATCAGGGTCTCCTAAGAGAAGCGATTTAGAGCATAGAGCAGTGGATCTCAATCCGTAGTCCGTGGACCGCTGGGTGGGCTGTGATGTCGTCACAGGGGGTGGGGGATCCAGGAAGGCTTGAAGAAATGGTATGATTTAAATCTTGATTTAAGTCTTGGGGAGTCCGTGGCCACAATGTTCTGTACCAGCCTGCTACCGGCCCTGCAGAAAAGGCAGGGACAACCCCTTTTACAATAAGGCAAGAGGCTGGAATTACACCTGCCAAATTTATTACTACAAAAACAAACGGAACAAGACAAACCAAGAAACAGGAGCTTAAAGAAACAGGAACAATCCAAGGGGTTGCCTTCAGCAAACCAGCCCTCCCCCACATTCCCCTTATATAGAGTTCAGGGCGTGGCTTCTCTCTGCCTCCTTCCGAGAAGCCCCATTGCCTTCCTCTGTTTACTCCTGATTGACTGCCTCCTGCGTCGGGCGTCCTTGAACAGGGCCAGCTGTGGGTCATCTTCATCCACGCTGTCAGGCTCACACAGCTGGGTCTCCGTGGTGACCAAGTGGGAGGGGCCTGGCTGAGGGCTCTCCTCAGCAAGATCTTCAACCCCCTCAGCAAGGTCTTCAACACCCCCCTCCTCCTCCTCTGAGTCGTCCGACCCAACTGCCGAACCCACAGGCTGACCCTGAATCACAACACACAAAAGGTATTTAAATGGGATCCGTGGTGAAGAAATGGTTGAGGACCGCTGGCTGAGCAGGGGGCTGGAGTAGAAGACCTCCAAGGTCTTCCAGTGATGGAGCACCCACAACTTCTGGAGGCAACTTCTGTTCCACTGGTTCATTGTCCTCCCTGTTAGGGAGTTTCTCCTCCATTCCAGGTTCCTTCTGTCCTTGCTTAGTTTCCACCCATTGTCCTTTCCAACCCATTCCGTTCTTCTGTTAAATTGGATTAGGTCGGCTTTCTGAATCAAACCCTATCTCGCGATGGTAAAGTTTGTTTCGGAGATGACGCTGTGTCCTCTTTTCTCCAATAGCTTCAGCTTCACAAAACTTTTTTTTTATGTTTTGATCCTCTTTCAAGATAGCGATTCCCCCCCCCCACTCCTTGGATTTGGCACAGCACCGTACCATGGGCAGGCAAACCGAGAAAAAATTGACGTCTTTTCATCATCTATAGAACAATCCATTTTAATTCCATACTGATTTAATTATGCTTTCTGATCTGTCTCTTTCTCTCTCTTTTGCATTGTGGCTGATTCCTCTCCCACTGTGCAGGAGGGAGAACATCAAGCAGCAATTTTTTTATTTCCTCTTTTATTTTGTCCCCAAGCCATTAAAAAACAACAACACAGCCTTGTAACTATTTTAAATCTTCAGACGCAATTCTACGTTCCTTGGCTGCGCTCATGTAACAAAAGGCCACCATCAAAGAAACAGTTACCCCTTTTGGCTCAGTTAGCTGTGCGAGACCACGAGATACTGAAGTCTAAAATAGAATTCCTCTTTGCTACACTTCTAACAACGGCAAGAACTGGGAAGATGCCTATAAATATAGAAATTGGAACGGATAAAAAGGAGGAGACAGAATTAAGATTGTTTTCCATAAAACAACGTCAGAAAAGCACTGCTAGGTTCAAGCAAAGAGGTTCGTATCTTAATAACTTACATTTCAAGCAAAGGTATGTTTATGCCTCTTTCTCAAAAAATCAATCAGAAGAGAAGCTGGAAGGGACCTTGGAGGTCTACTAGTCCAGCCCCCTGCTCAAGCAGGAGACCCCATGCCATTTCAGACAAATGGCTGTCCAGTCTCTTCTTGAAAACCTCCCCCAGAAATTGTGGGCACTCCATCACTGGAGATTTTTAACAAGAGGCTAGAGAGTCACTTGTCTGAGATGGTATAGGTTCTCCTGCTTGAGCAGGGGGCTGGACTAGAAGACCTCCAAGGTCCCTTCCAGCTTCTATTCTATTCTATTCTATTCTATTCTATTCTATTCTATTCTATTCTATTCTATTCTATTCTATTCTATTCTATTCTATTCTATTCTATTCTATTCTATTCTATTCTATTGATGGAGCACCCGCAACTTCTGGAGGCAAGTCGTTCCACTGATCGATTGTCCTCACTGTCAGGAAATTTCTCCTTAATTCCAGGTTGCTTGCTCTCCTTGATTAGTTTCCATCCATTGCTTCTTTTCCTGCCTTCTGGTGCTTTGGAGAATATCTTGACTTCCTCTTCTTTGGGTAAAGGTAAAGGTCAAGGTTCCCCCGCACATGTGTGCTAGTCGTTTCCGACTCTAGGGGCCGGTGCTCATCTCCGTTTCAAAGCCGAAGAGCCAGCGCTTGTCCGAGGACGTCTCCGTGGTCATGTAGCCGGCATGACTAGACGCCAAAGGTGCACGGAACGCTGTTACCTTCCCACCGGAGTGGTCCTTATTTTTCTACTTGCATTTTTACGTGCTTTAGAACTGCTAGGTTGGCAGAAGCTGGGACGAGTAACAGGCGCTCACTCCGTTACGTGGCGCTCGGGATTCGACCCGCCAAACTGCCGACCTTCCGATCGACAAGCCCAGCGTCCTAACCCACTGAGCTACCGCGTTCTTTGGGGCACCCCCTCAAATAGTGGAATACTGCTATCATGTCCCCCCCAGTCCTTCTTTTCTCTAGACTAGCCATACCCAATTCCTGCAACCGCTCTTCATATGTTTTAGTCTCCAGGCCTTTAATCATCCTAGTTGCTCTTCACTGCACTTTTCCCCAAAGTCTCAACATCTTTTTTATAATGTGCTGATCAAAACTGGATGCAGGGTTCCAGGTGTGGCTTTACTAAGGTGTTATAAAGCAGTACTAAATCCTTCCAGTTAATGGCAGCTGAATATTAAGTGTTTTCCATGTTGTAGTTGCTTTCAATCTTATTCACTGTCTATCCGGACATCCTTCAAATGCGTTCTTCTTTTGCTTGCTTTTCTCAGCGTCACGTTCTTCGTGAAGGCTCAGAAAAGTGGGATTTGATAGAGGAGGTTTAGTGGACTTTAATGAGCAAACTGATTTTCAGGAAATTGAAGCGGGGGCTGTACTTCCCTGATAGGGGCCACTTTGCGATTTGGAGAAGACTTCTGTGATTATTTCTGAAAGAAAAGCCCAGACAGGAAAGTTATTAAGGGGAATTACACATGACACTGAAGTTATACTAGTCTGATTACAGCTTGTGGAAAGGATTATTTTAATTTAATTGCTCAATTAAAGTAAATTATATTTTGGCCAAGCACTGGCACAGACTCAGGATGGGGGTGGGGGGGGGGGGGAGAAAATTCTGATTTTTCCCAAGCTCCTTTTAAAACGATTGAGCTGCTGTGAATGAAATCGTAATAATAATAATAATAATAATAATAATAATAATAATAATAATAATAATAATAATAATAATAATAATAATAATAATAATAATGATAATAATAATGATAATAATAATGATAATAATAATGATAATAATAATGATAATAATAAGATGATGATGATGATGTTGGAAGGGACTTTGAAGGCCACAACCGTTGCTAAGTCAGACATCTGTTAAGTGAGTTTTGCCCCATTTTACAGCCTTTCCTGCCACAGTTGTTAAGTGAATCACTGCAGTTGTTAAGTTAGTGACACGGCTGTTAAGTGAATCTGACAATAACAACAATAACAACAACAACAACAATAGTAAAGTTGGAAGGGACCTTGGAGGTCATCTAGTCCAAACCCTTGCTCAGGCAGGAAACCCTATACCATTTCAGACAAATGGCTGTCCAGTCTCTTCTTAAAAACTTCCAGTGTTGGAGCATTCACCGCTTCTGGAGGCAAGGAGTTCCACTGGTGAATTGTTCTCACTGTCAGGAAGCTTCTCTTTAGTTCTAGGTTGCTTCTCTCCTTGATTAGTTTCCATCCGTTGCTTCTTGTCCTGCCTTCGGGCACTTTGGAGAATAGGTTGACTCCCTCTTCTTTGGGGCAGCCCCTGAGATATTGGAAGACTGCTATCATGTCCCCCCTCGTCCTTCTCTTCATTAAACTGGACATACCCAATTCCAGCAACCGTTCTTCGTATGTTTTAGCCTCCAGTCCCCTAATCATCTTTGTTGCTCTTCTCTGCACTCTTTCCAGAGTCTCAGCATCTTTTTTACATCGTGGCAAGCAAAACTGGATGCAGTATTCCAAGTGTGGCCTTACCAAGGCAGTGTAAAGTGGTATTAACACTTCACGTGATCTCGATTCTATCCCTCTGTTGATGCAGCCTAGCACTGTGTTGGCTTTTTTGGCAGCTGCAGTAGACTGCTGGCTCATAATGAAGTGATTGTCCACTAGGACTCCGAGATCCCTCTCACAGTTGCTACTATTGAGCAAGGTACCCCCTATACTATACCTGTGCATTTGATTTTTCTTGCCTAAGTGTAGAACCTTGCTTGTGATTTTTTTTTTTAAAAAAAAATAGGATAGTGCATGTTTTCTTTTGATCGGATGGTTTTTTGCAGTCCGTTGTAATGCTAGACTGGTAACATCGGCTTCATGAAATCTAACCAATCCTTTATGACTTTTGGATGCAGCAGGAAGCACCGTTTGATGATGTTGACGTGCAAACATTTAAGGTGATTAGAAACGAAGTCGTGTTGGGGGGGACTTAGTTCTGGAGTTAGGGTTTTATCCTCCATCTGTTTGAACATCTTGTGTTTCTCCATCTTTGCTTATTTGGGCCCAGTTGATTTCTTGGCAAACAGATGCACCAGGAGTGAGTTCAAAATGTTGGGAGTAAAAAGGAGGATTAGAGTGTTAGAAAAGAGACCTTTAGGTAATTGTGAGAGTTGAGCCATCTGTGGAAAAATCCCCTTCGCTTCTGCATTGTCTCATGTTTTGAAAAGGAGACCTCAAGGTGACTTCATCTTTCAAGTCTGCGCAGGTAAATGGCTTAAAATAAACTCTTCCTTGCCCTTTCAGAGGTCCCGGTTTGCTCAATTTGCTGTCTTAATGCATTAGGAAGGGTTCCACTGAATGGAATGAAATATTCAGCTGTGCGAAACATTGCAAGGACACCCTTCTGGATGGAAAAAATGTGTGAGCTTCAGGTTCTCCCTCTGCTGAATGAGTACAAACTCTACTTCCATCGTTTTAGAAAGAAATGTTGCTTTTTTTTTACTATTTTACAAGAAGGACTAGGGATGACTCGATAGCAGTGTTCCAATATCTCAGGGGTTGCCACAAAGAGGAGGGGACCAAGCTATTCTCCAAAGCACCAGAAGGCAAGACAAGGAGCAATGGATGGAAACTAACCAAGGAGAGAAGCAACCTAGAAATAAGGAGAAACTTCCTGAGAATAGAATAGAATAGAATAGAATAGAATAGAATAGAATAGAATAGAATAGAATAGAATAGAATAGAATAGAATAGAATAGAATAGAATAGAATAGAATAGAATAGAATAGAATAGAATAGAATATGGGATGGAGTAGAGTAGAGTAGAGTAGAGTAGAGTAGAGTAGAGTAGAGTAGAGTAGAGTAGAGTAGAATAGAATAGAATAGAATAGAATAGAATAGAATAGAATAGAATAGAATAGAATAGAATAGAATAGAATAGAATAGAATAGAATAGAATAGAATAGAAGATGGGATGGAATAGAATAGAATAGAGTAGAGTAGAGTAAAGTAGAGTAGAGTAGAGTAGAGTAGAGTAGAGTAGAGTAGAGTAGAATAGAATAGAATAGAATAGAATAGAATAGAATAGAATAGAATAGAATAGAATAGAATAGAATAGAATAGAATAGAATAGAATAGAATAGAGATAGATAGGATAGGGTAGAATAGGAATAGGAATAGGAATAGGAATAGGAATAGAGTAGAGTAGAGTAGAGTAGAGTAGAGTAGAGTAGAGTAGAGTAGAATAGAATAGAATAGAATAGAATAGAATAGAATAGAATAGAATAGAATAGAATAGAATAGAATAGAATAGAATAGAATAGAGATAGATAGGATAGGGTAGAATAGGAATAGGAATAGGAATAGGAATAGGAATAGGAATAGGAGTAGAGTAGAGTAGAATAGAATAGAATAGAATAGAATAGAATAGAATAGAATAGAATAGAATAGAATAGAATAGAATAGAATAGAATAGAATAGAGAATGGGATGGAATAGAATAGAGTAGAGTAGAGTAAAGTAGAGTAGAGTAGAGTAGAGTAGAGTAGAATAGAATAGAATAGAATAGAATAGAATAGAATAGAATAGAATAGAATAGAATAGAATAGAATAGAATAGAATAGAATAGAATAGAATAGAGATAGATAGGATAGGGTAGAATAGGAATAGGAATAGGAATAGGAATAGGAATAGGAATAGGAATAGGAATAGGAATAGAGTAGAGTAGAGTAGAGTAGAGTAGAGTAGAGTAGAATAGAATAGAATAGAATAGAATAGAATAGAATAGAATAGAATAGAATAGAATAGTGAATGGAATGGAACAGAACGGAATAGAACAGAACTGAACTGAACTGAACAGAATAGAACTGAAAGGGACCTTGGAGGTCTTCTAGTCCAGCCCCCCGCTCAAGCAGGAGAAACTATACCATCTCAGACATCTCAGTTTAGAACCGTGGAGCAGCTTGCCTTCAGAAGTTGTGGGTGCTCTAATACTAGATGTTTTAAAGAAAAGATTGGACAACCATTTTCCGGAATAGTATAGGATTTGCTGCTTGAGCAAGGGGTTGGTCTAGAAGACCTCCAAGGTCCCTTCTAAATTTGTCGTTCTGTTAAGATTCTTCCACATTTGCGCTAGTCAAATTCAAGTGAGGCTCTTCTAAGTATATTTAGAAAATGGTTTTTACTGGGTCTATTAAAATAGGAGATTTTCACTAGGGAGAAGAAAAGGCAGAAAAACAGATGGGGAATCCCTAAGTTTTCTTCTCTAGCTTCACGTCATTGAAATGAAAACATTATTTCATTTCAAGATGAACTAAGTGAGTGTCATCCTGAAGTTTTGCTTTTGCTACTGTTTTGTGGCTAAAAGTGGTCCTCAGTCTCTTGGTGAGATTGAAGACTACGTCACATATCAAGGTGGAGCGTTTTTCCCCCCCAGACTTTTGGAGAACATCTTTGTGTTTTTAACCATGATAGAGCCTATGCTACAAGGGACGCGGTGGCTCAGTGGGTTAGGACACTGAGCTTGTCGATCAGATGGTCGGCAGTTTGGCAGGTCGAATCCCGAGTGCCACGTAACAGAGTGAGCACCTGTTACTCATCCCAGCTTCTGCCAACCTAGCAGTTCGAAAGCACGTAAAAAAAATGCAAGTAGAAAAATAGGGACCACTACGGTGGGAAGGTAACAGCGTTCCGTGCGCCTTTGGCGTCTAGTCATTTGAATTTGAATTTTTAATTTTTAATTTTATTGAATTTATATATGTCAGCCACATGACCACAGAGACGTCCTCAGACAAGCGCTGGCTCTTTGGCTTTGAAACGGAGATGAGCACCGGCCGCTAGAGTCGGAAATGACTAGCACGCATGTGTGGGGGAACCTTTACCTTTACCTTTAGAGCCTATGCTACCATTTTCATTTGTCTCTTTTCTGTAAATGGGTGGAAATTAGATCATAATTTTTCCAGAGTAGGCACACCAAGGCTTAATCTCATCCCTACTTACCTGCTATGCCAACAAACCAGGACTCTGCTCTATGGATATTTCACTGTTCATAATAGCAATAGCAATAAGGCTTACATACTGCTTCACAGTGTTTTACAGCCCTCTCTAAGTGGTTTACAGAGTCAGCACATTGCCCCCAACAATCTGGGTCCTCATTTTACTGACCTCGGAAGGATGAAAGCCTGAGTCAACCTTGAGCCGGTCAGGATCGAACTGCCAAACTGTTGGCAGTCAGCTGTCAGCAGAATTAGCTGCAGTACTTCATTCTAACCACTGTGCCACCACAACTCATCAGTATTTCTTGGTCTCTCCAATATCGGTCCAATGTCCCCATGAAATTTCCTTCTTGCAAGAACACTTTAACCAGAGTTGGCTCTGGGCGGCAGACCCAACCCTGTGCCTGTTCCTTAAATGTGGATATCAGTGGCAGCTGATTTATGAAAAATGCATAAGTGTGACTCGGGAACAGCTTGTGCTTTCATACTCAATAAAATGAAAAGAGAGAATAGAGAACTCAAAATGTCTGTGAATCTATTTGGGTAAACAAATGACTGCTATAAATCTTTCTGCATGACTGCTTCCCTTTGTGGTACATCCCTGGGGGAAATGCTGCAAGGAGGAGACACCCCCGCCTCCCCAACGTTAAAGTAAACGGCCTACAACCTACTTACACAAAGCAAAGTAAAACGGGAAATACCTATTTGCCGGTGTAATTATGGAGTTAGTACAGTATGTGTTTGGTCTTCAAGAGAAAGAAGATCAACACAGCCCTTGAGTGTAGTGAACAGTGATGGATGAGCTTCTGCAAAGTTGCTGCAGGTGAAATTGGATTAAGCCAAGCTATTTTTCACTTGCCCATTCACACGCACACGCACACACACACACACAAAAACCAAAACAGAAAAACCATAGAAGTTTACTTACTTTACGCATCTCAATTAATCCAGAACTCGTGATGAGCGTGACAAATAGACATCTTTCTTAAAGCTTCAACTCCCAGGTTGCAACAGCCATTTCATCCCCATCACTCAGAATGACTCTCCCTTTCTCATCCTGTTTATTCCAGCGGGGATGCGCAAGGTGTAACTTGTAAGATTTTCTGCAGCCCCTGAAACGCCATCCGAACAATATAGTTGGCTATTTTAAGGCAGGAAGTTTACAAGAACAGCAGTGGGAAGGCTTAAAGAGGCTTGATGTCAGAACCCACCCCAATCCACATCTTAGGAAAGAAGAACACTTGGAGACAGGATTGTCCAAACAGGAACTTTTACTAAAACATGGTTGACAGTGGATAATCTAGACAGGATCTGGAAATTGTCTCGCAGATCGATACTTTTAAATGTCCCCAAGTAACAACCCCTCCCCTCAGTCCATTTGGTCAGTCCCGGATCAGTCAAGTTTCAGGTGTCAACCTCCTCGTGGGAAAAGAGAAACACCAGTATCATTTGCAACATTATTACTTCCTCCCCTTCACATTCCCATCGAGATACAAACCAGAGTTCCCCCCTCTCCCTCTTTCTTTGTTCTTCTTAGTTCAAAGGGTTTCTTCCCTGGTCTTTTGTGATAGCCTCCAGGCAGGCTGAATACACAAACTTTGCATCTAAGGGATAGAGATGGCTCTTAACAACCCTGCCTTCTTTCCCCCTCCTTGGAAAATGGCAGAATCCAGTAAGGGGGTGAGATTCAAATTTGCACAGTTAGAAAGGGAATATAAATGGATTCTGACACTTGATGTGATTTTTAAAGAGCTGAGAATAAGTCTCTATATTTCATGGGAAAATATTCCTGAACTTCATCCATGGCACAGCCCCACTCCCCACTAGAGGCATCATTCTCCTACCTGGTGTAGCCCGTGGCCCCCACCTACCCAAAACCTGTCCATCACTCCTCTAATACAAGATGGATAAAATGAGGAGGTGTCTGTTTTATTGGGTAGACCAAACTCAAACCAGTTAAGCTAATTCTACTTTAACCTAAAGCTACATTAGCAGAATCTTGCCACTCTGAAAGTAGACCTCTCCAACCATCTCTTTTATAGACGGAGAAACAAGAGTGGGCTTCTCCTAAACCTCTTGCCCCACTCATTATGCATTTGTGGGCCATGCAATGTTTATTCGGCTATTCCCCAAGTCTGTTTGCTCCATCGCCTAAGGTCTGTCCCATGTACCATTACAGGAAGTCTTTTCGGCAAGAAATAAAAGTGAATCTTTTCTCAGCACAATTCTCACCAAGTTCTCTTTAGCAAGTTGAGAGGGATCTCAGAGTCCTAGTGGACAATCATTTAAATAGGAGCCAGCCATGTGCTGCAGCTGCCAAAAAAGCCAACATAGTTCTAGGCTGCATTAACAGAGGGATAGAATCAAGATCACGTGAAGTATTCATACCACTTTACAATGCCTTAGTAAGGCCATACTTGGAATACCGCATCCAGTTTTGGTCACCATGATGTAAAAAAGATGTTGAGAGTCAAAAAAAAGAGTGCAGAGAAGAACAACAAAGATGATCAGGGGAGCGGAGGCTAAAACATATAAAGAATGGTTGCAGCAATTGGGTATGTCTAGTTTAAGGAAGAGAAGGACTAAGGTTGATATGATAGCAATGCTCCAATATTTGAGGGGCTGTCAAAAACAGGAGGGGGTCAAGCTGTTCTTGAAAGGACCTGAAGGCAGGATAAGAAGCAACGGATGGAAACCAATCAAGGAGAGAAGCAACCTGGAACTAAGGAGAATCTTCCTGACTGTTAGAACAATTAACCAGTGGAACAACCTGCCTCCAGAAGCTGTGAGTGCTCCAACACTGGAAGTTTTGAAGAAGAGATTGGAAAACTATTTGTCTGAAATGGTATGTGGTTTTCTGCCTGAGCAGGGGGTTAGTCTAGAAGACCTCCAAGGTCCCTTCCAACCCTGTTGTTCTGTTCTGTTCTGTTCTGCTCTATTCTATTCTATTCTATTCTATTCTATTCTATTCTATTCTATTCTATTCTATTCTATTCTATTCTATTCTATTCTATTCTATTCTATTCTATTCTATTTATCTGTTATTCTATTCTATTCTATTCTATTCTATTCTTCATCTTCCTTATTCTATTCTATTCTATTCTATTCTATTCTATTCTAGTCTAGTCTAGTCTAGTCTAGTCTAGTCTAGTCTAGTCTAGTCTAGTCTATTCTATTATTCTATTCTATTCTATTCCATTCCATTCCATTCCATTCCATTCCATTCCATTCCATTCCATTCCATTCCATTCTATTCTATTCTATTCTATTCTATTCTATTCTATTCTATTCTATTCTATTCTATTCTATTCTATTCTATTCTATTCTATTCTATTCTATTCTATTCTATTCTATTCTATTCTTCATCTTCCTTATTCTATTCTATTCTATTCTATTCTATTCTATTCTATTCTATTCTATTCTATTCTATTCTATTCTGTTCTGTTCTGTTCTGTTCTGTTCTGTTCCGTTCCGTTCCGTTCCATTCCATTCCATTCCAGTCCAGTCCAGTCCAGTCCAGTCCAGTCCAGTCTAGTCTAGTCTAGTCTAGTCTATTATTCTATTCCATTCCATCCCATCCCATCCCATCCCATCCCATCCCATCCCATCCCATTCCATTCCATTCCATTCCATTCCATTCCATTCCATTCCATTCCATTCTATTCTATTCTATTCTATTCTATTCTATTCTATTCTATTCTATTCTATTCTATTCTATTCTATTCTATTCTATTCTATTCTATTCTATTCTATTCCATTCTATTCTTGAATCAGACTTGTGCAGATGAAGTTGCAAGAATTCTACCAACTGAACTAAATTGTCGCTGTCTTTTGGTATCCTGGTTATTCTACCCATCGTGCATTCAGATCGTGCTGTTACCGATTTGTGCTTGATAAACCTAGAACCCATTGCAAAGGGAGTGCAGACGGAACCAGCAAGCCTTCGAGTTCCTGTCTGAAGACCTCAGATGTGCTAATCTAAGCAGGAACATCTCATTTCGCCAGGAAATGGAACACCATAAAAAAAACTCCTCCGTGTTTATGACAATGCATCTCCCTCAGAGTTCAGTGTCTGAAGCCGGTAAAACTAACTGATGCTGAACCAAAAAGGTACGCTGCCACGTTCCTTACAACCAGTTAGGATGGATCTATTCATTCGTCTTTTTTTCCCCTTTTTTCGATACTGCCTACCAAAGCTTTTTGCTGGTCTCTCAGAAACTGCAGTAATGAAACATGAGACCTTCTGCATGAACTTGGCCATCTAGCTCTGGTTCTCCTTGTGTGGTGTGTTCCAAGGCAAGGTAATCACTTTGCAAAGAGCTGCAAGCATCTTCCTTAATGGACAGTGGAGGACGAAGGAAAGGTGGGAAGTGAAGGCCAGCGTGGTCCCAGTGATGAGAAGAGCACTCAGGGCTGTGGCTGCTTAGTTGGGCAAATGGTTCCCACAGATCAAAGGAACAACCTCAGATCTCTCTGTCCCGAAGACGAGAATGCTAAGAACTGCTAAGATCCTCAAACTCTTGGGAAGCGGTGTGACTTCCCTTGCATGAACCGCTACAGGAAACACATCTCCCAAACTGCTGCTTAATGCTGAAACGTAAATAAACGTAAACGTAAATCTGATTCTACCACTTTAATCAAGCGAGATCGTGATTCCATAAGCCTTTTTTTTTTTGCCTGTACGTGTTTCTTGAATTACACTCCCGGCTTCGGTGGCTGGTGACCCGCTCTCTGTCATGCCGATATCTATAAAAAGGCTTAATTAAGCATTTATGTCCGGCCATTGGCAAATAAATTTATCAAGCAATTAATGATTCTTACCCATCCACCCACCAATGTATCACCGTTCACCCTGTTATGATGATAAATATTACTACCATCATTGCTCCAATATAAAACCAAATAAAAAAAAAGAACGGCAGAGATCTGGTGTGTGTGTGTGTGTGTGTGAATGGAATATAATCCTATGTATTTGTGGGTGGGAAGGATGTGGTTGCATGTCTTCGGTTCCTAAATAAAGGTAAAGGTAAAGGTTCCCCCGCACATGCATGCTAGTCGTTTCCAACTCTAGGGGCCGCTGCTCATCTCCATTTCAAAGCCGAAGAGCCAGCGCTTGTCCGAGGACGTCTCCGTGGTCATGTGGCCGGCATGACTAGACGCCAAAGGCGCACGGAACACTGTTACCTTCCCACCGGAGTGGTCCCTATTTTTCTACTTGCATTTTTACGTGCTTTCAAACTGCTGGGTGGGCAGAAGCTGGGACGAGTAACAGGCGCTCACTCTGTTACGCGGCACTCGGGATTCGACCCGCCACACTGCCGACCTTCTGATCGACAGGCTCAGCGTCCTAACCCACTGAGCCACCGCGTCCCTGGGTTCCTAAATACAGTTCTGTAATTAAGCTAATTTGTTTTGGAATTAGATAGTGCCTTTTAGTTAATATTATTGGTGGATGTGACAGCACTGGTGTATGATGAGGCTACCTTTGGTTTGGCTTGAAGCAGCCGGTCCTCAATAAGAGACAATCTCTGTAGCTCAGGGTTGAACGGTGGATATTTGGTACTCTCTGAGCTTGGTTGTTTCCTTGCAGACGTTTCAGGACCCATCTAGGTAACATCATCAGTGCTAGAAGGGAGTGGAGTTTGCAGAGAAGAGGAGGAGGAGGAGGAGGAGGAGGAGGAGGAGGAGGAGGAGGAGGAGGAGGAGGAGGAGAACGACGACTGTGGACTCTTTGCTGCTCTCTGAGCTTGGTTGTTTTCTTGCAGACATTTCATGATCCAACTAGGTAACATCATCAGTGCTAGAAGAGAGTGGGGTTTGCAGAGAGGAGGAAAAGGAGGAGGAGGAGGAGGAGGAGGAGGAGGAGGAGGAGGAGGAGGAGGAGGAGGAGGAGGAGGAGGAGGAGGAGGAGGAGGACAACGACAACTGTGGACTCTTTGCTGCTCTCTGAGCCTGGTTGTTTTCTTGCAGACATTTCATGATCCAACTAGGTAACATCATCAGTGCTAGAAGAGAGTGGGGTTTGCAGAGAGGAGGAAGAGGAAGAGGAGGAGGAGGAGGAGGAGGAGAAGGACTGTGTTCTTGCAGACATTTCATGATCCAGAATGGAAAATGACTCCTACTTGAGCAGGGGGTTGGACTAGAAGACCTCCAAGGTCCCTTCCAACTCTGATATTCTATGTTCTACTCCAAGTGAGAGAGAAAATTAGCATTATAACATTGTCTCGTAACTGACAAAGCACCGCAATCTGTCAGCCTCATCTTTCCAGATGTGAATTTCAGTGCCCTCTACAATTCCATATGAATGTTCGTGCTTTGGATTCCCCGTGGCTTATCCTTTTCCAGAGAAGTGGGCCATTAATGTTAGATTTGGTTGCTTACGGTGCAATCGTACAGAAAATTGGAGTTATTCACCAGCCCCAAAGAATGGACAACACACTTTAGTCGAAAACCTTTTCCTTTTTTTCTCCCCCTTGCCTTGTTGAGATGCTGTGCATTCAGAGAAGTTATGATCGTGCCATGTAAGGAAACCAGAGTGAATAATATTTTCCATTAAAATACAGCTGTGTAATATGATAAAATGTGCCAAGCCATTACTCAAGGCAAAATCCTCAGATAAATAGCTTTTCCCATTTCTTTTCAACAGGAAACACTTGAACCCATCCAGAATCGGGTACTTAAAGTCAGAATTGTCATAAATCAGCTAAAATAAAGTTTAAACTGACTCTGCTGACCTTGAACCTCAGTGGGGAACTTTGAAAAACAGGGGCTTTGGACAATCTAAAATTCAAATCTGCTGCATGCAACGAGTAATTTTTGTTTTCGCCAAGCTAACGGACATTTGGATCCTGTATCTGGTGAAATAGATCGGTCTTTGAAATCTGTTTTTGTTTATTTGTGTTGCTTTTCCATGTAGAGAGTCAAGCCATCTGCTTGGTCGTCTCACTGTTAGTAGCGAAGAGAATATTTCCGGGAGGAAGCAAATACGGATTGTCCTCAATTTATGGCCACAACCGCTGCTAAGTGAGACATCTGTTAAGTGAGTTTTGCCCCATTTTACAGGCTTTCCTGCCTGCAGTTGTTAAGTTAGTGACACGGTTATGTGAATCTGACAATAACAACAACAACAACAATAGTAAAGTTGAAAGGGACCTTGGAGGTCATCTAGTCCAACCCCCTGCTCAGGCACGAAACCCTATACCATTTGAGACAAATGGCTCTCCAGTCTCTTCTTAAAAACTTCCAGTGTTGGAGCATTCACATCTTCTGGAGGCAGGGAGTTCCACTGGTTAATTGTTCTAACTGTCAGGAAATTCCTCCTTAGTTCTAGGTTGCTTCTCTCCTTGATGAGTTTCCATCCGTTGCTTCTTGTCCTGCCTTCAGGAGCTTTGGAGAACAGCTTGACTCCCTCTTCTTTGGGGCAGCCCCTGAGATATTGGAACACTGCTATCCTGTCACCCCTCGTCCTTCTCTTCATTAAACCAGACATGCCCAATTCCTGCAACGGTTCTTCGTATGTTTTAGCCTCCCGTCCCCTGATCCTCTTTGCTGCTCTTCTCTCAACATCTTTTTAAAATCGTGGTGACCAAAACTGGATGCAGTATTCCAAGTGTGGCCTTACCAAGGTGTTGTAAAGTGCTACAGTTTGCTGGTCAGAAGGTTACAAAAGGAGATTGCATGTCCCCAAGAAACCGTAAACGTCATATATGTCACCCATGGGGATGCTGCAACAGTCTTAAATGCAAAAAACGGTCATAAGTCACTTTTTCCCCAGTGCCATTATGACTTTGCATGGTTACTAAATGAACTGTTGCAAGGACTACATCTTGCACAAAAATTGTCCACCGTTAGTGTTGATACTTCCTTACTGACATTAAAAAAAAGCCAAGTGTAAAAATATTTTGCTGTAATATAGAAAGACATGACTGCAGCTGGTCGAGCCAGTGGGAGAACTGTTCGTCTTGCGATAGTCACAACAAGCTTTGGCAATTCTCTTTCTGCGTTGTGGAGCAGAACCTCTCCAAGTGGAGAGGGCTAATAAGTATGCCACGAAATGGGCTGCGGTTCTCCCCCTTCTTGATTTAAAACCCCTGGATATTAAAAAGGAGGCATAACGGCTTCCATAAATTTTCACGGCCCTGGAATTAAAATGATAATCATGTTTTCAATATACTGTTCAGCATGGAAGGGATGAAAAATGGGTATTTCTGGGGCTCCTTCACCCTCAGCCAAGATGTTTAGGAACTGAGCATCACAGCGAAGGAAATTGAATCCGTCTAACCCAGGGGTAGGCAACCTCGGCTCTTTTATGACTCATGGACTTCAGCTCCCAGAATTCCTGAGTCAGCATAGCTGACTCAGGAATTCTGGGAGTTGAAGTCCATGAGTCATAAAAGAGCCGAGATTGCCTACCCCTGGTCTAACCAATGTTTTCAATACAGATTAGCAGCTGCTTTCTGAGGAGTCAGAAACTCTTTTGGCACAACCTGCACATACCAAGGAGCAAATTGGGAGTAGCTGTATTCAGATGAGATCACAATAACAGAGTTGGAAGGGACCTTGTAAGGTCATCTAGACCAACCCCCCCCCCCCGCAGCCCAAGCAGGAATTCTGGGAGTTGAAGTCCACGAATCATAAAAGAACCAAGGTTGGCTACCCCTGCCCTACCTACACCATTTCTGACAGATGGCCATCCAGCCTCTTCTTGAAAGCTTCCGATGGTGAAGCTCCCACAACCTCTGAAGGCAACTTCTGCTCCATTGGTTGATGGTTCTCACTGTCAGAAAATTTCTCCTTATTTCTAGGTTGAGTCTCTCCTTGATCAGTTTCCATCCATTATTCCTTGTCTGGCCTTCAGGTGCTTTGGAGAACTGGCTGACCCCCCTCCTCTTTGTGAGACCCTCTGAAATATTGAAAGACTGCTATCATGTCTCCCCTCATCCCTCTCTTCACTGGACTAGCCATGCCCAGTTCTTGCAACCGTTCTTCACATGTTTTAGCCTCCAGTCCCACGATCATCTTTATTGCTCTTCTCTGCACTCTTTCTAGAGTCTCGACATCTTTTTTATAGATGTTTTTTAATAGATCAGAGAAATTGATGCTCAAGTCTGCCCTTTGACTGGGCACTGGGACCTAGACCAAAATGTTTTCAGTAAATAGGACAATGTTAAGAGGACAATTACGTGAGCCCCTAGAGCAGACATGTCAAACACAAGGCCCGGGGGCCGAATCCGGCCCGCGAAGTGGTTTCATGCGGCCTGCGAAGCCATCCTGGAAACAGTGAGGGAACGGCCCCCACTGCCTTGGCCCTGGCCCAGAGACCCTCCTTCTGCCAGAGACCCTCAGATCTGTCCCACTCCTGCCCGGGCCCCCATAGGCACCTTTGATGCGAACGATGTAGAGCTGGCCATGCCCACCCAGTAGGCCATACGCACTCCAGCCACGCCCACCCAGTAGGCCACGCCCACCCTGGCCACACCCACCCGCCCCCCTGAGGGCAACCGCAATGCTGATGCAGCCCTCAATGAAATTGAGTTTGACACCCCTGCCCTAGAGGACCGTCCATTGCCAAATTTGGACCTGCACATTGGAGAAGAATGGTGGCACTGCAGGCTAATTCTGCCGACTGCCAGCAGTTCAGTCCTGACCGGCTCAAGGTTTACTAAGCCTTCCATCCTTCCGAGGTTGGTAAAATGAGGACATAGATTGTTAGGGGACAAAAGGCTGACTCTGTAAACCGCTTCAAGAGGGCTGAAAAGCACTGTGGAGCAGTATAAAAGTCTTAAGAGCTAGTGCTCTACCCGGTAGTATCCTTTGCCACCATCTGCAAAGCTGCAGAAAAGTTGGTTAAATAAGACTCTGAAAGCCTTCTCTTTCCAGACCTCCAACATCTGGGGTAGCTGGAAATAAAACAGCTGCAAGACTTGAAACTCAAAAGCTCACAATGGGTATTGGTTAAGAAGTCTATCAGGTCTGTGTAGGCTGGAAGGCAATAACCCTGTGTTTGATTTATTTCTGCTTGCAATGCTGAATCAGGGTGTGACTGTGACCTGCGGGCTGCCTCAGTGTCCATTGGCATCCGTGATGTAGCTTGAGGGCCTGTCACCCAGGTGTGATCATGTGCTTGGGAGAAAATGGGGTTGTGCATTGTAGATCCACAAAGAAGCCTTAGGTCTTTCATAATTTGCAGCATTCCTAAATCTTATGAAAGATGCTTCCCTCTCTATCAGACCCAACCAAAGCCTGCCTTAAATTTACTCCTCCTCCTCCTCCTCCTCCTCCTCCTCCTCCTCCTCCTCTTCTTCTTCTTCTTCTTCTTCTTCTTCTTCTTCTTCTTCTTCTTCTTCTTCTTCTTCTTCTTCTTCTTCTTCCTCCTCCTCCTCCTCCTCCTCCTCCTCCTCCTCCTCCTCCAAAGCTATTTTTCTCCCTAATTTTAGGATCTCTCCCTTCTTTCACACCTTCTTGCCCATGTGAAGAACGAGGGTTCTTTCACCCCAATTCCTTTTGTGTCTTGCCCTTACTACTACAGTTCTACTCTGTTGTTGAAATGATCAACAAGCAAACAGAGAACCACAGCGGCTAATTGACACTGGTGGTTAGACCAAACAATTTATACTTAAGGATGGACAAATGTCCTACCTCCTACCTCTATGTTTGAGGGGTCCTTGGCGCTCTCTGAGCTTGGTTATTTTCTTGCGGACATTTCATGACCCAACTAGGTAGCATCATCAGTTCCAGAAGGGAGTGGGGCTTGCTTTATTATATAAAGAGATCGTAAATCTCATTTCCTTCTAGAACTGATGATGTTACCTAGTTGGGTAATGAAGCGTCTGCAAGAAAATAATCAAGCTCAGAGAGCACCAAGGACCCCATAGTCCCTCCATCCCTTCCTCCCTCCTTCCTTCCTTCCTTCCTTCCTTCCTTTCTCCCCCCCCCTCCCTCCCTTCTCCTCTCCATAAATCCCTTCCTAATTCTGATGATGTTACCTAGTCTGGTAATGAAACATCTGCAAGAAAACCATCCGGCTCAGAGAACACCAAGGACTTAATCACCATCACCACCATCACCACCACCACCACCTCCTCCTCCTCCTCCTCCTCCTCCTCCTCCTCCTCCTCCATTCTAGCACTGATGATGTTACCTAGTCTGGTAATGAAACATCTGCAAGAAAACCATCCGGCTCAGAGAACACCAAGGACTTAATCACCATCACCACCATCACCACCTCCTCCTCCTCCTCCTCCTCCTCCTCCTCCTCCTCCTCCATTCTAGCACTGATGATGTTACCTAGTCTGGTAATGAAACATCTGCAAGAAAACCACCAGGCTCAGAGAGCACCAAGGAGCCCTCATTTCAACCCGGAGTTACAAATATTCTCCTTTGTTACTACCACTATGTTTTTCTGAGAAACTCAAACGATACAGCCACAGTTTCACCTTAATTTGACTTTGCAACACACCACGCCTGAGCTTCTTTTTGGAAAATAAAGGAGAGCAAATATTGATTGTACTTTTCAGCCAGAAAAAAAAAGCCCCCACCCCATCAAACCATAAGGCAATTTACTACTAAAGTAAACGTGACATTGACACAAAAATGACTCTGGGTGGAGAACTGTGTTTTAAAATTATTCCTCGATATTCACCAAGCGTCGAACCTGGCTTGAAATAAAGCTGCTTTTTTTCTGCTGATATTTTCCTGTTTCAGCGTTATTTATATCCGCTCAAGTATTTATCCGTATCTCTGCAGTCTTTTAATGACTTCAAAAACATAGATCCCAATGTGAACTTTTGAGCTAAGTTGGAGCAATAAAGCAAAGGCTCTCATTTCAAATCTTTTCATTGATCTCAGAGACATTCTCCGGAGCAAATTGGTTCTGGATTAAAGCCTCAGGATTGGGAAGAAAAAAAAGAGAGCCTGGCGATGCTTTTGATGCATCAGAGAGAACCGGGAAAAAAAGTGCTTTAGAAATACCAAAAGTTGCTCCTTGTCTTCCCCCCCCCCCCAGTCTTTTATTCTCCCCGCGATTTCTCTCCGATGCTCTTAGCACAATGGGGGAAAAAAAATCTCAGAATTGTTGAGAATTCAAATGCTATTTTTTTTGTCGTACTGCCTTCCTACCTTTCTAATGGAAAATTAATTACAGGTTATAGTCCTTGACTTACAACTGTTCCTTTAGGGACCGCTCAAAGTTACAAGGGCACCGGAAAAGGTGACTTTTTACAACTGTGGCAGCATTCCCGTGGCCACGTGACCAAAATGTGGGCGCTTGCCAACTGGCTTGTGTTGGGTGGTTGCCAAATCCTGCGATCGCCATTGGTTGCCTTTCCAGCAAGCAAAGTCAATGGGGGAAAAGCCAGATTCGCTTAACAGCTGCACAATTTGCTTAGCAACTGGGGCAAAAGGGCTGTAAAAGGGGGGGGGGCGAAACTCACTTTAGCAGCCGCCTTGCTTAGCAACAGAAATTTGTATAAGTCAAGGACTTGGTGTATACCATATTCAACTGTTGTCCCTTATGCTCATTATGCTTTCTATTCTATTTGGAGAAATCAATAGGGTTTCCCCCCCCCCGCCCCCGTAGGAAATGCCCTGCAGTCAGAAATCTAGTATATCAAAGAGAGGAGGTCAGCCATGTTTTCCCTCTGATGAGCTACTGTGCTCACATGCAAGGGAAACCTTTTAAAACAGGTTTTCAAGTATTGCATGCCCTCCATCCAACTGACTTAGGTTGCAAACAAATCTCTCTCGTTTACAGCTGCGTAAACTCGTTGCTATGCACAGAAGCAATCTGCGGGCTTAGCACATTTACCATAGGGAAGCCACATTACCAGGCTTTTAACGAAAACACCACCAGTAGGTGATGCTCTAATAATATATCAGGAAACAAAAAATATAGGACACTAAGCCATTCAATAAACGTAAGACATCTGCGGGCTGATGAAGCGTGTTTTCTGCTACCAAATGCATTTTTCCCCCCATTGAAATTGTATTCATGTGACAGTTGGTTCCAACTGTTGTTACCTTGGGGTGATAAAAGAATCAACAGAAGTCGTATCTGTACGTGTTGTGTTCATTTTTTTACACAAACACGGCATAGAACAGCTAAGGGCCATCAAAGCTCATTGTGTAACTTCACAGATGACATTGAATTGTGTTTGGTGTTTTTTGTTTTGTGTTTTGGAGCGGCAACTTAGGGTAGCAGCTGAGACACCAAACCGGGTGTCTGGGAGAGTGTGAGTTCTAGTCCCACCTTAGCTACAAAGCCAGCTGGGTGACCTTGAGCCAGTCACTCTCTCTCAGCCCTAGGAAGGAGGCAATGGCAAACCACTTCTGGAAAACCTTGCCAAGAAAACTGCAGGGCTTTTTCCAGGCAGCCAAGAATCGGATGGGATGGCATGAAAAAAATTGCAGCAGTCCAAGTCATTGTTGTTGTTGTTGTTGTTAGTTGCGAAGTCGTGTCCGACCCATCGCGACCCCATGGACAACGTTCCTCCAGGCCTTCCTGTCCTCTACCATCTTCTGGAGTCCATTTAAGCTCACGCCTCCTGCTTCAGTGACTCCATCCAGCCACCTCATTCTCTGTCGTCCCCTTCTTCTATTGCCCTCCATCTTTCCCAGCATTGGGCTCTTCTCCAGTGAGTCCTTCCTTCTCATTAGGGGTGTGTGTGTTTGGTTTTATCCTTGGTAATACCTCGATTGGAATATTACTTTTTACTTGATTGTTTGGCTGATGCTAATCCCTGCTTATCTGGGTGTAGCCTGATGTAAATGTGTTCTGATCTTTTTTTGTTTCATTCTTGGCTTTTTTTATTGTCTGTTTTCAATGTTATGTAAATGTGGTTTATCTTTATGTGCCTATTGAGGGCTGATTTGTATGCAGCACTTTTGGATTTTTGCTTGGTTTAGGATGCTCACAGTTTCCCAATTGAAACTGTGATTGAGTCTGTCCATGCGTTCTGAGATTAAAATGGTTTCGTCACGCCTTCTGACTGCTGTCCTACATAGTGACCATTACAGTCCTTACACTGTACGTTGGAGAAGATTCTTATTTTTTTTTCTTCTTCATGGGTTACTGGGTCTGTTGGTTTATTTAAGATGTTTTGGAAGGCTTTAGTTGTTTGGTGTGCTACGGTGCTGTCATGTGGTTGTAACAGTCTGTTGATTCTTTCTCAGATGTTTTGATAGTGTCATCCTTTTCATTGCTTGTGTTGGATATGCTCTACTGGTTTGAGGGGTTAGACACTTTTTGATAAAGTTGTGTGGGTATCAAAAATGATACGTATAAAAACGAAATGGTGGGTCTCAAACGTGATCAAACGTGCCTAATATTTTGATTAAAAAAAATAAATCAGGGAAACCACATGATTCCACAAAGGCTTAGTGAAATATCTGAATCTAGCTGTGCTCTCTGTACTAATCCATGGCTGTGAGAGATGATATGACTGACCTAGTTGGGGAGAAAATTACTTTGCCCGAAGCATATAATCACAGATTCTCCCAGCTCAACTCATAATGGACATTTGGATGGCTTTCACTTCCTTCTTTTTTTTTAAATTGCAGAAGAAATGTACAAAAAACTCTGGTGGTCCCAATCAAGGGAGGGTTACCAACCCCATTCTTCTCCTGTCCCAGATCTTATTATGTAGACACAATAGGGGTGAAATGTCCCCGACAGAGAAAGAGGCAGAAAGTTCCTAGAACTGCCCCATTTTTTGCTGGGCTGGTTTAGCATTTCATCTCTCTGATAACAGCTGCAAGAGAGGGATTAACACTCCATCTTTCAGGACCGACCGGGAGGATCAGCTTAACCCAAAGCAACCCAAAACTTAAACTCGGCTGACTGGTTGGCGGCATTCACAGGGCACGCTTCCCTTGCCCGCTTCCCTTTAAGCTCATTATCTGAACGCCACAGAGCAACATTCGGTAGAGAGCCTGCAGGAAACTTAGCAGCAGCTCAAATTTTGGAAAGCTTAATGACAAAGTAAAGTAAAGAAAAGAAAAACCCAAAGGGGGCTATGAATGTATTTCGATGATGGAGGATTTGTTTAATATCCCAGGGCCAATCGAGCAACTCGATGGCTTTTGTGCCACCAAATTCAACCCCGGGAGCTGCAGCGCAGAAACGATGTTGGCCACCGATTCAGCCACTGCAGGAAGGAATTAGCGGTGGTGGGGGTGTGGGTGGGGGGTTTCACAGCGTTGGTGAAGGGAGAATACCCTTTGCATGCTCAGAGGCTTGGGGTTTGGACATTCAAAGCTGTTGGAATCAGGGTTTGGCTCGGGCGAGGAAAGGGGTCCCCATCGCCCCACACGCATGGAACAAAAGCATTTCGTGTGTGTGTGTGTGAGGGGGGGATAAACACGGGTTAACAGGGGAGTGAGCAGATAAGCCCACCTCCCTCTTTGTCTTGGAGGGGAGATTCGGCCAGCTGCCTAGGGAAGCCGGTGGCCGCGCGAATGCAGGGGAGCTTTCCTTCCTCCATTTCCCCCCCCCTCCCCACAACCACCCAATACACCACGTGACGTCGCCCCTGCGCTGTGCGCGGGGGAGCGAGGCAGAGAGGGCCGGCAAGCGACCCGATTGCAACAACCGCGCACGCAGGCGTGCGAGGACGCGCGCAGGGGAGGCAGGCAGGCAGGCAGGCAGGCAGGCAGGCAGGCAACCATCGCGCAAGATCGTTTCCCCTTCTCACCTTCGCCGTCACCACTTCTCCCCCCCCCCCACTTCCCCCCCAAACCCTGACACTCGTTACAACTGTGTGGCGCATCCCGCTCACTTTCTCTTACCCTGCCCAAGCTGGCTGGCCTGCCTCGGCGCTGCCTCCTTGCTTCTGGCTGCCCCCACCACCCCACCCACCCCGCCCGGGCGTGCCTCAACCCCATCGTCAGCAGAGGGGGTCCTCACCTCTCTCTCTCTTCCCCCCCCCCCACCTTTCTAGAGCCGCCAAACGAGAGACTGAGGAACAGAAAACCCCGAAGGAGGTGGAGGTGTCAGCCGGCGGCTGCTTGGAACGTCGTGGTGCTGAAACGGACAGCTCCTCGTCGCCGGCAATGCCTTGACTTGGCATCCAGAAGTCGTGGGAAAGGGATATCTCAAGACTTCCTTCTGCCCTCTTTCCCTCCCCCTCCCACCCCCAGGTCCTATACCCCACCCCCACCCCCACCCTCACCCTCCCGCCAGGTCCTTCCTTCTACCATCGGCGGGCAGGGACTGCTTGCCTTCGATGCTGCCGCAGCTCCCGGAACTACCATGCCTTGACGCCCTCCTGACCCAGCAGCTTCCATGGCGGTTGCAAGGAAAATCAAAACTTTATTGACGGTGAACATCTTGGTTTTTGTGGGCATCATCCTCTTCTCAGTCTACTGCAGGATCCAAGACCGCTCCCAGGAGCTGGTGCAGATCGTCCAGAGCGCCGACCGACGGATGAGGGGACGGAATGCCAAAGTGGGCGCCCTGCTGGACAGGGAGGCCATCCTGCAACGGTTGGACCATCTGGAGGAGGTGGTGTACAACCAACTCAATGGTGAGGAAGGGAGGGGAGCATCAGGGCAGTTGGCTGGGGGAGGGGATAATTTGATTGAATAGCGTTCCCTAATAGCTAGCGAAGACGAGTATGTGAGTCAGAGGCAGGGTGATCATATGCTGCTTAGACCTTGTAGAGTTTTCTGAATCTTGGGCAGACCGTAACATCTTCTATCGAGTCACTGTCTTTACTAAGATTCAGCAAAAGTGGATTGAAACATGGCAATTTCAGACCCATGTCTCTTCTGGGCAGTATTTATTCTGGAATTCCATGTTGAGCTGGTGCCAGAGGGCTTGCTGAACTTTTAACAGGAGAAAGTTGGAGCTAATGCAGTACTTCAGACTTACTATCAATTATTTTTAAATGCCTCTGCAAACAATCTGGATAACCAACACAACTCAAACTGTATGTAGCCAATAGAAAGCTCTACATACAAATCAGCAGCAGGTTTATTTTGCAATCTCGATTTGTCCCAAGGGGACTTTCGTTCAATTTGGCCAGAGGACTAGAGTTATAACACAGATATCTGTGGCCGGCTCCTTACACACTATAGCAGAGGTCGCCAACCTTTTGGGCACCAGGGACCGGTTCTGTGGAGAGAGGTTTTTCCGTGGACCGGGGTGTGTGTGGTTTTGTGTGCTGCCTGCATCCCGCAGATGGGGCTTTGCTTGTTTGTGTGGACTGGTTGCTGGCATGCAGCGGACCGGTACTGGTCCACGGATTGGGGGTTGGGGACCCCTGCACTATAGGGTCCTGACTTTGATGGCCTCACCTGGTGTAAATATATAACATCTCCGCCTTCATTTCCTCTCTGTAAAATGGGCTTGTACGTAAAGGTGCACCCCTTGATTTCTCATTGCATGGACTGTGTACATCTGGATGAACTGAGTTTGCAGAATTGAGAGCGTGTTTGGAGAAGGGAAGACACTGAGATCCTGTATTCAGTTGTGGAGACAGGCTGTCTTATGCTGTTGATCAGGGCAGCTTCCTTTGGGGGTGGAAGATAGAAGGGAAAGGATGGACCCATTTGATTTGGGTGTGGTCCTATACCATCAAGTCTCATCAGATTGTTGCTTGTTGGTGAAATAAAGAACAGAGGGTGTTTCTTGTTGGGACAATGATGTACTTGACTGAGGAACTATTGCCTTGACACTTTGCTGAAAAAAAGAGGATACAAATTTTGGCTAAGCCCCTTCCCTCGAAGTGCCAGCTACTCCTTGGTATTTACATTTTTTTTGCCAACACCATAGAGGACCCATCTGTTTGAAGCAATGCAGTAGGATTACTTGGTGGCATCTCCTTCACGTGTCTTAGTAGTTGGTGGTTTGATGCTGTAAGATGAACCAAGCAGTGTGTGAAAACAGCTGGTCATCGTTAAAAAGTTGGAGGTGATTGCAAAAGCCAGACTCCGTGGTTGTCCCAAGCAAGTGGATGCTTCACCCAAGTTGCTTGAACTGAAGCCCAGTGAACTAAAAGGAAGAAATATTGTAAAACTTTTCAATAAAAAAAAATCAGTTGCAAGGTAGATTTGATGAATCCCGAGTGCCGCGTAACAGAGCAAGCGCCTGTTACTCATCCCAGCTTCTGCCAACCTAGCAGTTCGAAAACACGTAAAAATGCAAGTAGAAAAATAGGGACCACTACGGTGGGAAGGTAACAACGTTCCGTGCACCTTTGGCGGCTAGTCATGCCGGCCACATGACCACGGAGATGTCCTCAGACAAGCGCTGGCTCTTCGGCTTTGAAACGGAGATGAGCACCGGCCCCTAGAGTCGGAAACAACTAGCACACATGTGCGGGGGAACCTTTACCTTTTTAAATGATGGGTACGGCTCTCCAGTGAGTTACAAAACAGGAAGGATTATTGAGTTACTAATGCGGAAAGTCTTAAGACTGTTTGATGACCTTTCTCTTATTTCTGTGGCTGTGTGCACTTCCCATGTGAAACAAAAGCAATCTTTTTGATCGAGAAAGAGTTTGCATCCCGTGGTCCTAAACCCCATCCAAATGGGGGAAAAAATGGGCTGAAACATTTCAGTCATGCTCCTTTTAATAACCGATGCCTTTCAGCATCCTTTAAGCAACCTGGAATTAAGGAGAAACTTCCTAACAGTGAGGACAATTAACCAGTGGAACAGGTTGCCACCAGAAGTTGTGGGAGCTTCATCACTGGAGGTTTTTAAGAAGAGGCTGGACAGCCACTTGTCTGAAATGGTATAGGCTCTCCTGCTTGAGCAGGGGGCTGGACTAGAAGACCTCCAAGGTCCCTTCCAGCTTTATTCTGATTCTGATCCCTTTAGAAGATCAGAAGGAATTTGAAGGAGGCCTCTGAGCCCCCGAACATTTCCCCGTGAATAGGGAGTGTGCCATCTTGCTTGTGTTCATTGTCATTGGTTTCTATCAGTTCTCTGTGGCTTATACTCTAGTTGCAGAGACTGAAATTTGCATTCTTACATTTGGAGAGTTATATGTTATGACCGTCTTTCACATTTACGACCATGGTTGCATCCCCAGCTCATGCAATCAAAATTCAGACGCTTGACAAGTGGCTCATATTTATGACCATTGCGACTTTCTGACCAGCAAAGTCAAAGGGGAAGCCAGCTTCAGTTAACAGCCGTGTTACTGACTTAACAACGGCAGCGATTCACAGTTATCAAATGTGGCAAGCAAGGCTGCAAAATGGGGCCAAACTGACTTAGCCAATGTCTCACTTAGAAACGGAAATTTTGGACTCCACTGTGGTTGTAAGTTGAGGGCTGCTCTATTTGCTTTTACCTTGCCGGGCCAGTTATTTCCTTTCCTTTCCTTTTTTTTTAGTTGAGCGACTTTCCGCTTCGATTTCTTCTCCCTGCTCAACTTATTTCTAATTCAAACCCTTGCTTTATTGTGTTTATTTTGCTTTTAATTGCAGCAAACTAGCCTGAGCAATGGAACACGGTTGGAATGGCAAGGGAAGAAAAGGAAAAAAACAACCCAAGATAGAATATGTTTCCCCTAAACTATGTTTGTTAACCACAGGCATCTGTTTTATTGTTGAGAGATTTAAACTCCTCTTCCTGCTTTGACACAGATTCACTCAAACCAGCTTGAGGCAAGTCGCTAATTCTTAAGTTAGTTCTCTCAATGAGGAATAAAAAAAGGCAGAATTTATAAAAGATTCCCCAGCAGTTGAAGGAACCATATAATATATATAATATAATATACATATAATATATATACACATACATAAACCAAAATACAATACCCAGCCCAAATTTCCCCCTTAATTTATTTTACCCTCCACCTCCAATGTGTGTGTGTGTGTGTGTGTGTGTGTTTATGTATATGTATATGAAAGGTTTTAGGATAAATAAATAAAGCAAGCAGTATTTTTTTCCCCTCTGTGTAAGCAGATTGCTAATGGAAACAGGCTTGATTTATATTGTTTAGGTGTAATTTGCAGACTGGGTAGAAATGCCTAATTTTGAGCCTGCAGAAAAAGTTGAGCTGTTTGGCACATTGCTTCGATGCTGCTAACTCTTCACACTTCAATCTCCCCAGTTCTTAATTTCTGCCATCTGCAGAAAGCTGAGGATGTTCCTCCATTTTGTTCTGTCTCAGGCTAACTCGGTGCTCTCTGAGCTTGGTGGTTTTGTTGCAGATGTTTCGTTACCCAAACTACATAACATCATCAGTATTAGAAGACAGTGATGTGTGTGGAGAGGAGGAGGAGGAGGAGGAGGAGGAGGAGGACGCCTCTGGGGTCCTTGTTGCTCTCTGGGCTTGGTGGTTTTGTTGCAGATGTTTCGTTACCCAAACTACGTAACATCATCAGTATTAGAAGACAGTGGTGTGTGTGGAGAGGAGGAGGAAGAGGATTCTGGGGTTCTTGGTGCTCTCTGAGGTTGTTGGTTTTCTTGCAGATGTTTCATTCCCAAACTAGTGATGATCATCTAGCATTGATGATGTTCCCTAGTTGGGGTAATGAAATGTCTGCAAGAAAACCACCAGGCTCAGAGAGCACCAAGGACCCCTCATTTCAACCCCGAGCTACAAAACTTCTCCATTATTGGTCATCCTAATTCTTTTGAAATATAAAAAATAAAACATAATAAAATGTGGTAGCTAAGATTCCATCAAACTCTTTTTGCATATTTTCCTGAGGGAGCTACACTGGCTGACAATTTGCTTGCAGGTCCAATTCAAGGTCCTGGTTGTCACCTTCAAAGCCTTACATCACCTGGGGCCAGGTTATTGTAGGACCATCTTTTCCCAGTTACATCAGAATATCAGAATAATAGTAAGTCTCCTGTGTTAAGAGGGAATTATTTCCAGAGTGGTGAGCAACTTGACAGCACAAACCTCTAAAGGAGAGTTGAACATTGCTTTCTAGAACATAGAATCAAAAGTCTGGAAAGGGACCTTGGAGGTCTTCTAGTCCAACCTCCTGCTCAGGAAGGAAACCCTGTACCAGTTCAGACAAATAATTGTCCAGTCTCTTCTTAAAAACTTCCAATGTTGGAGCATTCACAGCTTCTGGAGGCAGGTCATTCCACTGACTAATTGTTCTCACTGTCAGGAAATTTCTCCTTAGTTCCAGGTTGCTTCTCTCCTTGATGAGTTTCCATCCGTGGCTTCTTGTCCTGCCTTCAGGTGCTTTGGAAAATAGGTTGTCCCTCTCTTCTTTGGGGCAGCCCTTCAAATATTGGAACACTGCTATCATGTCATCTACGCAAACTACCAGAACGGGTAGACAGGGAATGTTACAAAAGAAGAAGTCCATCTAGTGCAGGGGTCTTCAAACTTGGTCCTTTTATGACTTGTGGACTTCAGCTCCCAGAATTCCTCAACCAGCATGTCTGGCTGAGGAATTCTGGGAGCTGAAGTCCACAAGTCATAAAAGGGCCAAGTTTGAAGACCCCTGATCTAGTGGGATCAAGAAGAAGGGTCTCTTGTGGATCTTACATCAGTGGAGGTTTTCAAATAGACACTAGACAATTATTTGACCAGGATGGTATAAGGCCTCTTGCCTTGAGCAGGGGTTGGACTAGAAGACCTTGAAGGTCCCTTCCAGCTCTATTCTACTCTATTCTAAAATACCTTTGAGGTCGCTTCCAGGCTTTTGATTCTATGTCCTATAAAACAATGTTTGATCTTCCTGGAGAGGTATATACTCTCAAGCTGCTCACTAATCTGGGGATAACTCCCCCTCAACACACATAGATTTACTGTTGAGTAAATCTACTCACTATTGCACTGGGCCTGCCTTGAGGAACATATGTTGCCTGTAGAACTTAAAATGTTCTGGTACAGAATGCTGAAAAGCTAAGCTTTTTTTTTCTTTGAGAGAAGTACAAAATAACAACAACAACAACAACAACTGAAGACTTGGCTATTTGAACTTGCTGGCCTGGACTGAGGGACTGGGATTTTAGATTTTAAATGTTAAATTTTACATTTTAGAACGTGTTTTATTGTTTAGGGCTACTTGGTTTAATTTATTTTAATTTTTGTATATTATGTGTTGTATATAGTGTTTTAATTGCCCTGTACACCGCCCCGAGTCCTTCGGGAGAGGGGCGGTATATAAATCCAAATAATAAAACAACAACAACAACAACAACAATAATAATAATAATAACATCCACTGGGCATTGTGTAAAAAATACGACTTGCCTGTGTCCGAAAAGTCGTAGGAACTTAGGGTGGAAAAAGTTGTCGAGAATGAGAGGGTGAAGATCTTGTGGGACTTCCGAATACAGACAGATCGCCATTTGGAACACAACACACCAGATATCACAGTCGTAGAGAACCGAAGCGTACAGTTGATTGATATCGCTGTACCAGGAGATGCCAGAGTTGAAGAAAAAGAACTGGAAAAAATTATGAAATACCATGACCTGGCCATCGAAACTGCGCGATTATGGATGAAGCGCGTAACAGTGATACCCATTGTCATCGGGGCACTGGGAACTATGTCCAAAAACTTTGCAAAACATATCAAGAAATTGCAGCTTCCTGCAATAACTCCAGCAAAGCTAAAAAAAAATCTGCGCTACTCGGACCATCTTCCA
This sequence comes from Vipera berus, assembly GCF_964194415.1. Lineage (NCBI taxonomy): Eukaryota > Metazoa > Chordata > Lepidosauria > Squamata > Viperidae > Vipera > Vipera berus. The sequence continues at coordinate 6,710,092 of NC_138217.1, read as the reverse complement.
TTTTAAGGAGGTACCTGGTTGATACCTAGGATGCTGGCAGCAACCTGTGTCAACCATCAGCGCCAGTCAATTTGAGTGTTCAGTTGACTGAGTTTCATGTTTTATGAATAAAAGTTTAATAATAATAATAATAATAATAATAATGATGATGATGATGATGATGATGATGATGATGATGATGGAATATCTCTCGGCTAGCACCATCTGCCTAGGCTGATTTGGGGCCTTAAGCAATTTTTTTGCCAGTGATTGATCTTTCATCTCTCACGTTCTTTGCATATTCGTCTATCAGAAAACTTCTGAGATGCTGTAGTGGGTGCTTGGCTGTTGCCACCAACGTGTAGGTTGAGTGGTGAAAAGCATGTTGCTGATTCATCTGGATGGAGCCACGGAAATTGCCTCTTCTTTCTTTCTTTCTTTCTTTCTTTCTTTCTTTCTTTCTTTCTTTCTTCTTTCTTTCTTCTTTCTTTTTCTTTTTTTCTTTCTTTCTTTCTTTCTTTCTTTCTTTCTTTCTTTCTTTCTTTCTTTCTTTCTTTCCTTCCTTCCTTCTTTCTTTCTTTCTTTCTTTTTCAACTCTGCCTGAATTTTGCACAGCAGCTTTATCTAGTACACTTCATCAACCTCTCTATTGGTTAACACGCTGTGTTTGTCCTTTAAATAGAAAGGGAGAGTTGAGTGACCACTGTGGGGGCTCCCAAGGCAATGACAAGATCATTTTACCTCGGCTCACGCAGTAGGCTTCGACCTTTGGGAGCAAGGCTGTTTAAAGACGGATTATTTATGTTATCCAAACAACCTTCCTTCAACTCCTGCCTTCCTTCCATCTGAGGCAGGGCAGCAGAATCGTAACAGGTCCTTTAGCTTCTTCCAGTTTCATCAGAATGAGATGTGTAAACATTGGGGGGGCATGGAGGACATAGAATGTGGTATGTGCTGGTCTCATCATAAA
>NC_138217.1:6702141-6708943 GCF_964194415.1 Vipera berus | reverse complement strand
TATGGTTAAGGCACCAGGCCTAGAAACTAGGAGATTGTGAGTTTTAGTCCTGCCTTAGCCATGAAAGCCAGCCAAGTGCCCCTTGGCCAGGCATCAGGAGATGCCTTAGCCTTGAAAGCTGGCTGAGTCCTTTTGGGCCTGTTTCTCAGCCCAGCCCACCTCACAGTTGTTGCTTATGGGAAAATAGGAGGAAACAGGTGTGTTGACTATGTTCACCTCCTTGTGTTATTTGTAAAACTAATAAAGGTTTTATTATATTTATTAGTTTATTAAAACAAATGAACTAATAGATATAGATATCTATATCTATTTGTCATCTATCTATCTACCTATCATCTATCTACCAACTATCTATTATCTATCTATCGATCTATCTATCATTATATGTATCTTCTCATCTCTATTCATCTATATCACCTATCTACCAACTATCTATCTATCTATCTATCTATCTATCTATCTATCTATCTATCTATCTATCTATCTAATCTATATCTATCATCTATCTATCTACCTATCTATTTATCATCTATCGTCTATCTATCATCTATCTATCATCTCACCTATTATCTATCTATCATCTACATCTATCATCTATCTATCATCTCACCTATTATCTATCATCTACATCTATCTATCTATCAACTATCTATCATCTATCATCTATCTAATCTATATCTATCATCTATCTATTTCTATTTATCATCTATCTATCTATCCATCTATCTAAATATTGAGGACAATGGGTTCACTTAATGACTGTGATGTTTGCTTAACTACCATCACCACCCCAAAAAAAGTAATATCAGGTTGGTCACATGATGACCCATTTAATGATCAGCAACACTTACAGTCGTAAGTCAAGGACTACCTACAATGTCACTCAATAACTTAGTGAACTCACAGCTTCATCAAAGAAGGGAAGGCGGTAGATAGTTTTGTTGACTTGGACTCAAGACTAGATGACAGTAGGGAGCTGGGGTCTTCCTAAAGTGGGAAGCATAAGGCTTCCATAGAAATAAATTCAGTGAGGTCACCAAAGCTACTCTTTGGTCCCTGGCAAATGTCCAATCACACCCATCTTCAGAGGAGCTTCCAGCTCATGGGATAGATATGTCTTGCGGACAACCTCTGTAGAAGAAGCGACTCGCAGTGAAGTGTGATTCTAGCCATGGTTATTATACCTGCCGTACAACGAGGGCCCATTTATCAAGAAATAAGTCCTACTGAGTTCAACACAACTTAATCTTTTCTCTAATGAGTTCACATCAACCCGGAGACATAATTGACTAGATTACAGATTTCCGCAGATAACCGCATAGACAATAATTTAACACGAAGAGTTAGGGGTGAAAAATAAAGGTTTCATTTCCCCGGTGAGTGCACTGTCCTTTGATGCCAAAAACTATTCAGAGGGTCAGCTTGCAATTTTACTGTAATTGCTTGTCTCTCCCCCCGCTTTTTTCTCTTTTTTTTCCAGCCATCTCTTCCAGTAATGCACAACAATCAATATGGCATGTAATTAGATTTCATTCAATCCGAAAAAGATGAGGACAGTTTTCATCTTCTTATTATGCAGATGCTTCGCACGTTGTCCTATGTGTCTTTTTCTTATTAGACCTCGTTGGCCTATTAGGGGTGGCAGGCATTTCAGAGAATAAGTTTTTTAAAAAGAAAAAAAAATTCTGGCAGATTATCGTTCTTTGCACATCATAATAATTTGATTGTGTTCTCTTTGAGAAGATTAAATACAGCAGTAATTTTAGGCTTGATGAATGAATCCTGTTCCTAAGTGACAGCCTGGCTGTGTGGAAGGAGAAAAAAAACAACAACAATTCAATTCACAGCACCAGAAGCATATTTTACAGCACGCCACTGGTTCCACGTAGCCAAAAGGAAGGGAGGGGCTTAAAAATGGAGGGCCAAAATGTATTTTGTGGATAGAAGGTCTTAAAATAAATTTAAACTAGTTTCAAGACTGTAAAGAAGGGTAGGTTGTTGTGTCTTTGAACCTGGACTGATCTCCCTCAATCTGGATGATCTCCAAAATGTGGACTTCAACTCCCAGAATTCCACAACCAGGAATGCTACTGCTGAGAATTGTGGGAGTGGGAGTCCACACATCTGGAGGGTTTGGAGAAGTCTCAAAACTGAATCTAAGACAGTGTGGGAAAGGATTCAGGTGAAGTTCAGAGTTCAGAGTGCCTCTTCTTCAAATTTAGTAGACAAGTCCCTAATTAGAGGACCATTTTTCCACCACAGAAACAAAACAGTGCACAGTCAGGAAAGGATGCTTCAAAGTCTACAACTCATCTCGGCAGGACAGCCTTGTTTTTGCTTTCAACTGCCCTCTGTAAGCTGTAACTCTCTGCTGAGGTATCATCTCTATATAATTATGGGCTGTTTCCTCATGATGACTGTTCCACTGCTAATTGAACCATGGCTTAATCAGTTTAATCCAATTGTTTTTGAGCTTTGCACAACACACGGGACTATAAATTAATCCCAAGTTGGGTTCACACAAGATGCAAAGCTGCAGCGTGCTTGTCTAGTTTGTGTTTCAACATGTCCTCCGAACAGGGGCAAGACAAGAAACAATGGATGGAAACTAATCAAGGAGAGAAGCAACCCGGAAATAAGAAGAAATTTCTTCTTAGAACCATAAACCAACAATAAACAGCTTGCCTTCAGAAATTTGGCTGCTCCATCACTGGAGGTTTTTAAGAAGAGACTGGATAGCCATTTGTCTGGAATGGTATAGGGTTTCCTGCTTGAGCAGGGGGGTTGGACTAGAAGACCTCCAAGGACCCTTCCAACTTTGTTATTCTGTTCAGGGTCACTAAGGTAAAGGTAAAGGTAAAGGTTCCCCCGCACATGTGTGCTAGTCGTTTCCGACTCTAGAGGCCGGTGCTCATCTCCGTTTCAAAGCCGAAGAGCCAGTGCTTGTCCGAGGACGTCTCCGTGGTCATGTGGCCGGCATGACTGGACGCCAAAGGCGCATGGAACGCTGCTACCTTCCCACTGTAGTGGTCCCTATTTTTCTACTTGCATTTTTATATGCTTTCAAACTGCTAGGTTGGAAGAAGCTGGGACGAGTAACAGGCGCTCACTCTGTAACGCGCCACTCGGGATTCGACCCGCCAAACTGCCGACCTTCTGATTGACAAGCTCAGCGTCCTAACCCACTGAGCCACCGCGTCCCTTCAGGGTCACTACAAAAGAACAGAATGCACGTCAGAGCAAGCTCTCCAGTTGCTCTCCAAGGTCCTGATCTGGCTGAAATGTGTAGATTTGTTGACTTTAGCATATTGAAGGTCTTCAGGATTGACGGTACCTATTGTATCTATTAGAGCCTCCGCAGTGTAGCTCGAATTAACCTTGATGAAGAGCTTTGTGGACACTTTTTCATTGTGAGAAAAAGGGCCATAATTGGCCCTGACCAAACATGTTACATCACGATTCAATCACGACTAGCCATTTGAACAACAGATGAAGCAGAGAAGCTGTTTCCCTGAAGTTTCTGGTAGCTAATTTGAACTTCACTTCCATCTCCCGGAATTGCCGGGAGAGAGCAGAGACTAAGTGATGCACGACCACAAAGAAAATTGAATCAGTCTCAACAGAGGAAGCAGAGAGGGAGTAAGACGCAAGTATTCGCTAGTTCTCCTTTCCTTCTGCCCCCTCCCCAAAGAGGATTGCACCAGCCTCCCAGTGGAGCCGTCACAAAAGATCAAGTCGATACATCCATCCAGACAAACATCTCTCTGTGTTCGTGTCCCCCCCACCCCCAGGGATTTTACAATCCCTTTGGAGCAAATTTATAACAAATACTTGGAGTGGCGTTTTGCTGATTGAGCAGTGAAATACAGGCAGTCCTCAACTTACAACAGTTCGTTTAGTAACTGCTTGAGGTTAGGACTGCACTGAAAAAAAAGGGACTTATGACCATTTTTCACACTTACGACCATTGCAGCATCTGCGTGGTCACGTATTCAGAATTCAGATGCTTGGCAACTGATTCACATTTATGACGGGTTGCAGTGTCCCAGGGATCACGTGATCCCTCTTGCTCTGACAAGGAAAGTCAACAGAAAAGCCAGATTCACTTAACAACCGTGTTACTAATTTAACGACTGCAGTGCTTCACTTAACAACTGTGGTAAGAAAGGCCGTCCAATGGGGCAAAACTCACTTTAACAAACGTCTCACTTAACAACAGCAATGTTGGCCTCGGTTGCGCAGAATGCTTAAAGGCAAGAGTTTGGTCACTTTGTGAATGCTAGTCGAATAAGGGGGAGAAACCCATTTTTCGATGTGACTTCTAGTGAGCCTTTGTGTTGTGTGCATGTGTGTTTAATTGCAGATTCCAATTTAAATGGGATGGGAGAAAATTGAGTAACTAACATGAAATGGACCAGCTGCAGACTAATCTGTATATTTATTATCCATGATAAAGCTCAGAAAACTATTTCCCAGCGCAATTTAGTTCTGGGAGGTGGAAATTTTGCAAAATAACACCTGCAGAGAACTTTCTTCCTCCACTAACCTGTTTTATAATTGTGACAGCTGTATTCCCCATTAACTTTGAATGACTCATTTTATAAACCACACAATAGAAATAAGCAATAGATCTGTTAAATCAGGCAATATCAAATTCAAATCATAGCTTTGATTCGAGTGTGCAACTAAGTTTGATTTGGATCTTTCTTTTTTTTTTTAAAAAAAGATCCCACCTTTAATATTTGCATTGATCCGATTTCAATACTCCAAATGAAATTATGAAATTGATTTGAGTAAGACTTCCAAATACATTAAGAAAAATGCTTTTTTGACCAAGCACGGATGTGTCCAAATTATCCAAATTTATCCAGAAGTATCTGATTCAATTCAGTCCAACTTTCTGATTTGATTGAAAAGTTTGATTGGATTAAAATTGAACCAAATCCCTCTGAGTTGAATCTCCAAATTGAATCTTTATCTTTAATGCAAGGTAATAATTTCTCCTTTTATTTGATTGTTGTCAGTCATTAAAGCAAAATTAATACCTTTTTGGCTGCAGAGTTGTTGGAAGTTGCATAGCATATATAACAACAACAACAAGAAGAAAAACAATATCAATAATAATAATGGGCAGACACTCATCCACCAGTCAAAGGATTGGTGATGGTGAAATTTAATTTGCATTAAATTTCAGTGATCATTTGGGTGTAACTCTATCTGTATACACCCACACAGAGGTGTAAGAGAAACTTCACTGACTATAGAAAATGTTCATTTCTTCAGAAGTTTGGCTCATTAACATTCTGGTTCAAGAGGGAAGGTGTAATTGTGGGTTTTGCATAAAGGAATTAGCCTGGATATTAATTTTGACTTGATACACTCAGGAACTGATGCAGCTGCTTAATGCTCTCTAGGTTTGGTGGCTTTCTTGCAGACATTTCATTAACAACCTAGGTAACATCATCACTGCTAGAGGGTGAGGGATTTGATGTCAGTTTATATACAATAGTTGACAAGGCAAGTCATTAATATATAAACAGAGAGCAAACTCCACTTGCTTCTAAAACTCATGATGTTACCTAGTTGGGTAATGAAATGTCTGCAAGAAAATTGCCAAGCTCAGAGACCACCAAAGGTTGCACAGTCCTCCTCCTCCTCCTCCTCCTCCTCCTCCTCCTCCTCCTCCTCCTCCTCCTCCTCCTCCTCCTCCTCCTCCTCCTCCTCCTCCTCCTCTTTCCAAGCCCACTCCCTTCTAGCACTGATGTTGTTACCTAGTTGAGTAATGAAAGGTCTGCAAGAAAATCGCCAGAGACCCCAACTCAGAGACCACCAAGGACTGCATAGTCCTCTTCCTCTTCCTCCTCCTCTTTCCAAACCCACTCCCTTCTAGCACTGATGTTGTTACCTAGTTGGGTAATGAAAGGTCTGCAAGAACACAGCCAAGCTCAGAGAGTGTCAAGGACCCCACAGTTCAACCCTGAGCTACAAATATTCTCTTCCGTCCATACCAACTGCTTAATATAATGGTCTGCATTGGAAAACCCCAAAATAACACACAATTATTTGCTACTCAGCTATGTAAGGGATGAAACTGTGGGTAGCTGCTTTAAGTTGCTTGCTAGCTGCACCTTGGTGTTCTTGCCTTAGCCTTCCTTGCACACGCAGGAAGATCAAATTGTGCACTGACTGTCTAAAGAGTTGAGGAAGCACAGCTTCCCCAAGGAAGGAGAAATCGGTTGTTAGGAGCAACGCTTGCTCCAAACACCTTCACTCCAGGGTGCATTGTGGCATCTTCAAGGTGTCTGAATATCAGACCCAGATCTCAGCCTTGAAACCTCGGTTTCCTTGCAGCGGGCTGCACCTAACACCTTTCTCTTAACAGAAATGTATTTTGGAGCCACCCAAGTGGAGAAATGAGCTGACAACAATGCAATCTGACATCTCTCTAGTCTAGAGTACCGGAGACAGGCAAATCTCCAGAGTGATTGTGCGCCCTGCAGGTTCTCAGGTGCTGGCAAAATGCTTCACAACAAGATCTCCTCTGGTTACTTGGAGGGCTCTCGATAAAATGAACTGGAATTTAGCTGGCTATTTTTTATATATATCCTACCCCCTTTTTTATTATAAATAAATCAAGGTGGCGAACGCCTCCGACATGCCTTTTTCCTCCTACTTGTCCCACAACAACCCTGTGAGGTGGGCTGGGCTGAAAGAGAGGGACTGGCCCAGACTCATCCAGCTGGCTTTCATGGCTAAGACAGGACTAGCTTTCCCAGTCTCCTGGTAATTGGCCCAAAATCAC
>NC_138217.1:6544641-6697141 GCF_964194415.1 Vipera berus | reverse complement strand
AGGAATTTCCTGGCAGTGAGAACGGTGCAACAGTTTGCCATCAAAAGTTGTGGGTGCTCCATCACTGGAGGTCTTCAAGAAGAGATTGGACAACCCCTCATCTGGAATGATACAGGGTCTCCTGTCCCAGCTGGAGGTTGGACTAGAAGATCTCCAAGGTCCCTCCCAGCTCTGCTTATTCTGTAATTCTGATATTTTATTCTCCAAAACACCAGAAGGCAGGAGAAGAAGCAACGGATGGAAACTAATCAAGCGGAGAAGCCACCTGGAACTAAGGAGGAATTTCCTGGCAGTGAGAACAGTGCAGAAAAGGATCTCCTGCCCGAGCTGGAGGGGGCTGGACTAGAAGACCTCCAAGGTCCCTTCCAGCTCTGCTTATTCTATTCCGTTCTAATTTAACTTCATTCTTACACTAAAGAAATATGCAGTCTTAATAGTTTATTGTTGTTTGCATACGGTAGACTATGATTGTTTGTACTTTTATACCTTGTATTTAGCTCTGGGAAGTCGGGGAGGGGGGAGGGGGAGGGAGGGAGGGGTTGGAGAGGGTTGGGGAGAGGGGAGGGGGTTGGGAGGGGTTTTGTTTTGTTTTGTTAAAAATATAACGTACTGTAAAACTTTTCAATAATAAAAAAAAGAAATATACAGTCAATCACAGACCCACCCCTCCCCCCACCCCCACCCCCACCCCCCAAAAAATGTTGTTGCCTTTTCTTAGGCTGCACGAAGGCTTTTAGCAAGCTGGTGGGGTTAATTGCCTGTTTTCGCCAAGTTCCCTTCTGCTGTTTTATACGTTTGGCTTGCGAAAAGTCTGCACTGCCCTTTTGGAAATGGATTTCATTTGTTATTGTTTGCGCCACTCTCCGATGCCTGTGGGGCACTATCATGCTTTTTATAAATAAAGATGTATTTTTATTATACTAATTCCTGTTCCAGCTGGCTCAGTCTGCTGAATGAACTGGCGTATTCTTTCCCAAGGATGCTGACTCAAGAAGAGCGATTCGAAAAATTAAGGCCAGTTGAGAAGGAATTGCATAACCCAATTGTAAGGTTGGCTTTTTTAAAAAAATAAAAACAAATAAAAAGGTGGAGTAGGTTCCAAATGAACTCCCCAGATATATATATATAGGATGCAAGCTCCAACATTTCTATGTTAACCTGTAAAAATTGCTCAGCGAAGGAACAGCCAAGAGGGAAATTAATAATAAGGAAGGCAGGAATTGATCTGAAACGGCTCAATTTCTATTTTGTATGCTTTTAGTCATCACGCTGAAGATTGAGTTTTATTAAATGTTCGCGCCTTCTTATTAATGTTTCAATCTATTTAGGAGTAGGAAAAAATAGGACTGTGTTCCCCCCCCCCCAAGTAATTGTTTTATTGCATTTCGAAAAAATTGATTACGTCTGATCAAGCTGTTTTCGACACGTGGTGACAACATAGATAGATTTTCTCATTGGGAATATATTGCGGATTTTCCCCCCCCCTTTCAAATCTAATGAAATCTACCACTCATCCCCGCGGTAACTAAGACCATCCCCTTTGCTTGCCCATTCTCTTTTTTTCCTTTCACTTTTCCCAAAACGTTGAGCCTCTTCCCGTTGACTGACTGAGTCACGGATTGAGTGATTGCGGCTGGTCCTCAATTCGTGATGGCGGCTGAGCCCCCAATAGCGAAACATTCATTAAGTAAGGTTTGCCCCCATTTGTCAGTTTCCAAGCATCTAAATTTTGATTACGTGACCATGGGGATGCTTCAACAGTTGTTAAGTGTGAAAAACGTAAGACACAAGTCACTTTTTCAGTGCCGTTGTATCTTCAGTCGCTAAACAAGCTGTTGTAAGTTGACGACTACCTGTGTGTGCCTTCAAGCCAGTCCCGACTCCCACATAGGTAGATTTTTTTTCATGATGATCTGTCACTCACTTCGTCCTTTATCATCTTCCAACAGTACATCCATCAACATCATAACTGTCCATGAACTTTCTGGTTGTCTCCTTCTCCTCTTTCCTTCCATCCTTCCTAGCATCGGAGTCTTCTCCAGAGTGTTGGCTCTACCCTATAATGTGTCCAAAGTAGAATAATTTAAGCTTGACCATTTGCACCTTGAATGAGAACTCTGGGTCCGTTTGTTCAAGGATCCATTCGTTTCTTGACTGTCTACGGTATCATCGGGCATCTTCTTTGATTTGTTGTACTGTACGTTGCCAATAATGCATGATGGAAAACTATTAATTACACCCTTTGTAGACCAGATGAAATTCTTACATGATTTTGGCCTCCCAGTAATAGCGTGTGCTTTCCAGCAAGCTGGGCTGATTCGTACACAAGTTGAAATTGTGTTCAGGCATCATTACTAGCCGGGTTAAACAACAGATAGAATGTTTATCTGAGGAGGAAGGAAAACAAAGGCATAAGAAAGAGAAGCCTCAGGAAAATGCAGTTGGAATGAGCAATCATCAGCTCCTCTCCAGTTCAGCAAGTTTTATCCTCTTCGTTTTCCATGTTTGGATGAACCGTTTCTTATTCCATGTTTTCTTTCTTTCTTTCTTTCTTTCTTTCTTTCTTTCTTTCTTTCTTTCTTTCTTTCTTTCTTTCTATCTTTCTTTCTTTCTTTCTTTCTTTCTTATTTATCTATCTATCTATGCATCCATCCATATCTGCATATCTATCATCTATCTATCCATCCATCCATCTGTCATCTATCTATCTATCTATCTATCTATCTATCTATCTATCTATCTATCTATCTATCTATCCATCCATCCATCCATCCATCCATCTAATCTTCCCCCATCCATCTCTATCTGACCTTTCTTTCTTTCTTTCTTTCTTTCTTTCTTTCTTTCTTTCTTTCTTTCTTTCTTTTCTTTATCTATGCTTCCATCCATATCTGTATATCTATCATCTATCCATCCATCCATATCTATCTATCTATCTATCTATCTATCTATCTATCTATCTATCTATCTATCTATCTCTATCTATCTATCTATCTATCTATCTATCTATCTATCTATCCATCCATCTATCTAATCTTCCATCCATCCATCCATCCATCCATCTCTATCTGACCTTTCTTCCTTCCTTCCTTCCTTCCTTCCTTCCTTCCTTCCTTCCTTCCTTCCTTCCTTCCTTTCTTTCTTTCTTTCCTTTTTTCTTTCATTTATCTATCTATCTATGCATCCATCCATATCTGCAATCTATCATCTATCTATCCATCCATCCATCTCTGTCATCCATCTATCTATCTATCTATCTATCTATCTATCTATCTATCTATCTATCTATCCATCCATGTCTGTCTATCTATCTTATATCTATCCATCCATCCATCTCTATCTGTCACCTCTCTCTTTCTCTCTCTCTCTCTTCTATCTACTGTATCTTTCTCCCTCCCTCCCTCCCTCCCTCCCTCCCTCCATCTCCTTTCTGTCTCATCTATCTGTGCAAAGTCCATTGAACCTGACGCAGGGCTGCAGGACGGTGGCCTGCAGTCACCACAAGGGCAGAGAAGAACTGAGCACTGCCTTTTTCTCATTGTGTAAGAGCTCAGCTGTAAGGCTATTCGCTCTACAGCTGATAGATATACCCGCTCCTCTCTCTGTGTGTGCTTTAATTCTCACAATATGCTTTAATTCTGAAATGCTTGGCGGCCTTGGGCTTGGTGGTTATTTCCTCATGCACTGACTTGTGGGCAAGGCTGACTTCGCATGCTAATGTGGACATTCAAAGAGAGAACGGGACCGAGAGGAACAGGTCTCTGTCATCTTCTGCAAAGCAGAAACCATCATGTTGGGGTAAATAGACCCCACAATTCTGGAAGTGGAGCCTTCACTGATCTCACAACCTCCAGACGGCGTTATTTGCAGAATCCTTTGTCAGCATGGCTAATTTCTCCATGTTGTGGTCTCAGCGTGTTTGGAGAGCAAGGCTAAGCTGGTGCAATCTAAAACAGCTTTCTCCATTGCCTTGAACGCCTTGTTATCTGGCCCAAACAGCTACACGTAATAAAGCAATGCCCTCTCTTTAGCTGGCCCATTTTTTAAAAAATTCAGGCGCGCAGAATCAAATTGATGCCCCCCCCTTTTTTTTCTGCAGCCTGCCCAAGCACACCGTCTCCTGTCTCTTGCAATAAATTAAATCATAATTTTAAACAACAGTAATAACAACCAAACCTACAAGAATGAAGAATAACCAGAGACAGGCCACCCCCAGCTGCTTATCTGCAGATAAGGCTAGTAGGTGGGTGCACAAGGGTAAGATAAGAGAAGAAAGATGAAGGAAGGCAAAGGAAGAGAGGAAACGAGAAGAGCTAAGGAAGAAAGAGATTAAAGTCCTTTGTCAAAATTGCTAGCAAAAATCTGCCAGGCTCACAGACACCCAGATGTGTTTCCTTTGATCTTGACAAGCCTGCGAGTGTTAAATATAGAGGCTGTTTGAGGAAATCAGGATACCGAGTGATTGCTAGTGAAGTGAAAAGACAGTTGTTGGTGATTAAAAACAAACGTCTGCATGGGAAAAGGCAGAGTTGGAGATGGAAGGTTGTCATTGTGAGTGTCATAATGAAAAAAGAAATCCTACAGCATGTTGGTGGCTTCCGTTTAATTGAAAGAGGTGGTTATTATATATATATATATATATTTAATTGAAAAGTTTTACAGTACATTTTTGAATACAAAACCCCTCCCCTCCCCCTCCCCTCTCCCCAAACCTCCCCAATTCTCCCATCCCCTCCCCTCCCCCCTCCCCGACTTCCCAGAGCTAAATACAGGGTATAAAAATACAAACAAACATAATCTAAAATATGCAAACAACAATAAAATATTAAATTCTATCACACTTTAACTCTTAATAAAATAACTACAAGCTAATTATACATCATATAAATCCGCTACTTATTCAAATGCTAAGTGAAATTTTTTAGTCCCATATTTATTCTGAATATAATCTATCCATCTCTTCCGCTCCACAGTATATCTCTGTTGCGATTGATCTTTCAAATACGCTGAAATCTTTGCCATCTCCGCCAAGTTGGAAACTTTTAAAGTCCATTCTTCTATAGTCGGCAGTTCTTCCTTCTTCCAATATTGCGCTACTAAAAGTCTCGCTGCCGTAATTAAATTCAACATCAATTTAATATCTACAACGGTAGTATCTGTGATAATACCCAATAAAAACAATTGTGGAGAAAACTTTATCCTTTTCTTGAATATCTTTTGCATATTCCACCAAATTTTAATCCAAAAAGCTTTAACCTTTTTACAAGTCCACCATATATGAAAATACGTTGCATCCTCACAACCACACCTCCAACATTTGGGCTGGCAGTTCGGATACATACTTGCTAATTTTTTAGGGTCTAAGTGCCACCTATAAAACATTTTATAAAAATTTTCTCTTAAATTTTGGGCCTGTGTGAATTTAACATTTCTAACCCAAATCTTTTTCCAAGTATCCATTGTTATAACTTCTTGAAAATTCTGGGCCCATTTTATCATACAGTCTTTAACAAGTTCCGTCTCTGAATCAATTTCTATCAATGCATTCTATATCCTTTTTATATGTGCTTGACCTTGATCTCTAATTTGCTTTACCAAGTTTTCATCAGTCATCGAAAAACCAGTTTTCTGATCCTCTTTCCATCTAGCCTGTAATTGCCCATACTGAAACCAAGTTTGTACAATCTTTTCTTCTTTTAAAATATTATATGGCTTTAATTGCCATACATTCCTTTCTAAACTTAAGATTTCCTTATATGTAGTCTCATCATGTTTAAATCTCACATTTATATTTTCTATTGTTGTTCCACATGTAACCAGCATGGTCTGCTTTGGAAGCTAAAGCTAGGTTAGACTTTGCTACCAGAGATAGTCCTTGACGTACAACTTGCTGGAATACGGCAACCAGTTTTGGTCTCCACACTATAAAAAAGATGTTGGGATGCTAGAAAGAGTGCAGAGAAGAGCAACAAAGATGATCAGGGGACTGGAGGTTAAAACCTAGGAAGAACAGGAACTGGGCATGGTTAGTCTATTGAAGAGAAGGACCAGGGGAGACAGGATAGCAGAGTTCCAGTATCTGAGGGTCTGCCACAAGGCAGAGGGTGCCAGGTTGTTCACCAAAGCACCAGAGGGCAGGACGAGAAACAATGGTTGGAAACTGGTTGGAAGCAAGCTGGAATTAAGGAGAAACTTCCTAACAGTGAGGACAATTAACCAGTGGAACAGCTTTGCCTTCAGAAATCGTGGGTGCTCCATCACTGGAGGTTTTTAAGAAGAGACTAGACAGTCACTTGTTGAAATGGTATAGGTTCTCCTGCTTGAGCAGGGGGCTGGACTAGAAGACCTCCAAGGTCCCTCCCAGCTCTATTCTATTCTATTCTATTCTATTCTATTCTATTCTATTCTATTCTATTCTATTCTATTCTATTCTATTCTATTCTATTCTATTCTATTCTATTCTATTCTATTCTATTCTATTCTATTCTATTCTATTCTATTCTATTCTCCAAAGCGCCTGAAGGCCAGACAAGGAATAGCGGATGGAAATTGATCAAGGGAATAAGGAGAAATTTTCTGACAGTGAGAACAATCAACCAGTGGAACAGATTATTGTGGGAGCTTCATCACTGGAAGCTTTCAAGAAGAGACTGGACTGCCATCTGTCAGAAATGGTGTAGGGTCTCCTGCTTGGGTGGGGGGTTGGACTAGATGACCTACAAAGTCCCTTCCAACTCTGTTATTCTATCTATTCTACTATCACAATTGGAGCCGGAGTTTCCATGGCTAAGAAAAGAGACGTTAAGTGAATTATGCCTGATTTTAAGACTTCAGGGGTTTTTTTTGTTTTTTCCCCATGACTGTCATTAAGTGAATCCATCTTCCACCATTAACATGTTGGAAGCTGGCTGGGAAGGTCACCAGTGGCAACCATGTGACCCCAGGAGGCTGCAACTGTTGTAAACATGTGCCGGGTTGCCAGTTTGGGATTGCTGCGATGGTCCTAAGTGTGAGGACTGATTGTAAGCCACTTTCTTCGGTGCCTTTTGACAGTCACTAAAGGAATGGTTGGAAGTTGAGGAATACCTATGTTTAGATGAGAAGGTGATTCTAATTGTGTCTCCTTGTCCAGCACAAGCCACCAGATCCACTTGTTGAAAGTCCACTCAGCCACTTTATTGCTTTCTACCTATGTTACAAGAATCTCCCCAGACTTCTTGCCTTTCCTTGGCAGCAAACAGATATGGTTTTATGGAAGGACTCAAGGCTAGTTCCCCACTTGCCTCCTCCTCCTCCTCCCCGGCCTTGCTGGGAATTTCCCAACACTGATAAGGCTCTCCAAATGGTTCATGGTTGCTTCACGTTGTCCTGAGGAACATCTCCAGCCAACTGGATTTTCTTTGGGTTTTTGCTTGAAGATGTTTGGCTTCTCATCCAAGAAGCGTCTCCAGAACGAAAGAAGCTTCTTGGATGAGAAGCAAAACAACTTTGCTCAGAGAGCAAATGGTCTAATGGCAAGAAGAGTCCTTAGTTTCCTTGACTGACAAAGTGAGGAAAGAAAGAAACATGGTTGATACGGTTGCCTAGCAGCGGTACAGATGCCATATCATTAACATCTTCTCTCTCTCTCTCTCTCTCTCTCTCTCTCTCTCCCTCTCTCTCCCTCTCTGTCTGATCTTTGGGTCATCTGTCATCTCAGGAGTCTCCAGCCTGCATTTTTGCCCTCCCAAATCTGCTGAGAAAATTTAGTTATAAATATTCCACTCTTCTGATTGATATCTTGAGGTGGGAGTCTTAAAATGAGAGAGAGAGGAAGAGAGAGAGGGGGGAGGGGGAGGGAGGGAGGGAGGGAGGGAGGGAGAAGGAGACAGTGTGGATTTATTCAACATGTATAGAACTTTCTCTGGTTCTTCACAACGTGGATCTTGCAGATCGTAGGTGACAAAAGAGAAACAGGATTGTAAACATGTGAAAAGGGAGGCCTAACCTTCGCCCACCCCATAGGAAGCATTTCTTGATGATGCAAGCATTCAACAGTGGAACAGATGCGAGGGTTTTACCTTTCTGACAAGTGAAAAGAAAACACCCATCTAAGCAAAAAATTGGAAAAAAACAGTGATCAGAAACCATGTAGCCGCGGGGTTTTCTTTTTTTTTTTTTCCTTTTTAGCTTAAAAAAACGAGACAAGAACAAAGCGGGGATGTGATTGTGCATAATGCGAACATTATGAGAAACAGAAAGGAATGGATTTCATGTAGTCAAACTGAGATACTGCTGCCGCCACAGTGATCTTGGAAGCAGACATTACCTAGACATTTTTCCAAGGGCCAATTGGAAAGCCATCTGGACCGAAAGGTTTGGCACTCTTTCCAGGTGGATGACTTTAGGTCAGTTGCCTACTTGTTTGGTGTGTCACTAGGGTGTCTAGGGTGTCCAGTGGTGGATGGATGACACATCCCAAATGTTTGCAATGTTCAGAATCACCTTCCTGGTTCCATAGAGAGAAGTTACTTGATACCGATAGAAGAAAATATTGCTAGCTCATATCAAAGAGGGTCTTTCATTCTCTTCTGAGCTTGGTGGTCTTCTTGCAGATGTTTCCTCACCCAACATCGGTAACATCATCAGTATTGGAGGGAAGTAGGTTATGTGGAGAGGAATTGAAAAAGGAGAAGGAGAAGATCTCTCAGGTGCTTGGGGTCCTCTGAGCTTGGTCATTTTCTGGCAGATGTTTCATTACCCAACTTGGTAACATCATCAGTGCAAGAGAGGAGTGGAATCTGTGGAGGGGAGAAGAAAGATGAGGGGGAATAGGGAGGGGAGGAGGAGGAGGAGGAGGAGGAGGCGTAGGAGGAGGAGGACTGTGGGTCCCTGTTGCTCTCTGAGCTTGGTCGTTTTCTGGCAGATGTTTCATTACCTAGCTAGGTGACATCATCAGAACTAGAAAGGGATTTATGGAGAGGGGGAGGGAGGAAGGGAGGGAAGGAGAGGGGGAGGGAAGGAAGGAAGGAAGGAAGGAAGGAAGGAAGGAAGGAAGGAAGGAAGGAAGGAAGGAAGGACTATGCGGTCCTTGGTGCTCTCTGAGCTTGGTTGTTTTCTTGCAGATGTTTCATTACCCAAGTCGGTAACATCATCAGTGTTAAAAAGGAGTGGGGTTTGCTGTCTTTTTCTATACAAGTGGTTTCCCATGTCAATGTTGATAAGGAGTATTTAGTGACTCCTTGATTAGACTGTTGTTTACTGTTTGCTTGTTTGTTTGTCTGAGTTGGTAGTTCCTTGATTGGGCATTGTTGGTCTTCTGTTAATCTTGGTGTTAAAAGAGAGCAAATGCTACTCCTTTCCGACATGGATGATGTTACCTAGTTGGGTAATGAAACATCTGTGAGAAAACAACCAAACTCAGAGAGCACCAAGGACCCCAAAGTCATCTGGATGGGCAGTTGAGTCTTGGACCCTGGGGCAATATCGTCCATTGCATTTGAAGGCCAGTAGAGTAGCTTAGGGAGAGAGGACAGCTCACACAAGCTCTCCTTCATCACCCTACTTCTATCTCCCAAACGTTGCCTCCTTATTCTCTTAATATGGCCAATCCACCCTCAAAAAACTTCACTTCTCAGTGTCAGTAATGATAGGTGAGTAATATTTAATCAAATCTATGGTTGCTGTTGCTGTGAAACCTACTTCTAGCACCTTTTGGGTTGATTCATTGTTGACCTTGATGATCTTCTGTTATTTGTTTATCTTCTCTCAAATTATCTCTTGTAATTAGACTCCATCTCCTTCTCTCCAGGGGAAGCGGGCTTCAAATGAGGATTCCTTAAAAGCAATTACATTTTGATATTGGAGATCTCTACACATAAATGTAGCATCACTTCCAATTAAAAAAAAGTAATGAATTTTATATCCTGAGAGACAGAAGGGCTAAGCCATGCTATTGTGTCTACCAGCACTACCGGTGTACAAGAAGACTGCAGCACAAAGCTATCTGCGAGCTTTTTGTTGTTGTTGTTGATGTCTCTGGATTCTCTTGCAAGAGCAGATAGACCAGCAACCAAGGTTCAAATTCTGAAACCCATTATGAATTCTGGGATCTAGTTGGGGAACATGGGAAGGATTTCTGAATCTAAGTGAAGATTGAAGTCATGAAGTAAGGAATTATTACTTAGGAGTCCCAAAGGTGCTTTATCTAGAGGTAACTGGACTTTCTTTGTTTCGCTTCTTATCCAAGAAGCTTCTTCTCAACGTCTTCAAAGAAAAACAAAGAAAGTCCAATTAAGTCTTGAAAAGGCACCTTTGGGATAACCATGACTTGGATAACTGAGAATCTCCATAAACTTCCTTCCTCCTTCCTCCCTCCCTCCTTGCTTTCTTGTCCAGTTGCCTCTTCAGAAATCACCTTTAGGACAACCATGACTTGGATGACTGAGAATCTCCATAAACTAACTTCCTTCCTTCCTTCCTTCCTTCCTTCCTTCCTTCCTTCCTTCCTTCCTTCCTTCCTTCCTTCCTTCCTTCCTTCCCTCCCTCCCTCCCTCCCTCCCTCTCTCCCTCCTTGCTTTCTTGTCCAGTTGGCTCTTCAAAAATCACCTTTGGGACAACCATGACTTGGATGACTGAGAATCTCCATAGACTCTGACTTACTTACTTACTTACTTACTTACTTACTTACTTACTTACTTACTCCCCTCCCTCCTTGCTTTCTTGCTTTCTTGTCCAGTTGGCTCTTGAAAAATCACCTTTGGGACAACCAAGATGACTTAGATGACAGAGAATCTCCATAGACAGTTACTTAGGAGTGATGGGCAGTAGGAAACCAGGTTTCCTCCTACAGTGACAAAACCATTGGTTTATTCAATTAGCAGCTCTAAGATCCACAAAAGAGAGAAAGTATTATGGTTTGTTGCACTATCAGCTAGACATTCAGACTGAATTTGGCATTTTTATCCAGCTACAGAGTGAAATTGATGCGATTTTGGTTTAAGCAAAGTTTCTCCTGGGATGGGACAACAGAGAAGGAAGTGGTGGGGGTTCCAGTTTGACTGTCTATGTGTAGGAGATGACCAGGATGAGTCTGAGGGTGGGGTAAAATGCATCATCAGTCTGGAATCCCTTTGTACCCACAAGAACAGACCACCTTGAATTCCATTGACTCAGATTCTTGTAGAGAGCTGAAGCTTCCAATAAACCTTTATATTCATTTGAATATAAGCCTGGACTTCCCTACTTACTCCACTTTTAATACTCTATCTTTGACCCACTGCCTTGATTTTCTAAACTAAGTGCATCCATATTTTCTTTTTTTTTAATTCCCAGGTCTAGCCAAGCCAATGGGATTAGTTGAAGGCCCAGGAGGATTGGGCCAAGGAGGAATGGCTGCCACATTGAGAGATGACAGCCATGAATCTGAAACGAAATATGAAGAATATGGTTATAATGCGCAACTGAGTGATCGGATTTCATTGGACAGATCTATTCCAGACTATAGACCCAAAAGGTAAGGAAGCTCTCTGCATGACCAACCATTGGTGAAAATTACTCTGTTTCCTGTACTTGTTTTGGATGGATTCTAAGAGTTGCAGAAAACTGAATTAATTATAGAATGGGAAATTATAACTTTTAGCATACGGATACTGAGAAAGTATAATCTGAATGGGATTGTTAAGATTCTTGTTTTTCTCATTTGCCTTTCTTTTGTTCTTTTTAATTCCTGTTTTCATTTACAAGGGCATGGTTGGTTTCTTGGATTGCAAACTAAGCAACTATGGATGGTTCCTTTTGAGGAGTTTAACACACCTGTGTTACTTCTGTGGGCTAAAATGCCTTTTATCTAATCATTGCCCTGGCTGTGGCTTTTCATTCTGTCTCCCAAGCTGATTCCCACATACCTATGCGAGAAAGAGGGCAGAGCCAGGGGTTGGCGTCAAGAGAGGAATCAACCTGGAATCCTTATGTTCCCACAAATGGCCTAAATCCAAATTCCATTAACTCTTATCCAACACTAAAGGGTGGTCCTGATTCTTATGCCTTTACAATATTCCCCAAGGCAAAACAGAGAAAAATATGTTTAAGTCAAGGTTAGCCTTGAAAAGCTGGCAGTTACACACTGCTGGTTAAATATTTGGAAGAGAGACTACCCAAAACACCAGGGACGTATGTCCTGAAAAAAATATCAACATTCTGCGTGAAAATAATAACAAACCACATTTGTACTGCTACCAAGGAAACAGCATGGATATATCCACAAAATCACCAGGAGTCTAGATCAACTTGGTGGTTTAACTTTCCTGTTTTCAAAGGCAGAACACAATGTTCCACATTGTTTTATTCCTGTGACTTTATTCCTTTCCATCCTCAAAGATGTGCTGGGCCTAAGCATTTGTATTTTGTGGTATCTCACTAAGACAAGGCGCAAGCCTTGTGTAGACCCAGATTTTAGCAGCTGCCCTGGTACAGTAGATGAAACCTGGACAGTTTTAATTTTGATATTGCAAATTTCCCACGCTCATAGCTTTGATGCAACTCTGCTCTTTTGCAAATTTCTTTTTCCCACGCCTTCCTTTACATTAATTTTCCTCGGGCTGGCTTTTGAGAACCTAAACCTCATGATCTAAGACACACACACCCTCCCTTTGTGGGTGTTTTGTTTTCCAAAAAAATAAACACTGGTTTGGTCTAACCACCTTTCCAGAACAACTGGGTCTCACTTCGGCAGCCATCACAGATGGTTACCCTCACTTGAAGTGAGGTGTAGAAAATGTTATTACAAAGTGAAACAGGAACACCAAACAGGAGAAGGAACAGAGCATCTCTTTCTCTGCATCTCATTACGCAGATAAGATTCCCCTCTAGAGCAGAGGTCCCCAACATTTTTGGGCACTAGGGACCGGTTCCGTGGAGAGAGGTTTTTCCACGGACCGGAGAGTGTGTGGTTTTGTGTGCTGCCTGCATCCCACGGATGGGGCTTTGCTTGTTTGTGCGGACCGGTTGCTGGCATGCTGCGGCCCGGTGCCAGTCCACGGACTGGGGGTTTGGGACCCCTGTTCTAGGGGGTTGGAAACAGCCTACCTCCTTTGTTTCCCACATACATCTACTCCTATGTCTTTCCCCTTCCTTGTCCCTGATATCCACAAGCTTTTCCATTAGCTCTAGAGCAGGCATGTCAAACTCACGACGTTGCGTGACGTCGTGAGACGTATCACAACTTTTTCCCCATTGCCGGCAATGTGGAGGGCGCG
The DNA here is from genome assembly GCF_964194415.1 of Vipera berus. Lineage (NCBI taxonomy): Eukaryota > Metazoa > Chordata > Lepidosauria > Squamata > Viperidae > Vipera > Vipera berus. Next base: position 6,683,906 of record NC_138217.1, on the reverse strand, counting down.
GTTTCGTCATGATGCATCCGGCCCGCGGGCCGGCAAGTTTGACATGCCTGCTCTAGAGGAATTGAAAGCTGTGACACGTTGGATTTGTACTGGTTTATTCAGAGGCAGCTGTTTGCAGGTTTGGGAGGAGATTTCCGGGGGTGGGAGGGCAACAATATAAATAATAATTATTATTGATCATTGCACAATCAGCCAGATGTTCAGACTGGATTTGGCATTTTTGTTTACCTACCAAGTCCTTACCAAGGACCTGGGATAGGCAGATGTGGATGCTTGATGGTATTACAGATCTCGTCGCAGGATGGAAGCAGTTGCTAGTAAGGCTGCCTTTTGCAATTGACTGATGGCGAATTTGTCAATGCTGATGATGGTGTTCAAGTGGTGCTCCAGTTGTTTTGGGATTGCCCCCAAGGTGCCTATTAATATTGGTACCACCCTTGCTTGCCTTTGCCACAGTCGTTCTATTTCTATTTGTAGGTCTTTGTATTTTGTTATCTTCTCCAGTTCTTTCTCGTCTATTCTGCTGTCTCCTGGCACTGCCACGTCCACTATCCAGACTTTTTTTGTCTTTCTTATTGACAATTGTTAAATCCGGGGTTGTTGTTGTTGTTGTTGTTATTATTATTATTATTATTATTATTATTATTATTATTATTATTATTATTATTATTATTATTATTCATTATCATCATCATCACACAATCAGCCAGATGTTCAGACTGGATTTGGCATTTTTGTCTAGTCCTTACCAAGGGCCTGGGATAGGCAGATGTGGATGTTTAATGGTGTTACAGTTCTCATCGCAGGATGGAAGCTGTTTGCAATTGACCAATGGCGAATTTGTCAATGCCAATGGGTGGTTCAAGTTGAAGAATTTCACGGTGAGGTTTCAGTTGACGCAGAAGTCAAGGGTTAGCTCTGAGCTGATTTTTTTGATACCATTTCAAGTTTTCCTGTATGTTTCCCTTATCCTTCCTTGGCCCATTAGATACAAAATTGATTTCTCTTCCTTTGGCCCTGGCTAGGCTTTCTAATTAAACACTGAGTTTAATTATATCACAAAAGGGTGCAATGTAGATCTTAATTACTACCAGCAGCCCTTGGGGAATAACAGGGAGATAATGGGCAAATGAAAATTCAATAGAATGGTAGGGAAAAAAGCAAAAACCGAACGATACCCTTTGTTCAAAATCAAACGCGAGATTCAAAATGTGCTTCATCCCGCATTGATATTGGAATCCAGCGGATCTTATGACTGTAGGTTTCATTGTCAGCCAAGCTGGGAAAACTGAAGGAGAATTCAATTCCTTTACAACATTTTCCCTGTTGCCTTCTCCAAAATATCAGCAGGAGGAAGAGGAGGAGGAGGAGAGGATAGAGGAAAGAAAAGGAGAAGGAGGAGGAGGAGGAGGAGGTGGAGGAGGAGGAGGAGGAGGTGGAGGAGGAGGAGGAGGAGGTGGAGGAGGAGGAGGAGGAGGTGGAGAGGAGGAGGAGGAGGAAGAAGAAGAAGAAGAAGAAGAAGAAGAAGAAGAAGAAGAAGAAGAAGAAGAAGAAGAAGAAGAAGAAGAGGAGGAGGAGGAGGAGGAGGAGGAGGAGGTGGAGGAGGAGGAGGAGGAGGTGGAGGAGGAGGAGGAGGAGGAGGAGGAGGAGGAGGAGGTGGAGGAGGAGGAGGAGGAGGAGGAGGAGGCTGTGGGATCCTTGGTGCTCACTGGGTTTGGTTGGTTTTTTGCAGATGTTTCATTACCCAACTACATAACATAATCAGAATTAGAAGGAGAGGGGTTTGTGAAGAGGAGGAGGAGGAGGAGGAGGAGAAGGATGGGAGGAAAAGGAGAATAGGAGGAGGAGAATGGTAGGAGGAGGAGGAGAAGAGGAGGAGGAGAAGAGGAGGAAAATGGGAAAAGGAGGAGGAAGAGGAGAAGGAGAAGAAATAATCACGATACCTCTAACACCATAAAACTTCAACATCTGCCTACCCCAGGTCCTTGGGAAGGACTCTAATAGGTGGACAAAAATGTCAAATCCAGTCTGAACATCTGGCCAAGTGTGCCACAAACCAATAATAACAATCTTCAGTTTATCTTTAGCATTTGAGAAGTTTGGAAAAGAAAGCTGCAAAGGGCTTCGTATTTTAGTGACACTAAACGGAGCCAGGCTGAAGTGGTTTCGCTTTCTGCTTCTCCAAGTTCCTTGACTATACACCCAGGGCTCTCAAATCCAGCTAGGAAAATTGCTCCCCCAAATGGAGAAAAGTCATCGTGCTCTTCGTACCCCCCAAACGGTTATAATTACCCGAGCAGTCTTGGCTTTTAATTATACGTAGGGATAGTTATACGAGAGTTTTGCTGGACCTTCTCACGGAAAAAGCTGAAATTCTGAGACGTGCGTGGGATTGTATCATGAGCTATTTTAAGCTCTGTCTGTCTTTTAATGGAACAGAATTGCCGAACCAATGAAATGATTTTTTTTTTAAAAAAAGAGAATGCATATTTGTTTTGCTATTCACAGTTGACCTGGGAAATTCACACATCCAAAGCTTTTCTTTGAACATTTTAATCTGCATATTTTTTTAAGGAGCTACAGTTTCATCGGCATTATGTTTGGAAGTTTAATTGGGCCTGAAAGTATAATTATAAAAGCACACACACACACACACACACACACACACAAACAAAATCTGAAAAGAAAGAATTAAAAAGTAAAAAAAAACCAACTACTGCATATCCAATATTTTCAATACGAGGCTATGAATACTTGATAAACAGGACTGGGTTTTCTGCCGGAATGGACTTGTTGCCAAAAATAGTTTTTTTTCGTGTTTTCCTAGAGGTCGAGGTACAATTTCGCAAATCAAATCTTGTCAATTGAAATGGAAAATAATAAGAGACTAAGAAGAACGTTGGTACAAGTCACATGACAGTTAGTCCTCAGGTTACAGACGCAACTGAGCCCGAACTTTATGTAGCCAGGTGAGACATTTGTTGAGTGTTGCCTTGCTTTATGACCTTTCTTGCCACCGTTGTTATGTGAATCACTGCAGTTAAGTTAGTAGCACGGTTGTTAAGTGAATCTGGCTATGACCTTTCTTGCCACCGTTGTTATGTGAATCACCAGTTAAGTTAGTAGCACAGTTGTTAAGTGAATCTGGCTATTGACTTTGCTTGTCGGAAGATCGCCAAAGGGGGATCACGTGACTTTGGGACACTGCAGCTGTCATAAATACGACTCAGTTGCCAAGGGTGTGACTTTTGATCACCTGACCAGGGAGATGCTGCAACAGCCGTAAGTGTGAAAAACGGTCCTAAATCATTGTTTCAGTGCTGTTGTAACTTTGAAAGGTCACTAAACGAAGTGCAGCGAGACTACCTACCATATCACAAAAAAGATGTTGAGAGTTCGGAAAAAATGCAAAGAAGTGCAACTAAGATGATCCCAGGCCTGGAGGCTAAAACATATGACGCACGGCTGCAGGACTTGGGTTTGGCTAGTCTAAAAAAAGAAGAAATAGGGGAGATGTGATAGCGGTGTTCCACTATTTAAGGGGCTCCCCCAAAGAACGGGGGGGTCAATTTATTCCCCAAAGCACCAGAGGGAAGGATGAGAAACAATGGTTGGAAGCTCATCAAGGAGAGAAGCAACCTGGAATTAAGGAGAAACTTCCTGACAGTCAGGACAATTAACCAGTGGAACAGCTTGCCACCAGAAACCATGGGCGCTCCATCACTGGAGATTTTTAAGAAGAGACTGGACATTCACTTGTCTGAGATGGTATAGGTCCTCCTGCCTGAGCACAGGGCTGGACTAGAAGACCTCCAAGGTCTATTCTATTCTATTCTATTCTATTCTATTCTATTCTATTCTATTCTATTCTATTCTATTCTATTCTATTCTATTCTATTCTATTCTATTCTATTCTATTCTATTCTATTCTATTCTATTCTATTCTACCTGTACTATAACATTCACAAGAAATAGCCTCCAGTGGTGGCACTTTATTTTAGAATGTTCTCTTTAAAAAAAAAAGAATTATCTCTTAATAGTGACAGTAAGACTCGAATACCATACAGGTAGTCCTTGACTCACAGACCACAATTTCCATAGCTAAGCAGGTAGATATGCCTTCTAAAATATCATTAGAAACAAATCACTATTAGACTGATAGATCATATCAACAGTTGAAGAGTAACGTTATTTAGAGGAAAAGAAAGATGAATTTAGCCAGGTATGCAAGGCAACGAACAACATCTCAGCCCTGGGACAGGAGCAAAAGAGAAGAAAGACACCTAAGATATCCTTTCTTTAATTCTGTTTGATGTAAGAGGGGTTGGAAGGCACATTTGGCAGGCTGCCAAAATGCTGTTATTCTACTCGACAACAAAAAAATTGTTCCTGTGATCCTTGCAATATCTGTTTCCTAGCCTGGCCTACTTCAAAAAGTTGACATATGCGTTCTTGCAATAGTATAATAGAGTTGGAAGGGACCTTGGAGGTCTTCTAGTCCAACCCCCTGCTCAAGCAGGAGACCCTAGACCATTTCAGACAAATGGCTGTCCAGTCTCTTCTTTAAAAACTCCAGTGATGGGGCGCCCACGATTTCTGAAGCTGTTCCACTGGTTAATTGTTCTGTCAGGAAATTCCTCCTTAGTTCCAGGTTGCTCCTCTCCTTGCTTAGTTTCCACCCATTGTTTCTTGTCCTGCCTTTTGATAATTTGGAAAATAAGTTGACCTATTGGAACACATGCCGGCCACATGACCACGGAGACGTCCTCGGACAAGCGCTGGCTCTTCAGCTTTGAAACAGAGATGAGCACCGGCCCCTAAAGTCGGAAACGACTAGCACGCATGTGCGGGGGAACCTTTACATTTACCTTTTTACCATGTCAATAAAAGATAGGCAATGATGTTCTTGGGGATGCAAATTTCAAACTAAGCGGGAGACCCTAGCATGCCAGACCAATGGATGCCCAGTCTCTTCTTGAAAACCTCCAGTAATGGAGCACCCACAACCTTTGGAGGCAAGCTGATCAACAGAATAACAGTTGGAAGGGACCCTGGAGGTCTCCAAGTGACCTAGTCCAACCCCCTGCTCAGATAATCCCCATCACAGACAAATGGCTGTCCACCTCCAGTGATGGAGCACCCACAACGTCGGGAAAGCAAGCTGTTCCACTGATTAATTGTTCTAACCATAAGGAAATTTCTCCTTAGTTCTAGGTTGCTTCCCTCCTTGATTAGTTTCCATCTGTTGCTTCTTCTCCTGCCTTCAGGTGCTTTGGAGAATAGGTTGACCTTCTCTTCTCTTTGACAGCCCCTCAAATATTGAAAGACAGCTATCATGTAACCCCTAGTCCTTCTCATTAGACTAGACATACCTAGTTCCCTCAATCGTTCATCGTATGGCTTAGTGTCAAGACCCCTTATCATCTTTGTTGTTCTTCTCTGCACTCTTTCTAGGGTCTATTCTATTCTATTCTATTCTATTCTATTCTATTCTATTCTATTCTATTCTATTCTATTCTATTCTATTCTATTCTATTCTATTCTATTCTATTCTATTCTATTCTATTCTATTCTATTCTATTCTTGCCCTCTGGTGCTTTCCAGAATAATTTGATCCCTGCTTCTTTGTAAAGGTAAAGGTTCCCCCGCACATGCGTGCTAGTCGTTTCCAACTCTAGGGGCCGGTGCTCATCTCCATTTCAAAGCCGAAGAGCCAGCGCTTGTCCGAGGACGTCTCCGTGGTCATGTGGCCGGCATGACTAGACACAAAAGGTGCATGGAACACTGTTACCTTCCCACCGGAGTGGTCCCTATTTTTCTACCTGCATTTTTACGTGCTTTCGAACTGCTAGGTTGGCAGAAGCTGGGACGAACATAACAGGCACTCACTCTGTTACACGGCACTCAGGATTCGACCCGCCAAACTGCCAACCTTCTGATCGACAAGCTCAGCGTCCTAACCCACTGAGCCACCGCGTCCCTTTGTGGCATCCCCTCAAATACTGGAATGATGCTCCTCCTTTTATTGTAGCTTCTGATTCTAGAAATCCTGCACTAGAGGTTGCTACTTCCAGAGACGTAGGGACTCTTACTTAGAAACCATTCTTATTGAATTCAATGGTCCTTTTCTGCTGAAAGCGTGCACAGTTTTATAGCCACAAAGCTTAGCTGGCCATTATCATTTTGCAAGGAAGATCGATGTAGAGAAATTGTGCGGTTTATTGTTTAAAAGATAATTGCTTGCGTTTCCCAGTGCCTGAAGTGTTTGGCTTTTTGTGAAGAAATATTTGGGCGATGGAAATAATAAGTTTTATATATCCGTGTTTCTTACTATGCTCTGACCTACCGCGGAGACAGTAAACAGATGCAAATTTGTGCCAAACGAGGCTTAAATTGGTGTGGCTCTAATTCCTTCCCTCCCCCCCCCCCCCGGCAAGGAGCCCAAGGGAAAGGTAGTTCAGTCAGGAGCTGAGGAGCAAGTGGCTTTGCGATAACTTCATCGTGTGGGTCATTCCTGAGACTGCAGGGAAAAGATTGGCAGGCTTTGGGTGTTAAGTAGCGCATCTGGAATTGAGGAAGAAAGATGGAATGGACACCTGCAGAGTAACTCCTGCGCCAGAAGGAAGAATTAGCTCAACTTTTTGTGGTCCTTCAGATATGTACTTGATCGTCGCAGTTGAACCATCTTTCCTTTGTTTGTGTGTGTGTGTGTGTGTGTGGGAAAGTCCTGTTTTCAAGACAGCACAGGAGAAGAAGCTGCTGCCGTTTTATTTTCTAAGATATGGGCACTGATCACCATCTTCTATTCTTCTTCTCTCTTGTCTCTTCCTCCTCCTCCTTCTCCATTATTATGAAAAAAAAAATCCTGCTTCTCCTTCTCTTTCTCCTTCTCCTCTTTCTCCATTATTGTGAAAAAAAATATTCTCTTCCTTCTCCTTCTCCTTCTCCTTGAGGGATCCTTGGTGCTCTCTGAGAGGTAGGCAAGCACTGAAGATGTTACCTAGTTGGGTAATGAAACGTCTGCAAGAAAATAATCAAGCTCACAAAGTCCCTAGGACTCCATAGCCCTTCCTTCCTTCCTTCCTTCCTTCCTTCCTTCCTTCCTTCCTTCCTTCCTTCCTTCCTTCCTTCCTTCCTTCCTTCCTTCCTTCCTTGGGTAATGAAATGTCTGCAAGAAACAAGCCTAGGACCCCATAGTCCTTCCTTCCTTCCTTCCTTCCTTCCTTCCTTTCTTCCTTGGGTAATGAAATGTCTACAAGAAACAAGCCTAGGACCCCATAGTCCTTCCTTCCTTCCTTCCTTCCTTCCTTCCTTCCTTCCTTCCTTCCTTCCTTCCTTCCTTCCTTTCTTCCTTGGGTAATGAAATGTCTGCAAGAAACAAGCCTAGGACCCCATAGTCCTTCCTTCCTTCCTTCCTTCCTTCCTTCCTTCCTTCCTTCCTTCCTTCCTTCCTTCCTTCCTTCCTTCCTTCCGTAATGAAATGTCTGCAAGAAAACAAGCAAGCTCAGAGAACAGCAGGAATCCCTCATTTCAATCCTGAGCCACAAATATTCTCCTTCATTGGTATCTCCTCCTCCTCCTCCTCCTCCTCCTCCCCCTCCCCCTCCCCTCCTCCTTGCTTTCTCCTTTTCCTTGTTCCTGAACCATTTCTGCAATTAAAAGAAATGCCAGCGACGGTATTTTACTTTAAACTAATTTTATTCCAGCTAGTTAAAAGAACGTATTTTCAACTGTCAGTTATGATTAGAGCTTGGGGATTTCAACCAGGTCTTGCGGAAGCATGAAAGCGTTACCGAATCCAGGCAGGTACAATCCAGGGCTGAGATAGACATCATCACAAGTGTAGGGAGGGGACTCTTGAAGAGATGCTCTGGTCTGACTTACACAAAATGGTACAATTCTATGTTTTGGGGATAAATCCAGCATCCATGACTGCCCGTCCTAGGACCCATCAGAAAATTACCCCCTGCACTATATTCCAGGGACATGGTTTTAGCCATTTTCCTTTCAACAGCATTTCTTAACAAAATTGCAGTTTCTTTCTTTCTTTCTTTCTTTCTTTTTCTTTCTTTCTTTCTTTCTTTCTTTCTTTCTTTCTTTCTTTCCTTCCTTCCTTCCTTCCTTCCTTCTTTCTTTCTTTCCTATAAGTTTTGCCTCTTTTTTTTTTTACTTGTTCTGCACAATTCAGCTTGCCGAGCAGGAGTGACCTGTTAAAGTAAATTATATATAAGACCTGAAAAATTGAGCTGCCTGAAATATTAATTTCTTTCCACCGTAGCACTATCTTCTGAATCAACGCCCTCTCTGTCCCCCACCCCCACCCTCCAATCTCCAGCTGCAAAAAAAAAAGACTTTGCTTCGTCCACAATTCATGTCCTATTTTGCACACGGTAGACAACAGCAATGGGCAGCGAAAGCCATGATGAAACCAAAGATCTGCTCCTTTGCCAGCCAAATCAAAAATCGGACAACCCATCTAACTAGGGCAGATTAAAAAAAACACACCAAACCCTGCCATTTACACACGCTGATCTCGGTTAGTGTCAAAGTTGCTTAAGTTGGCCTGAACTTATTTGGGTGCAAAAGGTTTCAAAGTTGAACCATTCTCCAATTGCTAGGTTTTTGTTTTGATTTTATCAGAAGGCCCTCTGTGAAAGATGCATGATGTCCTTCAAGAGAGACTTGACTCTCAAGTGTTTTGATATGACTTTACTGAAAGGAAGCCAGGATTGCAAATAATGGAATTCTTTTCTCTCTTAGGTTTTCATTCTAACTCACGGCTGCCCGGATAACCATTTGTCCGAAATGGTCTAGGGCCTCTTGCTTGATGAGAGGGTTGGACTAGGAGACCTCCAAGGTCCCTTCCAGCTCTGTTGCAATAATAACAGTTATTCTGATATCTCTTTGTCTCTTCAAAGTCTTCTAGGGCAGAGGTACCCAACCTTTTGGACACCAGGGACCGGTTCCGTGGAGAAAGGTTTTTCCATGGACCTCCTGTGGTTTTGCGTGCTGCCCACATCTCGCCAATGGGGCTTTGCTTGTTTATGCGGACCAGTTGCTGGCATACCACGGACCAGTACCGGTCCATGGACCGGGAGTTGGGGACCCCTGTTTTAGGGGGTTGGATACAGCCTACCTCCTTTGCTTCCCACATACATCTACTCCAATGTCCTTCCCCTTCTTTGTCCCTGTTATCCACAAGCTTTTCCATTAGCTCATTAGCTCTGCACTGCAATGGTTAATTATTCTCCTCCTTCGGTTTTTTTTCCTGAAAGATTCTTGGGTAATAGTGGCGATGGAAAATTTAATTTAATTTAATTTAATAATTTGATTTCTATACCGCCCTTCTCCCGAAGGACTCAGGGCGGTGAACAGGGCAATACACAATAAAAATCAGATACAAAAATTAAAAAACCATTAAAAACCAATTAAACATCATGCCCATAAAATCAATACATATTAAGTTAAAAACTAATTTTAAAAACCCAACCCCATCCCGTCAGACCAGGCCAGCTTGTTCAAAAAAGAATGTTTTAAGATCGCGCCGGAAGGAGCGAAGGTCGGGGGCCGTCCGGAGCTCAACCGGTAAGCTGTTCCAAAGGTCTGGCGCGCCCACAGAGAACGCTCTCCCCCTGGGGGTCACCAATCGGCATTCTTTGATCGGCGGCACCCTGAGGAGGCCCTCTCTGTGGGAGCGCACTGGACGGAGGGACGTTGACGCCGGTCGCAGGTGTTGCCGTAGGTAATCTGGACCCATGCCATGAAGGGCTTTGTACGTCATAACTAACACCTTGAACCTCACCCGGAGAGCAACCGGTAGCCAATGCAGCTCGCGGAGCAGAGGTGTAACATGGGAGTATCGGGAAACTCCCAAGACGACTCGCGCGGCTGCATTCTGCACCAGCTGGAGTCTCCGGGTGGACCTCAAGGGCAGCCCCATGTAGAGAGCATTACAGTAGTCTAGACGAGAGGTCACGAGCGCATGAGTGACTGTGCGCAAGGCATCCCGGTCTAGATGTTTGGAAAACAAATAAATTCTTGGATCCTGCCCTCCATCACCACTGCAGGGTACCTGGTAGACTTCCATACCCTCCTGTCTTCCCACCCCCAAAGAGAAGTGACTAATGGTTAAAAAAAAAACAACAACCCATGATCATTATGTTGAAGTGTTGAGCGAGGAGGTCAGTGAATTTGACGAGAGGAAAGAAAGTCATTTCCCCTGGGCTCATTAGCCGTATTTTAGAGAACAGGCTCTGTAATTGCTATGGTAATTGGGCTCTGGAATTGCCACGGAGAGCGTGTCGGTTATTTTTCATGTTAATTTCTGTGCAAGGGCAAGAACCAGAAAGTTTCTTTCATGAGGGGTGTGTTGCAGGAAATGTCAAAAGGTCCTCGATGAATCTGATCCAGAACTCACCTGGTCTATGAAACTGTCACAATCCCAGCCAGGGGTTGCATGCGCCAGTTAACCCCGAGGGCTCTTTCTCACCCATGGATTGATCCTTTGATTCTTCCTTGCAATCAGCTTGGATCAGGAAGGATGATCAGCCAATATCTGGGGGACGGGGACTTCTTTGGGAAGAGGTCACATCTGATTGGGCTAGGAAGGAGAGGAATGGCCTTGCGTGATTGAGGTGGCCGGGAAAGTAAAAGCTCGTGAACGGATGGAAGAAGGAAGGTAAGATGTTCCTCACCAGGAGAAGATCTTAGACCTCTTTTTGTTCTCTGCAGGTGCAAACAGATGTCCTATCCTGATGACCTCCCCCAAATCTCAGTGGTCTTTATTTTTGTAAACGAAGCCTTGTCTGTCATCCTACGCTCAGTTCACAGCGTTGTGAATCACACACCATCCCACTTGCTCAAGGAGGTCATTCTGGTGGACGACAACAGCGATAATGGTAACTGTTCACAATAGAATAGAATAGAAGAGAAGAGAAGAGAGTAGAGTAGAGTAGAGAATAGAATAGAATAGAATAGAATAGAATAGAATAGAATAGAATAGAATAGAATAGAATAGAATAGAATAGAATAGAATAGAATAGAATAGAATAGAATAGAATAGAATAGAATAAACAGAATGTAGAATAGAATAGAGAATGTAGAATAGAGAGAAGAGAAGAGAAGAGAAGAGAAGAGAAGAGAATGTAGAATAGAATAGAGTAGAGTAGAGTAGAATAGAATAGAATAGAATAGAATAGAATAGAATAGAATAGAATAGAATAGAATAGAATAGAATAGAATAGAATAGAATAGAACAAAATGTAGAATAGAATAATGTAGAATAGAATAGAAAATGTAGAATAGAATAGAAAATGTAGAATAGAATAGAATAGAATAGAATAGAATAGAATAGAATAGAATAGAATAGAATAGAATAGAATAGAATAGAACAAAATGTAGAATAGAATAGAGAATGTAGAATAGAATAGAGAATGTAGAATAGAATAGAATAGAATAGAATAGAATAGAATAGAATAGAAGAGAAGAGAAGAGAAGAGAAGAGAAGAGAAGAGAAGAGAATGTAGAATAGAATAGAGTAGAGTAGAGTAGAGTAGAGTAGAATAGAATAGAATAGAATAGAATAGAATAGAATAGAATAGAATAGAATAGAATAGAATAGAATAGAATAGAATAGAATAGAATAGAATAGAATAGAATAGAATAGAATAGAATAGAAGCTGGAAGGGACCTTGAAGGTCTTCTAGTCCAGCCCCCTGTCAAGCCGGAGAATACCGGCTTGTTTGTTTGTGTTTCTGACTCTGTTAGGCCTGTGTTGTCCATCATGAAAGAAAGCCATTTGGGATGAGATGGGGAAAAAAAGGGCTGAACTGGATGTTCTTACTGATTTCTTTATACAGAGAGTCCTCGACTTACAACCGTAACTGAGCCCAAAATTTCTGCTGCTAACTGAGACATTTTTTTAAACTGAGTTTTGCCCCATTTTACCACCTTTCTTGTCACCACTGTAAAGTGAATCACTGCAATTGTTAGGGTTAGTCACACAGTTGTTAAGCGAATCTGGCTTCCTCATCGACTTTGCTTGTCAGAAGGTCGCAAAAGGGGATCACGTGACCACAGGATACCGCAACTGTCATAAGTACATGCCAGTTGCCAAGCATTTGGATTTTGATCACGTGACCCTGGGGATGCTGCAATGGTCCTTAGTGTGAAAAACCGGTCATAAGTCACTTTTTTCAGTTGCTGTTGTAACTTCGAACGATCAGTAAACAAGGACTAGTAGCTGTACATCAAGATTACATAGAGTTGCCCCTGTTTGTGGAATGAATAACACTGTCTCTTTTCCTACCTACAGTTGAGCTAAAGTTTAACTTGGACCAATATGTCCACAAAAGGTATCCAGGTTTGGTGAAAATAGTTCGCAATAATAAACGAGAAGGCTTGATCCGAGCAAGAATCCAAGGATGGAAAGCTTCAACGTCCCCAATTGTTGGTTTTTTCGACGCTCACGTTGAATTCAACACGGGCTGGTAAGACATTGTGTTAGTTGGCAAGCTTTCTGAAATTTTCAGCCGATGGAAGCTGAAGAATTGAGAGGGGGGGGGAAATGAGAAAAAGCCATGAACCGCACCCTACAGATCTCCAAAACACATCTCTTGCAACGCCTATTTCTCTCTTTCACAATTCTTGAGTTGCTTATTTACCTAACCTTGTTATCTAGCTTACAGCGCTTAAGCTAGACACTGCAATTTTATAGGTTATTCCCCGGTTGCTCCTTTTTATACTTTGCAATTTTACGCTAAAGGTAAAGGTAAAGGTTCCCCCGCACATGCGTGCTAGTCGTTTCCGACTCTAGGGGCCGGTGCTCATCTCCGTTTCAAAGCCGAAGAGCCAGCGCTTGTCCGAGGACGTCTCCGTGGTCATGTGGCCGGCATGACTAGCCGCCAAAGGCGCACGGAACGCTGTTACCTTCCCACCGTAGTGGTCCCTATTTTTCTACTTGCATTTTTACGTGCTTTCGAACTGCTAGGTTGGCAGAAGCTGGGACGAGTAACAGGCGCTCACTCTGCTACACGGCACTCGGGATTCGACCCGCCAAACTGCCGACCTTCTGATCGACAAGCTCAGCGTAATCTTCTATTTTCTTGTATAAATATATTTTATTCCTCCTACTTCTCTGGTTGAAAAAACAACAACAAAAGAACACCCCAAAGCTTATTTAAGAGTTGTTAGGGGGAGAAAAAACATTATTAATGTATTTCAGAAGTAGGTTTTGAGATTAAGCTTTAGGACCGAAAATATTTTTGAATAAGAAATTCATTAGACTCTTTGATAAACAAACCAAACCGGCAGAGATCTTCCTCTAATGGGCAATCAATAAAAGACCTTGTGATGACAATTTTATAATAATAATGTTGCTGGAAAGGATCTCTTCAAACTTGGCTAATGTGCTCTGTCATGATAATTTCATGCCAATTAAAGATAATCTTGCTCAAACTTCCCATCAGATATTTGCCTGCTAGGAAAGGCTGCTTGCGACATCCATCATATGGACACTTGGCGAGTACCCAAACTTTTCATTGGAGCAACACTAAACTCATCGGCCGGACTACCACCCATCACACTCGTGAGTTCATCGAGGGCTGGCCCTCCACAAGCAATTCCATCAACAGACACATCGACCCACAACTAGACTATGAACCCCTCAGGATCCAAATCAACCGCACAGCCAACCAGAGACAACACCGACCCAGAAGCATCCCGCGCAATCCCCCACTCCCACCAGCAGTTCACCTTCCAATGATCCTGATCTGATGTAACCTCCCCATCACAAGACCCATCACCAACCTTTCACAGACAACTCACACCTGACCCATCACAAGACCCTCACTCAACAGACCCACAACAGAAGACCTTATCAACAGAAGGATGCGGGCATGGACATCCCCTGAACACCACTGGAGATGTCACCTAGCCTGGTAACGCAACATTTGGAAAACAACCCAAAAGCTGGGAGAACGAAACTTCACCCTCATCCTACACCCAAGCTACAGATATTTGCCACTGTTGCAAACCCAAACTTCTTTCACATTATGAGAGCATATATCAGGTCCTCTCAATGGTCCAGATCCATCTAGTGGTCCAGAAGGTGGAAATGAGGACGATGGGATTTACTGGGGCTGCCCTCAGTCAGATCCATTCGGTGTTTGTTTTATTTATTAAATTTATAAGCCGCTCATCGAAGTGGGTTACTTAAAGAAGGAGAACACACTTGAAAAAATTAAGAGGGACAAGTCCTGGTTGCCCTGTGTCCTCAGAGGTGACCTTGGGATCCAAAGCTCTGGGCAAAATGCAGAGCCAGTTTGGTCCAGTGGTTAAGGCACTAGACTAGAAAGCAGGAGGCTGTGAGTTCAAGTCCCACCTTAGCCATGAAAGCCAGCTAGATGAGTTTGGGCCAATCATCAGGAGACAGTGAGTACTAGTCCTGCCCTTGGGAAAGCCAACTGGGTAACAGGTGACCAATCCCCTGGAGAATGTGAGCTCTAGTTTCACCTTAGCCATAAAAGCCAGCTGAGTGGACCAATCACACCGGGCTGTGGTTGTGCAGAAAATAATAATAAGAAGGATCATTGTTTGCAATCCCACCTTAAGTTATTTATAAAAATAATGAAGGCAGGATACAAATAAATAATAAAATGTTGGAATGCATTGGGGTACAAACATCAACCCCTTTCCGAGGGAGCATGAAATGACATGATGCTTTCCTCCTATGATGCCCGCTTCCAAACAGATTTCTCTGTCTACCCTTGGACATATTGTGGTGATTCCTCACCAGCCAGTGGACCCGGCAGCTGCGTCTGAGGAATCAGAGGAGGAGGAGGAGGGGCCTGGAGTGACATTACAGTCAGAGGAAGGCTCTAAGGAGCTCCAAGACTTACAATCTGACAAGGAGTCTGGCCCCTCTACTCGTGCTCAGGCTGAGACACAGCTGTGCTGGGAGTCTGAGTTGGACAGTGATGAAGAACAGTTGGGACAAATCCAGGATGCATGAAAGTGCAGGCAAGAGAAGCGAGTAGGACAGAGGAATGCAATGGGGCGGCTCCAAAGGCAAAGGAGAAGGCATTAGGAAGCCAGGCCATGGCTGAATAATAAAAGGGAAGGTGTGGAGGTACTGGTTGCCAAAGGCAACCATTCGTGTTGAGGATGGAGTTTCTGTGGACTGTGTTTGTTTGCCTTGGACATTAACCCAGGTCTGTGAATAATAAAAAGGGTTGGTTTTTCTTGCGGTTTCCTGCCTGCTTGTTGGAAGAGGGGTTTCTCCTTGTGAGCATAGCAAGGACTCACATAGGCTGGGACAGAACACACATCTGTTGTCAAGGGAATCTGGCTTCCCCATGGACTTTGCTTGCCAGATGTTCGCCAGAGGGGATCACGTGACCCCGGGACACAGCAACCATCATCAGTACATGCCAGTTGCCAAGCATCTGAATGTTGATGATCCGACCACAGGGATGCTGCAAGTTTGAAAAACAGTCGTAGGTTACTGTTTTCAGTGCCATTGTGACTTCAAACTGTCACTAAACACTGTTGTAAGTCAAGGACTGCCTGCACAGAGCAGTGATTCCTTTTCTCCTCCTAGTGAACCAGATGCCTTTTTTTTTCTTGGAAACTGCATAAACAGAACGGGAATATTTATGGTGTTGCCATGGAGCTATGTAAAGGATGTGAAGAGAAGGACACGCTTTCTGGCCTAAGAGGGCTACAGTTATCATAAGAGAGAGAGAGAGAGAGAGAGAGAGAGAGAGAGAGAGAGAGAGAGAGAGAGAGAGAGAGAGAGAGAGAGAGAGAGAGAGAGAGAGAGAGAGAGAGAGAGAGAGAGAGAGAGAGAGAGAAGCTCAGCCATATCCAGTATGACAGCACCAGCGGGCATCCCAGATTTTCTCTTCCGATAGAGGATTTGCTCTTCCTTTTTAATCTTTATTGTCTCAACAGGCAACCTCTAGATGGTCATCCAGTGCAAGAAAGGCTTTTTTATTGAAATGAAAATGGAGCTGAACGTGACCGTGGATTTTGGCTAACGCTAACGTCCAGCTTCCCTTTGCAGTCAGAAATGTTTCAAAAAAGTTAAGAAATATCCATCCCAGAGTAACAACCTCGTGTCCGGCCCCCAACTGCTTCCCAACTGCTACGAGCAATTGCTGTAGCATAGAGCAAAGAGGTCCAGCCTTAAATGTGTCCCCAAGGCCGGTTTTCTTCCAAAATCATGCTGCTGAAATGGAAGGAAGGAAGGAAGGAAGGAAGGAAGGAAGGAAGGAAGGAAGGAAGGAAGGAAGGAAGGATGGATGCGGGGGAGGGAGGGAGGGAGGAAGGAAGGAAGGAAGGAAGGAAGGAAAGAAGGATGCAGGGGAGGGAGGGAGGGAGGAAGGAAAGGAAGGAAGGAAGGAAGAAAGGAAGGAAGGAAGGAAGGAAGGAAGAATGGATGTGGGGGAGGGAGGGAGGAAGGAAGGAAGGAAAGAGGCA
This sequence comes from Vipera berus, assembly GCF_964194415.1. Taxonomy (NCBI): domain Eukaryota; kingdom Metazoa; phylum Chordata; class Lepidosauria; order Squamata; family Viperidae; genus Vipera; species Vipera berus. Next base: position 6,667,427 of record NC_138217.1, on the reverse strand, counting down.
GGGGATGGAGGGAGGGAGGAAGGAAGGAAAGAAATGCAGGGGATGGAGGGAGGGAGGAAGGAAGGAAGGATGGATGGATGCAGGGGAGGGAGGGAGGGAGGAAGGAAAGAAGGAAGGAAAGGAAGAAAGGAAGGAAGGAAGGAAGGATGCAGGGGAGGGAGGGAGGGAGGGAGGAAGGAAGGGAAGGAAGGAAAGAAGGATGGATGGATGGATGGATGGATGGATGGATGCAGGGGAGGGAGGGAGGGAGGGAGGGAGGAAGGAAGGAAGGAAGGAAGGAAGGAAGGAAGGAAGGAAGGAAGGAAGGAAGGAAGGAAGGAAGGAAGGATGAATGGATGTGGGGGAGGGAGGGAGGAAGGAAGGAAGGAAAGAGGCAGGGGATGGAGGGAGGGAGGAAGGAAGGAAGGATGGATGGATGCAGGGGAGGGAGGGAGGGAGGGAGGAAGGAAAGAAGGAAGGAAAGGAAGGAAGGAAGGAAGGAAGGAAGGAAGGAAGGAAGGAAGGAAGGAAGGAAGGAAGGAAGGAAGGAAGGAAGGAAGGAAGGAAGGAAAGACTTCTTCCCAAAAAAAAGTTCACATGAATTTCAGAGAAATCCATGGGGAAGAGGAGGAGAGGGAGGAGGGGGAGCAGGAGCAGGAGGTGGTTTTCAATGAGAAAAATCATCCAAGCCATTGTTTGATTGGATAATTGGCTGAAAGCTGGCTATCTTTGTTATGAGAAAAGGTTAACCACCCAGCTTCTTTGAAGGTCACAGAGTTCAGAGGTCAAAGCACCTCATTCCTTAAACTGTATCTTTGGTGCTTCTGTTCCATGCAAATCAGCTGCACTCGGCAGGCTAGATGCCCACTCAGTGAATTGAAGCCTGCCCACTGATCTCCTTAGCTGCAAGACTCTGAACTGTATTTCTGCAGTGATGATGTCAGACATTTGTCTTCCTTCCTACGGCAACTTTGACAACTGCCTGTGGCTTTTCCCTTCAGGGAGCTGTCACTTGGTAATTAAGGAGCCCAAGGTGACTTTTCTCCTCACTGCACCCAAGTATCAGAAGAATTGCAAAAGCTAAGAGCTGCTTTTATCCCCTGCATCAATTGCTTTAGGATTCAGGGACTTGATAGACGGGTCAAAATAGGCATCAGCGTGATTGTGTATTTGGACATGGGTTTGTTTCTACATGCATCGCACAGAGCATAGAGGAAGACACGTTCATTGTTGGTAGAACTAGCAGAAGAGGGCTGAGATGTGCTTTGAAGGGAGAATATCTCCATAATTCCTGTCTGGCTCTAAACTGTAGAAAGTGGATTGGTAGAGAAACATCAGAAGAAGAATTCGTTGGGTCTCATTCTCAAGCTCCAGAGATGTGTGACTTTTAATGGCGTGAGGACTTCATTTCAAAAGCAGAGTCTCTTTGGGTGGGCTTCTGGAGAGTTTAGGGATGAACCAGGAGCTTCAATTTGAAAAGTCATTAAAAGAGAAAGTCACTACCTACAGCCGTGGTGGCGAACCTAAGAACACTTTTCGCCATTAAGGGCTCTCTTTGAGTTAGCTGTTCTGAGTCTCATGTTGCTTAGAACAAAAGAGTTGGAAGGGACCTTGGAGGTCATCTAGTCTAACTCCCTGCTCGAGCAGGAGAGCCTCTAACATCTAGACCCGTGGTGGTGAACCTATGGCACGGCCTTCAGCTGGGCCTTATAAAACCTTTTCGCTTTAGGCCTCCGCCGCCGTGTGCAAAAAAAAAAAAAGGGTTCAATCAATCAATCAATTTCAGCTTCTCGCGGGGAAAAAAAGTTCTGGCAAAGTTGGAATTGATTGGTTGAACTTTTTAGTCCCACCCAGTCTGCCGTTACCACTGCAGCCATGCCCACCCAATGGGCCACGCCCACCCAATGGGCCACGCCCACCCAAAGGGCCACGCCCACCCGGCACCCGACGATACATAAGTGGGTTTTGGGTTGCAGTTTGGGCACTCGGTCTCTCAACGGTTTGCCATCACTGACCTACAGTGTTCTCTTCAATGTCTTCCTCTACCCCTGTCCTTGCCTTCCCTCCGAGATCCTCTTCCTCCCTCCTTGAAAACCTTCAGAAGGTCAGAAAAAGCTTCACTGTTTTCACTGAGTGTATTGCTGACTATCTCCCAACCTTCTTTTCGTGAGCTGAATGTGTCAACCAAGTGCTTTTAAGCTAACGTCCAATATATGTGAGTTTAGACTGGAAAATAGATGCGAAGTCAGAAGCTTCTTGGAACACATGAACGTGACGAGATCCCACTTCGGTTGTGTGTCCCTGTTGCATGACCTCTGCCTTATTCTCCCACTATACATAATAGATTTCTTATATTGCTAAGCACATTGGTTTGTGCTTAAATTGTAAGCCGCCCTGAGTCTTTGGAGAAGGGCGGGATATAAATGGGATTAAAATAAAAAAATAAAATAAAAAATATTCTTTCATAAACACCTAACAATAAAATGGAAATACCAAGAAAACCTGGCTCTTCTCCCAGACCTTGCAAGAGGCTGGTAGTTGAGTCCCTGTAGGGTATTTTGATTGTTATATACATATTGCCTTCTGGAGACCTATGATTCATCTCTTTATTTTTAAAGGTGTCTATTTTCTCCCCAACCCCTCCCCTATTCTAAGCCACCAAGAGTCATACAGAGCTCAAAATTCAGTAACTATTGTCCGAATGAATAAATAACCCATCTTGATTGTTTACAGGGTAGAGCCGGCCCTGACCCGGATTAAAGAGGACCGCAAACGGATTGTCCTACCAGCTATAGACAACATCAAGTACAATACTTTTGAAGTGCAACAGTATGCCAACGCTGCCCACGGCTACAACTGGGGTCTTTGGTGCATGTACATCATTCCTCCACAGGACTGGCTGAACAGAGGAGATGAGTCTGCACCCATCAGGTGATTCTCTGCAAAAAGGATAGTTGGATGGCCATTTCTGGCTGATTCTCAAAGCCGGGTGCTGTGAGAGATGATGATGGTGGGTCATGAAAATGAAGTGGCCCTCGGGGTCATCCATCCTTCTCAGCTTGACTATTGGTTGGCCTTAAATCAAGTGGCCCTGTTGGTTTCAGCCACCATTCTCAGCTTGACTATTGGTTGGCCTTAAAACAAGTGTCCCTGTTAGGTTCAGCCATTATTCTGAACTTATTTATTGGTTGGCCTTAAACCAAGTGACCTTGATGGTTTCCACCATCATTCTCATCTTGTCTATTGGTTGGCCTTAAATCAAGTGGCCCTGTTGGGTTCAGCCATTATTCTGAGCTTGACTGTTGATTGGCCTTAAACTAAGTGGCCCTGTTGGGTTCAGCCACCATTCTCAGCTTGACCTTTGATTACCCATGGAAGCCTTTCTCATTTGGAAGAGAGAGAAAGCCAGCAATGGGTGGAGAGATGATGCCATATGGGTGGGGCTAATTCAGACGGATGTGGCTTGGGTTATCCACCCTTTCCCCTTTTGGGGGAGTTTTGCTTTGTTTCCCATAAATGTGTGAAACCTATTTTAGGCCTCCCCTTAGAGCAGAGGGTCTCCAAACTTGGCAACTTTAAGACTTGTGGACTTCAACTCCCAGAGTTCCTCAAGCAACTCTACTCAGATTTCTGGGAGTTGAAGTCCTCAAGTCTTAAAATTGCCAAGCTTGGAGATCCCCTGCCCTAGAGACTGGCTCATTGTCTTTCTCCTATCGCTGACTTTTCTCCTCTTTTAACCATTCAAATTTAGTGATGGGGCATAAAAAAAAGTCATGGAAGGCCACCCGTAACCTTCAAACTAGATCAGGGGTGTCAAACTCAATTTCATTGAGGGCCGCATCAGCATTGCAGTTGCCCTCAAGGGGCCGGGTGGGTGTGGCCTACTGGGTGGGTGTGGCTAGAGTGTGTATGGCCTAGTGGGTGGGCGTGGCCAGCTCTACATCGTTCGCATCAAGGGTGCCTATGGGGGCCTGGGCAGGAGTGGGACAGATCTGAGGGTCTCTGGCAGGAGGAGGGTCTCTGGGCCAGGGCCAAGGCAGTGGGGGCCGTTCCCTCACTCTTTCCAGGATGGCTTCGCGGGCCGCATGAAACCACTTTGTGGGCCGGATTCGGACCCCGGGCCTTGTGTTTGACATGTCTGAACTAGAGGGAAAGGAAAATCATTCCATAGGAAACTGATGATTTTTCCATGCACTTGCTTTGAGGTGCTCTCATAACAGAATAACAGAGTTGGAAGGGACTCTGGAGGTCTTCTAGTCCAACCCCCTACTCAAGCAGCGAACCCTGTCTCATTCCAGACAAATGGTTGCCCAATCTCTTCTTGAAGACTTCCAGTGTTGGAGCACCCACAACTTCCGGAGACCAAGCTGTCCCGCTGATTAATTGTTCTCACGGTCAGGAAATTCCTCCTTTAGTTCCAGTTCCAGGTTGGATCCCTCCTTGATTAGCTTCCACCCGTTGCAGCATCTCCTGAAGGCCATCCCAGGGATAGATGCAGGAAGGGAGCCTGCTGTAACTCTCTCTCTCCTCTCAACTTTTAATTTTCCTTTCCCCTGTCCTGTGACTTTATCTCTGGTAAGGAACACGAAGGCAACTTATCCTAGATTTTGGAAGGCATCGTTTGCAGTGGGGGGTGGAAACCAAGCCAAAAGGTCCATTTAGAGCTCTTGATAAGCTCCTCAATTTTTTCTCTCCTGCTCTATTCCATCTGTAACAAGACTGGGTTGTTGTTTTTTTCCCCTTCTCAAAGCTGCCAGCTTTCCCCCCACCCCCCCCATCCCCTCAACCTGGCAAATCTTCCTAAAGGATGCAAATGAACCCTCACTTGTCCTTTTCCTCTTATCGCTGCTAAACAGAGGGACACAAACGCCATTCGGCGAAGTTTACTTACCGGTGAGCGGGCCTTGGTCTTTATCAGCCACCTTCCTGACACTTTCTGAGCCTCAGTGTGTAGGCAAGGGATAGCTCGGGAAAATCTTCATGTTCTTTGATAAACCTTAGCCTGATTTTACCCCTTTCCCCCTTTTCAAAGCGCAGGCTGCTATTGTGTTGTCCTGATTTGCATCCTCTCTCTTTGTGTTACCGATGCCTCCTCCTCCTCCTCCTCCTCCTTCTCCTTTTCCTCTTTTTCTCATTCTCTCCTCTCTCTCTGTCTCTGTCACTCTGTCTCTCTCTGTTTCTGTGTGTCTGTCTGTCTCTCTCTCTGTGTGTGTGTGTGTCTGTCTGTCTGTGTCTCTCTTTCCCTGTCTGTCTGTCTCTGTCTCTGTCTGTCTGTCTGTCTCTCTCTCTCTCTCTTTGTGTGTGTGTCTGTCTGTCTGTCTCTCTCTTTGTGTGTGTGTGTGTGTGTCTGTCTGTCTGTGTCTCTCTTTCCCTGTCACTTGTCTCTTTCTCTCTGTCTCTGTCTCTGTGTCTCTGTCTCTCTGTCTGTGTCTCTCTTTCTCTGTCTGTCTCTCTCTGTGTGTCTCTGTGTGTGTGTGTGTGTGTGTGTGTGTGTGTCTGTCTCTCTGTCTCTGTCTCTGTCTCTGTCTCTGTCTCTCTGTTTCTGTGTCTCTGTCTCTCTGTGTCTCTCTTTCCCTGTCTGTCTGTCTGTCTCTGTCTTTCTCTCTCTCTCTTTCTCTCTGTCTGTCTCTCTCTCTCTGTTTCTGTGTCTCTGTCTCTCTGTCTGTGTCTGTCTGTCTGTCTGTCTCTCTCTCTCTCTCTCTCTCTCTCTCTCTCTCTCTCTCTCTCTCTCTCTCTCTCTCTCTCTCTCTCTCTCTCTCTCTCTCTCTCTCTCTCTTTCTCCTTGTCACTAAAGTCACCTGGGAAATGCAAACCATACCTCTGCTGGAATAATAAAAGAGACAGATGGCAAGGCTGATGTTTCCTCCCTGCTGGAATGTCAGATTAAATTAGTGCAGGGAAAGAGGTGAGATCGGTCAGAATGGATAATTCCTATGATCCAGCCAGCCCCACATCCTGCTTGTCAAAACCAGGCTGGCCGTAGTCAGTTCAGAGTCCAGAAGAACTAAGAGTTCCTGAAGGTTTGATCACCCAGAGCACATAAGACACATAGAAATGGTGCATTTCTCCACCATGCAGGATTTAACCTTGATATACTTCAGGAAACATTTACAATTTATGTCACATTTATGTTTGGTTGGTTGGTTGGTTGGTTGATTAGTTGCTCTGTCATCTGTCTGTCTGTCTGTCTATCTATCTATCTATCTATCTATCTATCTATCTATCTATCTATCTATCATCTATCATCCATCTATCATCTCTCTCTCCATCCATCCACCTCTATGGCTATTGATCCATCCATCAATCCATCATTTCATCCACCTGTCTCTCTCTCTCTCTCTCTCATCTCTCTCTCTCTCTTCCTCTATCATCTCTCTCCATCCATCCATCCATCCATCCACCTCTATGGCTACTTATCCATCCATCATTCCATCCACCTCTCTCTCTAATCTATCTATCTATCTATCTATCTATCTATCTATCTATCTATCTATCTATCTATCTATCTATCTATCTATCTATCTATCTATCATCTCTCTAGCATCTCTCCATCCATCTCTCTCTCTCTCTTTGATCTCTCTCTCCATCTCTCTCTCTTTCTCTCTCTCTGTATACACACACACACACACACACACACACACCCTCAGAAGGGTGTGGCTGACTGATGAGAACAAATAAGTTTGAAATGGCTATATCAGTCTCCCTTTAATTCTTTGTTAGCAATCCAAAAATTTATGCAATATGCACACAAACACACACACACACACACACACAATTTCTTTTCCCCCTCCCCTTTTTTACTGTGGCCTGGGCTTCGCTCTCCAACATTTCCAGTGCAAAGAGTTAAACCACAGTGGATGGAAGAAACCCTGTGGAGATCTGGCACTTCAAATTGACAATATTGGTCTGCCAAGAGCGTCCAGTCTGGTCGAATGCAGCTGTCTCTGTTGCTGTCAAAGCCTGCCTGACGTGAGGAATTCCCAGCCTGTGAACGTGGCCTTGATCTGTGGAAATCTGCAGCTGGAAAGGAGGGCTGGGAAATGTCTTTTTGTTTGTTTTTACTCCCTTTGAAGCCAGATTTTTTTTTTTCCTGGCTTTCCTCTTATCTGAGCTCCTGGGGGATATGAATGTTTCTGGTATCTGTTAGCGTCTGTTTATACTTGTTTGCTTTTAGTTGGACCAGCTGCCTCATCCCAGATTCTTTTATTTTTTTATTTGTTAATTTATATCCCATCTTTATTTATTTTGACAAATAATAGCAATAGCAATTATATAGCACTTCACAGTGCCTTACAGCCCTCTCTAAGTGGTTTACAGACTCAGCCTCTTGCTCCCCAAGAATCTGGCTCCTCATTTTACCAACCTCGGAAGGATGGAAGGCTGAGTCAGCCCTGAGCCGGTCAGGATTGAACTCCTGGAGTGAGCAGTGAGTTATCCTGCAGTGCTGCATTCTAGCCACTGTGCAGGAAGGAAGGAAGGAAGGAAGGAAGGAAGGAAGGAAGGAAGGAAGGAAGGAAGGAAGGAAGGAAGGAAGGAAGGAAGGGCACTAGCTCTTAAACTCATATACCACTTCACAGTGTTTTCCAGCCCTCTCTAAGCGGTTTACAGAGTCAGTCTGTTGCCCCCAACAATCTGGCTCCTCATTTTACCGACCTCGGAAGGACGGAAGGCTGAGTCAACCTTGAGCCACTGAGAATCAAAACTGTCGAACTGCAGACAGCCGGCAGTCAGCAGAAGGAGCCTGCACTACTGCATTCTAACCACTGTGCCACTATGGCTCTTAAAAAAGTCAAGATGATGAACGTATCCAACACACCTCCTGTTTTCCCCAACCTTGTGAGGTGGGTCAGGCTGAAAGAAAGGGGCCAGTTCAAAATCACCCAGCAGGCTTTCCTGGCTTAGGCAGGACTTGAACTCACGGTCTCTTGCTTTCTAGCCCAGCGCCTTCCCCAGTAGGCCAAGCTGTCTCTTCTAATTGCCTTGTTGTTGCATGTGGGCTGTTGTACAGTGCAAGAAATATATTGGAAATGCCTTTCGCTAGTTAATTCTGACCAGGCACCATGGAGGAGGCCGTGTTGTGTTCGCCATCCCAGATTTGGCCTCCAATCGTCGGCCTCCGTGATAGAAAGCTATTTTGTGAGTGGTCCACAGTGTGAAATCAATGATTTTAGAATTTTGCTGGCTAATTCTGAAAAGGAAGCCATTACGGACCGCAATAAACCTGGCAGGGGTTTTTGCTGATTCAATTCATCAGCTGTCCATAGCACGACTGTAATGATGGTTGTTATTATTTTGATTAAAGACAGATTGATTAGACTGCTTGATGCCACCCTGGCAGGGAAGAGGTTTCTTTCCTTTTATGTATCTTTTTGGGGAAAGCAGTATTAAAACCCCATTAATGGAGGTTTTACAGCCAGGGCCTAATAAGCAGTAAACTCGATCATCATGTAAATAGGAGGTAATAGCCTTCTAAGGCTGTAACGATCTTAGAACAACGGATGGAAACTGATCAAGGAGAGATTCAACCTAGAAATAAGGAGAAATTTTCTGACAGTGAGAACAATCAACCAACGGAACAGAAGTTGCCTTCAGAAGTTGTGGGAGCTTCATCACTGGAAGTTTTCAAGAAGAGACTGGATGGCCATCTGTCAGAAATGGTGTCGGGTCTCCTGCTTGGGTGGGGGTCTGGACTAGATGACCTTCAATGTCCCTTCCAACCTATTCTATTCTATTCTATTCTATTCTATTCTATTCTATTCTATTCTATTCTATTCTATTCTATTCTATTCTATTCTATTCCATTCTATTATTCTATTCTATTCTATTCTATTCTATTCTATTCTATTCTATTCTATTCTATTCTATTCTATTCTATTCTATTCTATTCTATTCTATTATTCTATTTTCCATTCCATTCCATTCCATTCCATTCCATTCCATTCCATTCCATTCTATTCTATTCCATTCTATTCTATTCTATTCTATTCTATTCTATTCTATTTTCCATTCCATTCCATTCCATTCCATTCTATTATTCTATTCTATTCTATTCTATTCTATTCTATTCTATTCTATTCTATTCTATTCTATTCTATTCTATTCTATTCCAACCTATTCTATTCTATTCCAACCTATTCTATTCTATTCTATTCTATTCTATTCTATTCTATTCTATTCTATTCTATTCTATTCTATTCTATTCTATTCTATTCTATTCTATTCTATTCTATTCTATTCTATTCTATTCTTTATTCTATTCTATTCTATTCTATTCTATTCTATTCTATTCTATTCTATTCTATTCTATTCTATTCTATTCTATTCTATTCTATTCTATTCTTCTATTTTCCATTCCATTCCATTCCATTCCATTCCATTCCATTCCATTCCATTCCATTCTATTCTATTCTATTCTATTCTATTTTCCATTCCATTCCATTCCATTCTATTATTCTATTCTATTCTATTCTATTCTATTCTATTCTATTCTATTCTATTCTATTCTATTCTATTCTATTCTATTCTATTCTATTCTATTCTATTCTATTCTATTCTATTCTATTCTTCTATTTTCCATTCCATTCCATTCCATTCCATTCCATTCCATTCCATTCCATTCCATTCCATTCTATTCTATTCTATTCTATTCTATTCTATTCTATTTTCCATTCCATTCCATTCCATTCTATTATTCTATTCTATTCTATTCTATTTTCCATTCCATTCCATTCCATTCCATTCTATTATTCTATTCTATTCTATTCTATTCTATTCTATTCTATTCTATTCTATTCTATTCTATTCTATTCTATTCTATTCTATTCTATTCTATTCTATTCTATTCTATTCTATTCTATTCTATTCTATTCTATTCTATTCTATTCCCATTCCATTTCATTCCAATTCTATTCTATTCTGTTCTATTCTATTCTATTCTATTCTATTCTATTCTATTCTATTCTATTCTATTCTATTCTATTCTATTCTATTCTATTCTATTCTATTCTATTCTATTCTATTCTATTCTATTCTATTCTAGAGGTATGGATCAAGGACTGGTGAATTTAAAGTCTGGGATGGGTTAGTGGTTCTTTATGAAGCTTGACATATTTGCCTTCGTGGGTTGACGGCAATAGTTTAATCCACCATTTCCAAAACTTGGGAGGTCAAATCTGGACTTTCTGATGAAGTCTCTGTATGCTCTTTCTCTTTTTTTAATGGCTTCTTCTCTTGCTCTGGTTCCCTGTCTGACTCAACAGGACGCCGGCCATGATTGGGTGTTCCTTTGTGGTGGATAGAGAATACTTTGGAGAGATCGGCCTGCTGGATCCTGGCATGGAGGTTTACGGAGGAGAAAACATTGAACTCGGTATGAGGGTGAGTTCTGTGTCCCTTGTCTTCATGGATTGATGCTCAGGGAAGATCTGAAGAAATGAGCTTTTCTCTGTTGGTTTGGTCATCGCCACCCTCAGCCCTACCCTTGTCACCTAACACCGTAACTGTGACGTGAATTTCTTTGCTTGCATCAGTTTGATTTTTTTACAGCGGCAATCCCAAAGATAGGGGCCCCTTCAAGCCCTTTGACTTGAAGTGAGTTGACCAACGCTCTACCTTCAGTGGTCAAAAGGCATTGGGTCCTGTCTTAAAACCTGATGATGCTTTTAATTTGGTTCATTAGCTTTGAGGGGACTCTTCCCGCTGGTAGAAAATGAGCTCCCTAAGGGACATGGAATAATGTCCCTTAGACATGAAGGAGAGATTGGACAGCCATTTGTCTGGAATGGCATACCGTCTCCTGCTTGAGCAGGATGTTGGTCTAGAACACAGGTCTGCAACCCGCGGCTCTGGAGCCGCATGCGGCTCTTTCAGCCGTCTCCTGCGGCTCCCAGTCCTCTGCCATGTGCAGTCCCCCAAAAAAAAAAAGTTCAACCAATCAATTCAAATATGCAGGGTAGGTGCATATCTCGCCTTGGCTCCACTCTTCAGTCAAACCCTGTTCTGCGCATCCGCGCATGTATGCGCATGTGCACACATTTTTTTGCGGCTCCCAGTTTTTCCTTTTGGGAGGGAACTGGTTCCAAGTGGCTCTTTCACTGTTTCACGTTGCTGACCCCTGGTCTAGAAGAACCTAATACAAACCTGGTTTGTAGAAGCAGAGGCATAGAATCAAGATCACGCGAAGTTATTAGTACCGCTTTATAAAACCCTAGTAAGGCCACACCTGGAATGCTGCAGCCAATTTTGGTCACCATACCACAAAAAAAGATGTTGACAGTTTGGGAAAAAAAAATCAGAGAAGAGCAACTGAGATGATCCAAGGCCTGGAGACTAACACATACGAAGAACGGCTGCGGGACTTGGGTTTGGCTAGTCTAAAGAAAAGAAGAAATAGGGGAGACATGATAGCAGTCTTCCAGTACTTGAGGGGCTGCCACCAAGAAGAGCGGGTCACGTTATTCTAATCTCTATGCATCGGCTGGGACAGAACAACTTGCTTTAGTCTAGCAAGATTCTGTCTGTAGGTGAGGAACAATAAAGGACACTGCTCCGAAGTAACTCCGTGTTTCTTTGCTGTTCCTGGGGCCTGACGTGAGCGAAGGGGGAATCCTTTCAACGGTTGTTGATTTCATGCTGCAGAGTCTTTTATTTTGTTGCGAGTGTGATTGTCCTTTAACTGAAGTTTACTCTCAAAGAAAGATTACTCACAGTGGATGAAAACTACACACCCACTGTAAAGAGGAGTTCAGTGCGTTGCACTGAAGCCCACTCAAACTCCACACATTTCTTTATCTTGAAGAAGAAGAAGAAGAAGAAGAAGACAAAGCTAAATCTGAGGACAATAACATCAAATGATAAGTAGACACTCCTGGGAACAGGGCAGAATGCGGTGGTGTTACTGGAAATTGTCAGTTTCTTTGGATGCCCGGGGATCTGTTGCTATTTTTGTATCTCACTTGTGTGCTTTCTACAGCCAAACACTTTGTCCTTTGACTACTTACTGATCTCTCTGACTTGATTTATTTATTTCTTCATAAAAGGGCTGCCATCGCTTTTCTTCTTGGTTTGATTTTTTCCCCCCTGTCCCTGTCTTAGACTAAGAAGATTTTGTGGTCCTTTGAACAGTCACCGCTTTCCTTCCTTCCTTCCTTCCTCCCTCCCTCCCTCCCTCCCTCCCTTCCTCCCTTCCTTCCTTCCTCCCTCCCTCCCTCCCTTCCTTCCTTCCTTCCTTCCTTCCTTATTTTTTTTTTTAAGATTAGGTCCTGGTTTTGCTGCAACCATTTATAATAGCCTTGCCGTTTACTTATGCTGAATTTAAACTCTGAACTGTTCCTTTTGTTGCATTAACTGATAATGTAGCAGCAGCTTCCGAAAGCCTCCGCGTGTGCCAGATCACATCCTCTCTCTTGAAAAGGAAGGTCACTGTCTGTTATTATGTTGAAAGACACATGAGTCACTTCCATTTTGGTTAGATGTGGGCAAGCACTTTACCTATGTACGTAAGGGCCGCCTCTGGCTGGTGAAGGACAATGCTGGTGACTCATTCATAAAAGAGCCAGCATTTGTTGGTGGTTCTAATCTCTATGCTTAGAACATAGAATAAAATTATTCTGCAAAGCACCAGAGGGCAGGGACGAGAAACAATGCTTGGAAACCGATCAAGGAGAGAAACAACCTGGAATTAAGGAGAAACTTCCTAACAGCGAGGACAATTAACCAGTGGAACAGCTTTGCCTCCAGAAATCGTGGGTGCTCCATCACTGGAGGTTTTTAAGAAGAGACTAGACTAGATAGTCACTTATCTGAAATGGTATAGGTTCTCCTTCTTGAGCAGCAGGCTGGACTAGAAGACCTCCAACGTCCCTTCCTATTCTATTCTATTCTATTCTGTTCTGTTCTGTTCTGTTCCTTATTTTCTATTCTATTCTATTCTATTCTATTCTATTCTATTCTATTCTATTCTATTCTATTCTATTCTATTCTATTCTATTCTATTCTATTCTATTCTATTCTATTCTATTCCATATTTTCTATTCTATTCTATTCTATTCTATTCTATTCTATTCTATTCTATTCTATTCTATTCTATTCTATTCTATTCTATTCTATTCTATTCTATTCTATTCTATTCTATTCCTTATTTTCCATTCCATTCCATTCCATTCCATTCCATTCCATTCCATTCCATTCCATTCCATTCCATTCCATTCCATTCTATTCTATTCTATTCTATTCTATTCTATTCTATTCTATTCTATTCTATTCTATTCTATTCTATTCTATTCTGCTCTAATTCTATTCTATTCTATTCTATTCTATTCTATTCTATTCTATTCTATTCTATTCTATTCTATTCTATTCTATTCTATTCTATTCTATTCTATTCTATTCTATTCTATTCTATTCTATTCTATTCTATTCTATTTGGAAGGGACCTTGGAGGTCTTCTAGTCCAACCCCTGCTCGAGCAGGACACATTATACCATCCTAGACAAATGGCTGTCCAGTCTCTTCTTAAAAACCTCCAGTAATGGAGCACCCAGAGCTTCTGGAAGTTCCACTGATTAATTGTTCTCACTGTCAAGAAATTTCTCCGTAGTTCTTGGTTGGATCTTTCTTTAATGAACTTCCACCCATTACTTCTTGTCCTGCCCTCTGGAGTTTTGGAGAATAAGCCAATCCTTTCTTCTTTGTGACAGCCCCTCAAGTACTGGAAGATAGTTAACCATGTCCTCTCTAATCTTTGATAGGCTACCCATAGCTACGTCCCTCAATCGCTCATCGTTCAATTTAGCCTCCAGTCCCCTAATCATCTTTCTTGCTCTTCTCTGCCTTCTTTCTAGGCGCTCGGCATCTTGTTTTTGTATCGCGGTGACCAGAACGGTACACAATGTTCTAATTGCATGGCCTCACTAGTGCAGCACAAAGAGACATGATTACTTCTTGTGATCTTGAAGCTACCCTTCGGTTGATACAGCCCAGGGCTACACTGCCTTTTTTTTTAACAGCCACAGCCCTCGCTTTGTAATCCTGGTGTGGCTGGGCCTGTAATTTCGATGCCACACACCTGAACGACTTTTCTTGTTTTGTGGTTTGCAAGGCATAATTCCTTTCCCTTTAAAACACACACACACACACACACACACACACACACACCTCTTTCAGCATGTCTGGCTTTTTTTTTTTAAATTCTTGGCGTGAAGTAGTCCAGGAGAGTTCCTGAGGGCAAGTCTGTTCTTTTCTTCTAGGTTGATTGGATCGGGATTAATTTTTTTTTTCCTCCTCCGGCGGATGTGACAGTTGGGGTGATGTAGGTGTGCCGTACCGGCTTAGCGCAACCCCTTTGAGCTTTTTAATTAAAGCCAGCAGGCTGACTGTGTTCGCTTTTGAAGTTCTGCTTTCGCTTACACCTGTCCCCGGGGCTACCTTCAAAATGCCAGTGTGTTGCTGGGTCCTCTTGGTCCATCCGATAAATGGTCGAGGCTTATGAAGAACTAGTGCAAATCTTCCCCAGGAGTTGGGGAGGGGCAAATTGAATGCTCAGGCTGTTAATCTTTAATTGGAAGACTGGAAGCCCGCGGAAGCAGTGTTTGCGTTTCTGAATAGCAATGTAGCATTTGAAGTATTAGAGGAACGGATAGGGCTCAGGAAGATGGGCTTTGAGTAATTAATGACTGCAGGCGTGAAAATCGTGCAGAACTAGGACCTCCCAGGTGCAAGCCTTCGCCGGGGGTCCTGCAACCGATCACTTAAATCCTAAAGAGAGGGTACCATGCACAAATGGTAAAAGGGAGGGGATTTATAGTCCTACAAGACTTAGAAACTCTAAAAATCCACACGCTACTCACTCCCTTGGCTGTTCTATTTTAAAAGCTAGGTTGGTCTGTGGATTCTAGGCCTACCTTAAGCATGAAAGCCATCTGGGTGACTTTGGACTAATCACCAGGAGATGGTGAGTTCTAGTTCCGCCTTAGGCGTGAAAGCCAGCTGGGTGACTTTGGGCTAATCACCAGGAGATGGTGAGTTCTAGTTCCACCTTAGGCATGAAAGCCAGCTGGGTGACTTTGGGCTAATCATCAGGAGATGGTGAGTTCTAGTTTTGCCTTAGGCATGAAAACCAACTAGGTGACTTTGGGCTAATCACCAGGAGATGGTGAGTTCTAGTTCCGCCTTAGGCATGAAAGCCAGCTGGGTGACTTTGGGCTAATCACCAGGAGATAGTGAGTTCTAGTTTTGCCTTAGGCATGAAAGCCAGCTGGGTGACTTAGGGCCAATCACTAGGAGAGTGGGAGTTCTAGTCCCATCTTAGCCATGAAAACCAGCTGGGTCACCTTGGCCAACCACAGAATGCACAAGTTGGAAATATACTAAGGGAATAGAACTAAAGGTAGTCCTTGACTTACAGCAGTTCATTTAGTGACCATTCAAAGGGGACAGGACCATTTTTCACACTTATGAGCATTGAATCAGTCTCAACAGAGGAAGCGGAGGGGGAGTAAGACGCAAGTATTCGCTAGTTCTCCTTTCCTTCTGCCCCCTCCCCAAAGAGGATTGCACCAGCCTCCCAGTGGAGCCGTCACAAAAGGTCAAGTCGATACATCCATCCAGACAAACATCTCTCTGTGTTCGTGTCCCGCCCCGCCCCCCCCAGGGATTTTACAATCCCTTTGGAGCAAATTTATAACAAATATTTGGAGTGGTGCTTTGCTGATTGAGCAATGGAATACAGGCAGTCCTCAATTTACAACAGTTCGTTTAGTAACTGCTTGAAGTTACAACGGCACTGGAAAAAGTGACATATGACCGTTTTTCACACTTACAACCGTTGCAGCATCTCCATGGTCAGATGATCAAAATTCAGACGCTTGGCAACTGACTCACATTTATGACGGTTGCAGTGTCCCGGGGATCACGCGATCCCTCTTGTGACCTTCTGACAAGCAAAGTCAACGGAAAAGCCAGATTCACTTAACAACCGTGTTACTAATTTAACGACTGCAGTGATTCACTTAACAACTGTGGTAGGAAAGGTCATCAAATGGGGCAAAACTCACTTTAACAAATGTCTCACTTAGCAACAGTCCTCAGACATTGAGGACTATCTGTACTGCGAGGATTCTTCTAGTAAGATTACAATACCCTCCCAGTTGCTCCAGGTTGGTGTGGAATATGGTGAAATTAAAGTCTTCCATTTCTGAAGACGTCATGGACGTTGTTGTGATTCAGGGTCAGCCTGTGGGTTCGGCAGTTGGGTCGGATGACTCAGAGGAGGAGGAGGAGGGGGGTGTTGAAGAACTTGCTGATGATGGCTTTGAGGCTGCGCAGAGCCCCCAGCCAGGCCCCTCCCACTTGGTGGAGACCCAGCTGTGTGAGCCTGACAGCGTGGATGAAGATGACCCACAGCTGGCCCTGTTCAAGGACGCCCGACGCAGGAGGCAGTCAATCAGGAGTAAACAGAGGAAGGCAATGGGGCACCTTGGAAGGAGGCAGAGAGAAGCCACGTCCTGAACTGTATATAAGGGGAATGTGTGGGAGGGCTGGTTTGCTGAAGGCAACCGCTTGGATAGTTCATGTTTCTTAAAGCTTCTGTTTCTTGGTTTGTCTTGTTCCGTTTGTTTTTGTGGTAATAAATTTGGCAGGCGTAATTCCAGCCTCTTGCCTTCTTGTAAAAGGGGTTGTCCCTGCTTTTGATGCAGGGCCGGTAGCAGGCTGGTACAGAACAGACGTATCCCAGTAGGTTTTGGAGCAAGAATGCAGAAGTGGTTTATCATTGCTTTCTTCTAGGATTTGTTTTTTTAAAAATTATATACTTGGGATCTCCCTTGCAGTACTAATCAGATCGCACCTTGTTTAACTTTTCATGATCAGTTTTGACTAAAGGCTAAGTGAGAACAACCAACCAATGGAACAGAAGTTGCCTTCAGATGTTGTGGGAGCTTCATCACTGGAAGCTTTCAAGAAGAGACTGGACTGCCATTTGTCAAAAATGGTGTAGGGTCTCCTGCTTGGTTGGGGCGGTTGGACTAGATGACCGACGAGGTCCCTTCCAATTCTGTTATTCTAATTCTAATCCAAAACTACTTTTGAAAGTCTCCCTCATCTTGAAGCAGAAGCTGGGTGGTGCTGTCCATAGTGCTGGAACCGGTGCTGTCCATGGTCCTGAATCTGCATACTTCAATGCACTTCCATCTGTTGACTTCTGATGCATTCTTTCATTTAAACGGTTACTGATCCGAATGACTAAAACTCTTCTGGATAAGATAAAAGGTCCTAGGAACTTACAGGAAGTCACAAAGCCCAGTTGGTAGTAAATATCAAAACACTGATTTGGAAAGTGTCAGCATTTACAATTCTTCAGGCTGTTCTCTTCCCAGACAGCCATTCAAAATGAAAGAAGAAATTTGATTAGATCTCAGGCAAGGAAAGAAGGTTATATTAAGAGTATGGTGTGTTTCACAAATAATGGATCTTCCAACAGTTTTTTCGATCACACAACGTAGCAGCGCTGCTACTCTTTTTAGAAGGTGCTGTCTCAATAAATGATAATTTTCTGCGTACTCTTAAGCAGCTTTTCCCATGAGATTAACACTGACATCTTTCAGAACAGGGCCATTTCATTTGTAAGGGCAATTGTTTGCTCAGAATATTAACTTAATAGCCTGACATTCAAAAACTTGTCTTGCCTAATGGCAGAAATTAAAAAGAAAAGCCAGGATGAGTTTCCATCTTTTCAAAATTAATTCCAGTTTGAACTACTCTGTTTGAACTACTCAAACGCATGTGAGCACTGTTTCACACTGTATATCACAGAACGTGGCGCGCTTAAATAGCTCTTCAAAACTGGCTGGAATAAACAAAAAAAAATAGCTAAAAATATATTGTAGCCTAGTTTACATATAATTAATAGCAAGGTGAGTTCTCGTCTTTTTTCCAATTTCTGCATCTTATTCCTGCAGTTTAAGGAAGTAATTTACAGCTTCAGGCAAAGGAGGATAATTGGACGGAAGCCTAGGAGGTTGAAGAGTTTTATTAAAAAAAATATTTTCATTACTTCCTCCTACAGGAGGGCTATGCTATTTCATTATAGAGTTGGATGGAAGTTTGAAGGTCATCCTACTCAATGCAGGAAATCTTCAACAGTTGGCCACCCAACCTTTACCGTCAAAATCCTCTAAAAAGCTTCTTGCTTTTAGCACCCCGCGGTGTCTCACCCCGTCTTGCATTCTGCTTCTCCAAAACTCGATTGAAGGAGTGCTCCTGCCATAAAACAATTGAAATTACTGTGCATGAGACTGGTCTAACAACTTTTAATTGAGATATTGCCGGAGAAGAAGCGTATTTCTCAGTAGTCCAACAGTTGTGTAGATAAAGGGCAGTCTGTTAGCAACAATCCCCATCAGTTGGTGTTAACCAATGCTGAGGATTTTGCCTACATTTTTGCAAGTGCCTTTCGGTGTTCATTCTTCAGCCAGACAATTTCTCGATGCTGAAATACCTTTCGTTCAGTGGAAGGTGCGCATGACCCCAGAAGCGCGTGAAATGGTCTGTTGCAGGAATTCTAGGCAGCATGGCCCCCAAGAACAAATGCTGATAAGGTCACAGTTTTTCCTTCCACAAAAGCACACACAAGTGTTCTCAGAAGAAGGGGATAGCATTGCCATTTAAAACCTCCGAAATCGACTATTTGTGACCCCATCCAATAAAACCTACAGCCCTTTCTCCTTCATTCTGCAACGTTAAGCTATCACCCCAAATTAATCCTCAAGACCAGGTAGTCCTCAACTTACGATCACAGTTGAGCCCAAAATTTCTGTTGCTAAGCAAGTCAGTTGTTAAGTGAGTTTTGCCCCATTTTGCCCCCTTTTTTGCCACTCATTGTTTAGTCAATGAAGGCGGTTAAGGGAATCTGGCTTCCCCATTGACATTCCATGTGAGAAGGTCACAAAAGCAGATCCCGTGACCCCGGGACACTGCAACTGTCACAAATACATGCTGGTTGCTGAGTGTCCGAATGATGGTTGCATGATGGATGCAGCAACGGTTGTAAATGTGAAACACGGTCATAATTGACTTTTTTCAGTTGTAACTTTGAACAGTCACTAAATGAGTCTCAAAGCCCAGTCTTGCTGGTGCAACAGACATTGTTTCTCAACTCACCAACAAGCTCGGGGAGGGGGGGGAAAGGAGAGGTTTGGAATGCAGGCTTCAAAGATTAAGAGAGCTGACCGTGGGAACCAAGGACAGATGCCAGGCCCAGAGATGCTCTCTCTCATAACAATATTTTTCAGTGTGATTGGGTAGCATGACTTGACCCCGAGGAAGGAGGAAGAAGTCGATGCTTTTACTACAGTGGGTGTCAACGCTGCTAACATCGGACGTTCTTGCTTTGGCAATGCGTGGAGAGGCAGCTATTTTCCTTCTTATGTTTTACTCTTAGAATTAGAGTTAGAATTAGATGATAGTGGGGGGGGGGAGGAATGTGCTTAGGGGAGGGGAATTCAGATTTGGGCTTAATGTCCTGGTTCCGACAGATGAAACTCTTCAAAGAACTTCAAGGCATCGTTTACCTTAAAGATCTTTATTTGAGTAGCATAACTTCAGCGCTTACATAGTCAAAGCCAAAATCTGAATTCCCTGAGCACATTCCTCTTCCTCCCCACCCCAGTATAATCTAATTCTAAGAGTAAAACATAAGAAGGAAAATGGCTGCATCTCCATATATTGTCAAAGCAAGAACATCCGAGGTTAGCAGCGTTGACATTGGGTTGGGTGGGGTCTGGCCAGAGCTAGTTTTACTTTCATATGTGCCGATATGGTGTACTCAATAAAGCTTTGCATGAAGAGATCGGAAAGTCTCGAAAGTGTTTGCTTGGTTGGGCTCGCCAGTTGGAACCTTGACAGAATGATTATAAGCCAAGGGCTACCTGCATGTGGTTGATCCATGGTGTCAGCTGAGTACATATCTGTTCCTCTTGAGTACACACCTTTCAATATTTTCCCTCTCCAAGGAATCTGATGAAACACCACCCCCACCCCACTCCCGAATGAGTGATGTGGTGTCTGGCATGCTTGATGAATCAGATCACACCCCTCTTTGCGATGGGGCAAGCTGATGAAGGTGGATGGAGAACGCTATTGTTACTGAAGGCATTATGCAAGCCACGTCAATCTGGACATATTTTTATACACGGGCTAAGTTGGGGCCATCATTAGCCCTTTAAAATGAGAATGTGGAACTATCTACCCTAGGGGTATCCTACTTTCTCCTTGTCAGCATGAGAATCAGCTTTAAATCATTCTTTGGAGCTGGCAGTACTATTATGATTGAAATGACGGACAAACCTGCACATCCCACAGCCACAGCCACAATCAATGACATTCCTCCAAGCCAAACATTAATTTATAGCACCGCTGCCTGAGTGTGTCACTCCACTAATGAATTTTCCAATGAGTGTAGGTGTCCTGAACAACAAAGACATGTGTGTGCATGCACAATATAGATTTATGGCCCCACTGTCATCCGTGGCTCCTGCAGCTTTGCTCGGAGACCAGGCATTTTCATGCAATTTTCTAGGCAAGCCGTTTGCATTCTGATGGAGGCCTCTTTTCAGCTCAGTGGGGAGTGGATAAGAAGGTATAAGAAAAGGTCATGGACCTTTTTTGTTAACTCTTTTTTGAATTATTAGCCTGGCTTTTGGTCATGGCAAATGAGAAGTGATATTTTGTATTTTAAGTTACATTCCGTTAATATCTTCTATAACCAAGTACAAGTTAACAAGTTTATTTTTCAGGGCTCTGAATGTCAGGCTCTAAAGCAAGAATGACACCCCAACCAAAAGTTTGACATTCAAGTTAAACCTCAAGAGTTTGAGTTTGGGGCTTGCAAAACAACGTGCCAAAATTAACTTGGCCCATATTACTAAGCCTATTCTGACAATCTTGTGGCTGAGTGACTCAGTCAGGACCAAAATGAGGAATGACACATGAACGATTCTTTCAAGCTGAGTTCCTTATTGTTTCCCACCTCTAGACAGAATCTTGTCAGGCTGAAGACTCAATGATCAAGACTCAATGATCAAGACTCAATGAGCTCTACAATATACTCTGGGAACTATTAGGAAGAGGCTGTCTTCACCTTCTTTCTCTCACACATAATATCTGGGCTGAGTTGCATCTTACTTTTCTGAAATGCATCCCCTCTCTCCTATGGATTCACCTCCTTACTACATTGCATCACATTGTGCATGGACTTCAACTCCCAGAATGCTTCAGCCACCATGTGTGGACTTCAGCTCCCAGGATTCCTCCTCCATCACCATTTGTGTCAGGACCCAAACCCAGGACACATGGTGATTCTTACAAGCTAAGCTCTTTATTGTTTCACACCTATAGACAGAATCTTGCCCTGGTAAACACTCAACTATACTGCATCCACAATATAGAGAACTGTTAAGGAAAGGCTGTCTTCACCTCTTTTTCACACACAAAATATCCAGGCTGAGTTGCCTCTTATTCCTCCGGACCACACCCCCAATGGCAAACCACTTTCAAACTTGTCAAGCAAACTTCAGGAACTAATCCTGGCAAGACCCAGGAATCAAATCTGACTTGAAGGCACCCTCACCCCCTAATCTCTGCAGGACAGTCTTTTGGAAAAAGAAACAAAAGTTGTGCTTCAGCATCTATTCTTAATTTCCCATTAATGGGTAGGTCTTATTCAGCTCTTGCAAACATTTGCCCTTGGGTTGGATTTAGTCCATCAAGTGGTTCAGTCAAGCAAATCGGGAGCCATCTTGAGTCTTAAGCATTGATGATGAAAATCCGTTTTCACATTGTCCTTCTGTTTAATGGAAAATCTGGTTTAAAAAGAGCTAAAATGAGAGATATACCCCCATCTTCTCCCAAATTACACTTGGCAGTTTTGTCAGAGGTGAAATTCAAAACTCTTTCTGAATTTACCCCAGTCTGGTCCTTCTCCTTTTTCCCGTCTTTCCTCTCCAGCAAATTCCCAAGAATTCAATTGTATCTCTTATTTCTGCTTAAGTGCAAGCTACTTTGGTAACCTTTCTGATCAATTCAGGCTAATTAAAAGAGTAATTTGCCTCCCTCTCTCTCTCTCTCTTTTTAAGCCAATTTACCTTTCCAGGACTGCGTGAATGCCAGCTGTATGAGTAATAATCAGCCAACTTTCATAGAGCCAATTAAGAGAAAATGAATCAGGAGAACCCATTAAGCTCGATAAAGGCCAATATGAAATAAAAGAGTTGACTTTCCCCCTTATTAAAACTTCAAAGCTGGGCAGAACAGGATAAAGCACATGGCCTGTGCTTGAGAAATGAGCAGTATCCCACTCCATTCAAAACCATCATGTTCTCCATTTTTCTTGTCCTTCTGTTCCCCTGTCCTTTGGCCAATTAAAGCTTGATTTGCTAGAAGAGAAAATTATATGTTGGGGGGAAAAATCACCCAGCTGAGGAGTCCTTCAAACAAGTGGAATTTATCTATAGCTAGAACTTTTCTGTTCTAGCCTCTTTTAGCCTCTTCCTTTGATGGTCCTCTTATTTTCCTTGGGCAAGGATCTTTCAGCTGTAGTATTCATGCCCTAGTGAGCCCAAGATTTGAATACGGCAACTTGGCAGCCCCTAGTTGACGTTGGGTGGTCTCAGATAAACCCAGCAGATTCAGAACTTGGGTGGAAGATGGGTGACGAATCCTACAATGATAGGATACCCTGGGAAGTTGAAAATGGCACTGGTGAAGCATGTCTGAATTATTGCCAGGAATCCAGGTCAATGATGCTGGAAAGACAGAAGGAAAGAGAAGAGAAGGATGAGTAGTAGCCAGTTTGGTCTAGTAGTGAGGTCACCAGGCTGGAGTGCCCGCCTTTTCTAACAATTGGTGAATGTGATTTATGACATCTAAATGGGGTGGGAATTGCAACTTGCAACTTTGTAACCAAAGGGAAGGGAATTTAGTTTTGGGTTCACCTTTGTACGTGCCGTTATTTTGTAGCCAAATAGCTACAAAATTGTAGCCCTCCCCACCACCCCCAGGACCGTATCATTGACTATATGTGTCAACATTGAAAAACAGAGACATGCAAAAAATAAATAAATTAATTAATGTCTCTTTCTAGATTCTTTTCTCCTTGGTGTTTGATTCATTAAAAAAGTATTTCCCCAATGAGATGCCTCCAGATGCATCATTCTTATATCTCACTGTGTCTGGGAGCTTCCATTTTAATTACTCGCTATTACCTTAATCTACTCTAGGGCACTTTGGAGATTTAAGTTGAGAATCTCAAAACTTTTTCTTGAGATAGAGGATCAGAGCCCCAGTGGGAAGGAAGAAGGTGTCTTGTGTGGGTGCTCAAAAACCGAACACCAAAGCTTTTCAAAAGCCAGATTTTCTTGAAGGTGACATGTCTATTAATAACGCTGGAGCTATGGGAGGAAAACAGACCCCTGTTATTAGTGACTGGGAAACCTTTTCAAAAGCTCCATTCATCATCCAAAATAATTTACTAAATGGCCTGTGATTGAAACGGTTAATTAAATGGAGCAAAGCTTATTTGTGATTTACTTTTCTTTTCTTTTTTTTTTAGTGCTGTGTTCCTTTGCTTTGCCCAGTAGCAAAAACACAGAGTAAAAGGGATTTAAGGAGTAGAAGGAAAGGAAAAATATAGGATGGGGTGGTAAATTGTGAGGGCCCAGGGTTAGAGATAAACATCAGTATAATCAAAGCTGCAGAAATGCCGTGAAAATAAAAGCAAAAGTGAACTTAACCTTGTTTTAAAGAGTTTCCCACAGCGTGAAGAATTGCAGGGGACCAAACCAATCAGGTTCTTCTCTCTAAGAAGAATCTTGGAGTAACAATAACAGAATAACAAAGTTGCAAGGAACCTTGGAGGTCTTCTAGTCCAACCCCCTGCTCAAGCAGGAGACCCTATACCATTGCAGACAAACGGTTGTCCAGTCTCTTCTTGAAAGCCTCCAGTGCTGGAGCACCCACAACTTCTGGAGGCAAGTCCTTCCATTGATTGATTGTTCTCGCTGTCAGGAAGTTTCTTGTTAGTTCTAGGTTACTTCTCTCCTTGATTAGTTTCCATCCATTGTTTCTTGTCCTGCCTTCTGGTGCTTTGGAAAATAGATTGATCTTTGTGGAAGCTCCTTAGACACTGGGAGACTGCTATCATGTCACCCCTAGTCCTGCTTTTCACGACTGCAGCCGTTCTTCATACGTTCTAGCCTCCAGTCCCCTAATCATCTTTGTTGCTCTTCTCTGCACTCTTTCTAAAGTCTCAGCATCTTTTTTATATCATGGCAACCAAAACTGGATGCAATATTCCAAGTGTGGCATTTACAGGCCATTGTAAAATGGTATTAACAATTCATGTGATCTTGATTCTCTCCCTCTCTTAATGCTGCTCAGGACTGTGTTACCTTTTCTGGTGGCTGTAGCACACACTGCTGACTCATATCATACAACGTTGACCACTTGTAAATCCAGGATTACCTGTACTTCAAAGTTGGAGACATTAAATGTGGATGGAGTTGGCCGTGGATTTCTTTAGGGCTGTTCCCTATCCTTTTTTTCTGAGATTCTTACTTAACATTACATTCAACCCAAATATGTCTCAGTTTGCAATTAAATTACAGGGATGTGAGGAGCATTCTTTGTGGGCTTCCAATCTTTTGCTACTTGTTGATTTCAGCAGAACTGCGATTTGTTTATTATGCTGTTAAGGAACAAGAGCTTCCGAGCACTGACAAATAGTCGCTTAAAAGAAGAAGCTGGTTTGCAGCCAGAAAGGATTAGATTAGCATATTTTAATTAGGCTTTTGGGTTTGGCAGGCTTTAATTGAAGGCGGAAGTATATTTATTTACATGCTAATTTAATATGTTTTTAGGAAGAGCATGAATTTGGAACACCGCTCACACTAAAACTCCAAATAGCCACTTATTCTTTTTTTTTAATGAAGTTGAATACACTTAATTTGAGAATAGGTATTTCATTATACGTCACTCCCTTCCTTCCCAAAAGGCAAAATTTATCTAGAGGAAAAACGAGAATTAAAAAAAGGCAGCAATTTGCATCAAATTTATCCATGCAAACACATATAATCGGCTACAGATTTTAAAATAATTGCTATAATTTCCATAGAGGCACAGTCTGACTTTCCCCAGAGAGCTGAACTGGCTCACTCTATGCCCTTTCATTCCAGCAGAAAAATTTTAATTTCAGATTTTCTGCTCTTTCTGAACAAAAGCTCATGCAGGAATGTTCAGACTTGCTCAAAATGAAACCCTCCAGATCCTTTTCCATCATTATGAAGGAATAGGAGATAGAAAAGTACCTAGCATGCATAACTAACCAGGTTTAGCATATTACACAAGCCAAGTTGCTAAGTCTTAGCTGACTTGATTAAAAGTGGAGTCGGAATACAGCCCCGATAGATTTCATGTGCTGTCCCCTCAATCGGGGTCTCAGAATAAAGAAAAGAAATGAGATAAAATTGTAGGAGAAGAGCAAGCAGAGCTGGGGGCAGAGTTAAACACGTCATTAGCTTAGAATTCTTACGCTGCCACAAATGACCTACTTAAAGTTGCAAGATTAATAATGTCAGGCGCGAAGGATTGAGATCATATTTTAAGTTGCAGCACAGAAGATTTGTTATTCAAGCCTATACACAAGAATCTAGTCAACTGAAGTTCAAATCTGAATCGGTGCCAGATAAGGGTCAACAGAATTCAAGGCGGGCAGACTTGGATCATTCGTGGCAATGGAAGGACTCTAGGTTGATGACACATTTAACTCCACCTCCAGCTCTGCCTGCTCTTCTCCTACAGAAGGTACTATTTATGTAGTGTAATTAAACTTAAATTCAGTTGATTAAAAGAGGTTAATAAGATGGCCTCGCCTGTGCTTTCTGGCCATTAAAATATTGATTAAAAAAAGCAATGTGGGGGGTGGGAAGCAGCACTCGGGATTTTAAAAATTGTTTGTAAACAGCTTCTGGTCCATGTTTTTATCTAGTCCAAACCGGTTAACCAACTGTGGCTGCACTATGTTGCTTTCCCTCGTCATTACCCTTTGATCATATGATTGTCATTTTCCTGCTGTGTTTATCCATCAATGCAAACTCTCTTTATAACAAATGTCAGATAGCAAGCCCAAGAGGACTGTTCCACATTTTCATTATTATTTTTTTTACAGCTCTCAGAGTCACTGATTCTGTTTGTTCCCCTCCTGTTAATATGATGTGAACAGTCAGGAAAGAGGTTTACATCATGCTTAAGGATTGTCCAATAAATAAAAAGGTAAAGGTTCCCCCGCACATGCGTGCTAGTCGTTTCCGACTCTAGGGGCCGGTGCTCATCTCCGTTTCAAAGCCGAAGAGCCAGCGCTTGTCCGAGGACGTCTCCGTGGTCCTGTGGCCGGCATGACTAGACGCCAAAGGCGCACAGAACGCTGTTACCTTCCCACCGGAGTGGTCCCTATTTTTCAACTTGCATTTTTACGTGCTTTCGAACTGCTAGGTTGGCAGAAGCTGGGACGAGTAACAGGCGCTCACTTTGTTACGCGGCACTCGGGATTCGACCCGCCAAACTGCCGACCTTCTGATCGACAAGCTCAGTGTCCTAACCCACTGAGCCACCGTGTCCCTTTTATATATGTCTGTCTGTCTATCTATCTATACATACATACATACATACATACATACATACATACATACATACATATATATATATATATATATATATATATATATATATATATAGGTAAAGGTAAAGGTTCCCCCGCACATGCGTGCTAGTCGTTTCCGACTCTAGGGGCCGGTGCTCATCTCCGTTTCAAAGCCGAAGAGCCAGCGCTTGTCCGAGGACATCTCCGTGGTCATGTGGCCGGCATGACTAGACGCCAAAGGCGCACGGAACGCTGTTACCTTCCCACCGTAGTGGTCCCTATTTTTCTACTTGCATTTTTACGTGCTTTCGAACTGCTAGGTTGGCAGAAGCTGGGACGAGTAACAGGCGCTCACTCTGTTACGCGGCACTCGGGATTCGACCCGCCAAACTGCCGACCTTCCGATCGACAAGCTCAGCGTCCTAACCCACTGAGCCACCGCGTCCCTATATACATATATATATATATATATATATATATATATATATATATATATATATATATATATATATATATACGGTATATATAATGATGAGATTATTGGGATAGGACGGTGTCCCTCTTTCACCCTCCTGTCGATGAGGATGAGTGAAAGCCAAAAGAACAATGCAGAAAGAAGCCCTGAAGAAGCCCTGTAAAAATAAGGCCTCTCTAGGACTTTGACTTGACTATGAACGTTGGAAAGGACAAGCGGTTTTGGACAAGTTAACTGAGTTAGACTGAATAGAGTTAAATTAACCCTCTGAAAAAAATGGAATTAAATATAACCCTGTCTGGGTTATTAATGCTTCAGAAAAGATTGCATCCAGGTGTTTCTGAGTCCCCTTTTGGTTTTTCTGGAATGCTTTTGAATCCTTTGAATTCTAGCTAAATATCCTTCCTACGAGATTAGTGTTGGCAGCTGTTACATCAAGTCGTATAATTCTATACAAAGATTTCAAGCTCTCCTTTATTCTCCCTCCTACAGGCATACACCTTCTCCTGTGTTATTATTGTACAACTGTAGCCTGGATTTTGTTCCCCTACCTCCGATGTAAATTATACCATTGGTCTTTATAATATCACCCTGCTACTTTGAATATGTTAGGAGGGGGGTAAAAATGAATGGAAGTCGCTTGAATACACAGAAAGGATGATTTTGCTCACATTACCATTAAAAAGTAATTTTAGATTCTGCACTGTTGGCAGTGTGATTTTTTCTGAGGGGGTGTGCGCGTGTGGTTTGTAAGCAGTAAAAAGGCCTCGCTTTTGAAGGAAGCTGAGACTTAGCCCTTGCGTACATGTGTGGAAAAGCTGGCAATGATTCTGTGGTTGAGTAGGGTCAACTCTTAGTATGTAGGGGGAAGACTCAGACTTTGGGGCAACTACCTAAGAAACGAAACTTTTTCTTTTCCATGTATGATCCTCACCAAGTTCTCTTTAACAAGATTTGTTGAGATGAATGGGATAGAATTTCAACCATCAAACTGGTTCAAATTTAGAATGAGGAAAACCTACCTGAATCTTTGATGGCAAACAATTGCACTAAATTAGTTATATAGATCTTTTCATCGTGTAAGTTATTTTGACTCCAAGGTGACATTCCAAATATTTTTGGCACCAGAGATGTTTTGAAAGAGGGATTTAATTTTTAAAATAGAATGGAATGGAATGGAATGGAATGGAATGGAATGGAATGGAATGGAATGGAATGGAATGGAATAGAATAGAATAGAATAGAATAGAATAGAATAGAATAGAATAGAATAGAATAGAATAGAATAGAATAGAATAGAATAGAATAGAATAGAATAGAATAGAATATAGAAAGAATATAAATAGAATAGAATAGAATAGAATAGAATAGAACAGAACAGAACAGAACAGAACAGAACAGAACAGAACAGAACAGAACAGAATAGAATAGAATAGAATAGAATAGAATAGAATAGAATAAAATAGAATAGAATAGAATAGAATAACAGAGCTGGAATGGAACTTGGAGGTCTTCTAGACCAACCCCTTGCTCAGGTAGGAAACCATATACCATTTCAGACAAATGGCTGTGCAGTCTCTTCTTAAAGACTTCCAGCGTTAGAGCATTCACCACTTCTGGAGGCAAGATGTTCCACTGATTAATATTCTCACTGTCAGGAAATTCCTCCTTAGTTCCAGGTTGCTTCTCTCCTTGATGAGTTTCCATCCGTGGCTTCTTCTCCTGCCTTCAGGTGCTTTGGAGGTTAGGTTGACCCCGCTCTTCTTTGTAGCAGAGGCTGAAGGGTTACGTAACCATCTTCAGATCTTCAAACACCCCATTTTTGACTCTTGACACTTGGACTCCCCAACCCACCCTCACGCCAAAAGAACTCACCTTGAGGACCCTCCCCACTCTCGAGTCTTTGAGGGACCCCAACAGAAATGCAGGAGAGCCAAATGTAACCCCCCCCCCCGTTTTGTCCTCCTGAGTTAGAAGACTCCATATGAAGAGAGATGAACTTGGATGTCTGTCCCAGAGTCAGGGTGTGCTTGGGTGTAGCTGGAAAAATCAACCCCTTTCAGGGGAACTGTGCATCTTTGCAAGCCGGCGTGACTTTACAAGACCCAGAAGATAGATGCAATTATGGATACACGCTGACATCGCTAGACTGAAATAGAACTCCATAGTGTCTGTAGAGTTTCTCCTGGGGGGGGGAGTGTCTTACAATTCTATGGCGTTTTGCTTCCACAAACATATTTCGGAGTACAAGTCTGCCCTTCTGCTCCTTAGACCTTAGGAAATAGAACTTGGTGGCTGGGGTGCTAATGAACTGGAGATGCTGACAGGCCAAATAATCTTAAATGGAAACTTTGTCTGAAGGCATTAGCTCTTCAGGAGCCTCTTTCAGATGTTACTTTTAACCAACCAACCAGGGGTGTCTTTCTTAATAATCACAGACAGGTTTGCTTGCTTACGCAGCTATCTCTGGATGTGCTCTTCCCCCCCCCCCCACTTCTGTTTGAGGGGGGAAAAAAGAAATACTTTTTTTTTTCAACCTAGCTTGCTAAGCAGGGGTTTTTTTAAAAAAAAGAAAAGAAAAGCTTTTTATTCCATCATAAATATTGGAAGTGTTGCTGATGCTGATCCATATGGTAGCCTTTCTCCATGAGTCCCGAAGGACCTGCAATTAAGCTCTGTGGAAAGATTACTAAGCAAAGATGTTTGGGAGCGCTTTCAAAGTTGCCACTGGGTTTTTCCGCTATTTTTAAAGCCGGCGCATCTGTCTTGCGTTAATGAATTAATGTGAGTGCTTCCTGCCCTCTCTTTAGCATTGGAGCAGGCACATTCTCGGCAATTGGGGGGGGGGGGGCTGATCTTTTTTAATTCAGATTTAGGAGCAGCTCAGGGTCCATCATGGAGACTATAACTAGAAGAATGAAACAGAATGTGACGGGATGGGATGGGATGGGATGGAAGAATGGAACGGAAGGGAACAGAAGACAACAAAACTCAACAGAATAGAATGGAATAACAGAGTTGTGGAAGAGACCTTGGAGGTCTTCTAGTCCAACCCACTGCTCAGGCAGGAGTCCCTAGACCATTTCAATCATTCAATCAATCAATCAATCAATCAGAATAGAGTTAGAAGGAACCTTGGAGGTCTTCTACTATGCGGCACGGCTGTCAAAACCCGCTCGCATCACGTGACATATCGTGACATATCGTGACATTTTTTTGCCCTTCCAGAGTGGGTGTGGCCTGTGTGTGACGGATCCGGCCCACAGGCCACCAGTTTGACACCCCTGCTCTACCCTGTGGTATTTTAGGGGTATTTACCCCTAAAAATCGTGGGCACTCCATCGCTGGAGATTTTTAAGAAGAGGCTAGACATTCACCTGTCTGAGATGGTGTAGGTTCTCCTGCTTGAGCAGGGGGCTGGACTAGAAGACCTCCAAGGTCCCTTCCAGCTCTATTCTATTCTATTCTATTCTATTCTATTCTATTCTATTCTATTCTATTCTATTCTATTCTATTCTATTCTATTCTATTCTATTCTAATTTCCCATTTCCATTCCATTTCTATTCTATTCTATTCTATTCTATTCTATTCTATTCTATTCTATTCTATTCTATTCTAATTTCCCATTTCCATTCCAATTCTATTCTATTCTATTCTATTCTATTCTATTCTATTCTATTCTATTCTATTCTATTCTATTCTATTCTATTCTATTCTATTCTATTCTATTCTATTCTTATTCTATTCTATTCTATTCTATTCTATTCTTATTCTATTCTTATTCTATTCTATTCTATTCTATTCTATTCTATTCTATTCTTATTCTATTCTTATTCTATTCTATTCTATTCTATTCTATTCTATTCTTTCAAGGACTTTGAATAAACCAGCAGGATGGAAACATTGTAAATACCAATAAATAATACCAAATCAATATTGAAACTCCTCCGGTGTTCCATAAAATTTCTGTAATCCTGTCCAGGCAGAAATTGGAGCCTTTAAGTTTTCTTCGGATGATACGGTGGGAACCTGACCTTTCTCTAAATGGGTCCATCCTAGATATTCTCATTCTGCCTGTGCAGTTCACTTTGGCAAAACTCTACTTGCAACAGGGAGAGAAAATTATGGTCTTCACAGAGAAATACAGTTTTCTTAACAGCCTCATGATATTCATTCCTTTTGAGAGCACAAACTGATCTATATCTAAAAGGCGGTTGACTTTTATTTGCTGTTTCTGCTGGACTCTACTTTGAGGGAGGGGCAAATACGTTGTTAAAAGAATGTTTGCTGAGTCTTGAACATCAGGAAAGTAGACTTTCTAGTTTTGAGTTGGAAATCAGTTTTAAAAATTCCTCCTCCTCCTCCTCCTCTTCTTCTTCTTCTTCTTCCTCCTCCTCTTCTTCTTCTTCTTCTTCTTCTTCTTCTTCTTCTACTTCTTCTTCTTCTTCTCCTCCTCCTCCTCCTCCTCCTCCTCCTCCTCCTCCTCTTCTTCTTCTTCTTCTTCTTCTTCTTCTTCTTCTTCTTCTTCTTCTTCTTCTTCTTCTTCTTCTTCTTCTTCTTCTTCTTCTTCTTCCTCCTCCTCCTCCTCCTCCTCCTCCTCCTCCTCCTCCAACTGCCAGACAAGGAAATTGGATTATCTGAAAGCAGTCTGGCCAAAGTTTGATTTTTTTCCCCTCCCACTTCTCCTTCTCCTCCTCCTGCTTTCCTGGAGTAGGAAGGAAAAATAAACATCAGGAGCCCATGAAGTTTGAACCATGGAGTTGCTACTTCATGCAGAACATCCTTACCCTACTTCACAGAATGATTGATTTGGGGGTGGGGGGCCCCCGCCAAAATCCACCTCAGCTAGGATGGGAAGTGGGAATGAGTAAAGTCGCCCCTGAAAATGTCCACCTTATGCAAAATCCTCGTCTCCTCATAAAAAGCAGTAATTGAATGAATGCTGATCCGTATGGAAGAGAAAAATGAAAAGGAGGAAGCGGAATGAGCTGACTTTAGAAGCTCCCTAGATAGATATAAAGGACTACAGAAAAGCACTCTATTAGAAATAGCTTATTAGAAGTGCGCGATAATTAAAATAAACGAGCTTACCTCCTCTAGCTTAGATATTGAATATATGTTTTGCTGAAGGAGGCAAAGTTGAGTGGTTGTTCTGCCAAACACCTTTTATGAGTTCAGTCCTGTATTCTGTTGCTCAATGGTGTAAGACCAAGATGCCTCATTTCTGGCTATTCTCTGTATTTTTGGATGCTTTTAAATAACACGCCTGTCCTCCTTTCCTCCTTCAAATGTAATTGATTGTTTTAGAAAGACTGGAGATTTAGTTGTCTTTACAGAAAAGAACCTTAGCTCATAAAAAAAAATCCTTTCCAGGTCAATCTCTAAACACATTGGTCAGAGGAGTGATGTTGTTTGTCAGAATGGAGCAAAGTGGATTTACTGTTTTATTTTTATTTTATTTTTTTAGATTGGATTAGCGGTTAAAATATGTGGGTCATTTTTAAAATCCTATTTTTTCCCCCTGTAATCTTATCTTCTTTTCCCTCCCATGGTGCCAGACTATTAATTTGCCTGATTTATCTCTCTGCTCATAAAACCCTCAAAGAGATAAAGAATGCTGAGCGACAAAATTCTTCAGGAAATATTTCAGTGTTGGGATGATTAAGGGATTTTCTCCTATAAGGTTAACAAAAGACTGTCTCCTCTCAAAGTCATTACTTCATCCTCTTCCTCCTCCTCTTATTCTTCTTGTTCTTGTTGTTGTTGTTCTTCTCCTCCTCCTCCTCTTGTTGTTGTTGTTGTTGTTGTTGTTGTTGTTGTTGTTGTTCTTCTTCTTCTTCTTCTTCTTCTTCTTCTTCTTCTTCTTCTTCTTCTTCTTCTTCTTCTTCTTCTTCTTCTTCTTCTTCTTCTTCTTCTCCTCCTCCTCCTCCTGTTGTTGTTGTTGTTGTTGTTGTTGTTGTTGTTGTTGTTGTTGTTCTTCTTCTTCTTCTTCTTCTTCTTCTTCTTCTTCTTCTTCTTCTTCTTCTTCTTCTTCTCCTCCTCCTCCTCCTCCTCCTCCTCCTGTTGTTGTTGTTGTTGTTGTTGTTGTTGTTGTTGTTCTTCTTCTTCTTCTTCTTCTTCTTCTTCTTCTTCTTCTTCTTCTTCTTCTTCTTCTTCTTCTTCTTCTTCTTCTTCTCCTCCTCCTCCTCCTCCTCCTCCTCCTCCTCCTTCTCCTTCTCCTTCTCCTCCCCTTCCTTCCTTCCTTCCTTCCTTCCTTCCTTCCTCCCTCCCTCCCTCCCTCCCTCCCTCCCTCCCTCCCTCCTCCTCCTCAACTTCACCCTCTTTTCTCTCTGTAAACTTCCTTAGGAAAAAGCTAGAAAGTTTACAAAGATTCAGCAGAAACATTCAATGCGGCATCCATTAGTGTCAGCCCTAGAATCATCTATCTTTGGAAAAAGACAGCATCCTGGTACAAATAGGATCAGCAAGATGGAGTGTTCTTGATGGATTCCAGCCATAATTTTTCCCCATTTCACAACCTTGATGAATGTCTTAGTGTACTTATTTTGAAACCGTCATAGTTTCTCCATCACTCCTGCTAATAGTCAGATCAAACAGTGAATGCTTTTAAAGGATATAAAAGCTCATCTGAAAAAAAAAACAGAAGTGGCAAAGTGATATATTTTTTTTCCCTTCCCCGGTTTACCAGAACTTGAAAACAAACTTATGGTGCTGTTTCTGGAGAACCTTTTGATTCTTATATTTTTGCCTTTTTCTTCCCCCTCCGAGTTTGAATTCTGATAAAGGAGAATCTTTGTAGCTCGGGGTTCAAATGAGGCGTCTTTCGTGCTCTCCGAGCTTGGTGGTTTTCTTGCAGATGTTTGGCTACACAAACTAGACAACAGCAGCAGCACTAATGATGTTCCCTGGTTGGGTAATGAAACATCTGCAAGAAAAACCACCAAGCTCGGAGAGCACCAAAAGCTTCCCAGTTCGAAATCTGCTAATGATCTAAAGCCTGCTGTCTCATACCTTGTGCTGACAAGGCTGCCTTTTCAATACTTTTGGTCCACACAAGTTAACATTCCAGGATTTTCAAAAAGCAGCCCGTCGTATGAGGGGTTGAGTCTTGGTATTTATTGATTTTTAGACAGGATAAGCAAAATATGTTTTCTGACTTGATATTTGCAGGGCTGCTTGAGAACAGCCAATAGTTCATCATTTTTGTTCGAGCCTCGCTTACTTTCTATAATATAAAAATATTTGAAATGAGAACAAACAGTAACTGAGATCAGAATTACAGAATTATAGAGTTGGAAAGTCTTCTAGTCCAACACACACACACACACACACACACGGCTCAAGCAGCAGGAGACCCTGTACCATCCCACCAATTGACAGTGCAATCTCTTCTTAAAATCCTCCAGTGTTGGAGCACCCACAACCTCTGGAGGCAAGTCGTTCCACTGATTAATTGTTCCCCATTATCAGGAAGTTTCTGCTCAGTTCTAGGCTGGCTCTCTTTTTAACCATCTTCTACCCATTACTTCTTGTCTTGCCCTCCCAGTGCTTTGGAGAAAAGGTGGGTTAGAAGATGATTAAAACAGCAGAGTTGGAAGGGACCTTGTAGGTCCATGGTGGCGAACCTATGGCACGTGTGCCACAGGTGGCACGCAGAGCCCTCTCTGTGGGCACGTGTGCCGTCGCCCCAGTCCTAGGCCTTCAGCTGGGTTTTATAAAACCTTTTCGCTTTAGGCCTCCGCCGCCGTGTGCAAGAAAAAATAAAGGTTCAATCCATCAATCAATTTCAACTTCTCGCAGGAAAAAAGAAAGATCTCGCAAAGTTGGAATTGATTGAACTTTTTAGTCCCACCCAGTCTGCCGTTACCGCCACAGCCACACCCAGCCAATGGGCCACACCCAGCCAATGGGCCACACCCACCCAATGGGTCATGCCCACCCAGCACCCGATGATACATAACTGGGTTTTGGGTTGCAGTTTGGGCACTCGGTCACTAAAAGGTTCACCATCACTGTTGTAGGTCATCCAGTCCAATCCAGTGGTGGGATTCAAATATGCGAACAACCGGTTCTCTGTGTGGATGGCGCTTCCGGAAGTCCATTCTGAGCCTGGGCAACAAAAAGTTAGCTACCGGTTCTGCCGAAGTGGTGCGAACCGGCTGGACCCCAACGTTGGTCCAATCCCAAGCAGGAGAGCCTACACCATTTCTGAAGAAGGCTGACCCCTCTGATCTTTGTGACAGCCCCTCAAATATTGTGATACTGCTATCATGTCTTCCGTAGCCTCTTCTTTTTGGTAGACCACACATACCCAGTTCCCGCAACGTCATTGAAAAAAAGCGACAATGACCATTTTTCACATTTACACCCGTTGCGGCTGCCCCATGGTCACATGACCAAAATCCGGACGCTTGGCCTCTGACTTGTATTTATGACCCGTTGCGGTGCCCCGGGGTCACGCCATCACTTTTTGCGAATTTCTGACAGGCAAAGTCAACGCGGAAGCCAGATTCATTTAACAAGCCGGTTACTCATTTAACAGCTGCAGTTGATTCATTTCACAACTGAGGCACAAAGGTCGTCCAATGGGGCAAAGCTCAGTGAACAAGAAATTTCGAGAAATTTTGCTCGTAAGTTGAGGCTGGCCTAATTTTTCAGGGTAGGTTGAACTTCTCTCCATCACCTCCTCATAGTCCATTGCATCTCAAAAAAAACCCACCCACACAACAACATATCAGGAAGGAAACCATCACCCAAGGCTTTTTCAGCTCAGGAAGCCCAAAAAGATTTGTAAAGAGTTGGAAACATAGAAAAATTGAGGACTGAGAACTATAATGTCAAAATATGTCTTTTTGCGTCAGCAACACCAGAGATGGATTTTAAAAAAGGATCTGCAAAGGGAACTCTAAAAGAAATTTTTCATGCATTCTGAGAACGAAGTAGACAAACCGAATCTTTTTCTTTCTTTCTTTCTTTCTTTCTTTCTTTCTTTCTTTCTTTCTTTCTTTCTTTCTTTCTTTCTTTTTGTGCAAGGGAAGCAAACTCAAGGGAGATTTTGGTGTGGAGAAAATGCAGCTTGAATAAATAACTATTTGTCTTGCATATATAGATGAGTTGGACCGTTTCCCTTGGCTTAATGCTTTTTTTAGGCTCAACATATTGCATTACCATCCGTCTTGGGAGGGTTATAAATACGTCTTATGTAACTTAAAAATAAAATAAAAATAAATGTACGAAGCCCTGAGCAGTAGGAACCAGAACTTGAAAAAAAAAAAAGAAAAAAGCGGGATATTTATGTGTCGCCTTAATTTGCAAGTGAAAGGAAACAAGTTTATCTTTTTAATGAAGGAACAAGCTCATCAAGCCTCTTTACATCAATAACGACACTTGGTTTTTCTGGTGTTCTTAGGAATGGAGAAGGTCGCTTTTCGGAAAGTCTCAGCCTTTGTCCACTTAATCTTGGATGAGTGGGGTGGGGTGGGGGGGGCGGAGGGTCGCGTGGCCTGTAGCAGAAATATTTCGTTTTATCTTATTTGAAAGCTGAGGGCACTCGGGGAGCGGACTCTTGTGACACTCACCCAAGACTTTGAGGGGATCTTCGGCTAAGGCCAAGGGTGGAAATTGCACTTGCGAAACCTAAATGAGGCCCCATGAGATTTGAGAAGGGTTTACATTTAGAAAAAGTCTGGATGTTTTGCATCTAATAAAAGTTGCTCCTCCTTCCCTCCCTCCCTCCCTCCATCTCTTCCTTTCTTTCATCCTCTCTTCCTCCTCCCTCTCTCTCTTCCTCTTTCCTTCCTTCCTTCCTTCATCTTCCTCCTCCCTCCTTCTCTCTCTTCTTCCTTTTTTCCTCTCTTCCTCCTCTCCCCCTCCCTCTCTTCCACCTTCCTTTCTTTCTTTGTCTTCCTCCTCCCTCCTTTTCTCTCTTCCTCCTCCCTCCCTCCCTTCCTTTCTCTTCCTCCTCTCTCCCTCCCTCCTTCTTTTCTTTCATCTTCCTCCTCCCTCCTTCTCTCTCTTCTTCCTTTTTTCCTCTCTTCCTCCTCCCTCCCTCCCTCTCTTCCACCTTCCTTTCTTTCTTTGCCTTCCTCCTCCCTCCTTTTCTCTCTTCCTCCTCCCTCCCTCCCTTCCTTTCTCTTCCTCCTCCCTCCCTCCCTCCCTCCTTCTTTTCTTTCATCTTCCTCCTCCCTCCTTCTCTGTCCTCCTCCTCCTCCCTCCCTCCCTTAATCTTCCTTCTCTCTCTCTCCCTTTCTTCCTCCTTCTTTCCTTTCTTTGTCTTCTCCCTCCTTCTCTCTCTTCCTCCTCCCTCCCTCCCTCTAAAAATTCACACCTTTGCAGGTGGATTAATGGACACTACTTTCCCACAGCCCCTTCCATTATTCACACGCAAATCCTCGGGGTCTGGTGATACATGGCAGGGGGTTGGACTAGAAGACCTCCAAGGTCCCTTCCCACTCTGCTATTCTGTTTTCAAAATTAAGCACCTCTGAGGTCCCTTCCAGCCCAGGATTCTAGGTAATCTAGGACCTTGCGTGATTGCACAGTCCATTCCCATTTTCAGAAGAGGAGCTGCCCTTTGCTCAGGCTAAAACAGTCCTTCTTAACGACCCATTTTATGCACCCTCCATGACCTGCTTCACTTTTCCCACAGGTCTGGCAGTGTGGTGGGAGCATGGAAGTCCTGCCTTGTTCCCGCGTGGCTCACATTGAGCGCACGAAGAAGCCGTACAACAACGACATCGACTATTACGCCAAGCGCAATGCCCTGCGGGCGGCCGAAGTATGGATGGACGACTTCAAGTCCCACGTGTACATGGCGTGGAACATACCAATGACGGTAAGGGGAGGACTAAAGCCTCTTTCCCACGAGTGGAACATTCCTGAATGCTCCTATCAGCCAAGATAGAAGATGGGTCCCCCAGCCTGGTGAAACCGCCATTGAACTACCTTGGTGTCAACCCTGCTAACATCAGATCTTCTTGCTTTGACAATATATGAAAATACAACCATTTCCCCCTTAACTTGTGTGTTACTTTTAGAGTTAGAATTAGATGATGCTGCGGGTGGGGGGAGGAAGAATGTGTATGGGAATTAGTTAGACATAACAACATTGTAGTAGAGTGTTTTTCCCCCAAGGTTGTTTGAAATAAGAGATGATAAGAAATGGCGGGTTGGGGTTGGAGAACTGGAGGGAGGGCCTGCATTTCAAATTAATTGGAGAATGTGATTTATGACTGTTAATTAGAGGAGGGGATTGTGCTTTGATACTATGTGTTCAGGGGAAGGGAATTCAGATTTTGGCTTCGACCGTGTACGTGCCGATGCCATGCTACTTGAATAAAGATTCTTTAAGGTAAACAATGCCTCGAAGTTCTTTGAAGAGTTTCATCTGTCGGAACCAGGACACTCGGCCTTTTTGATACCGCTCCATTCTCCCTACCCGATTCTACAGAGATTTAATTCATATTTATTTCCGGTTTTTAACAGCATCATTGGATTCAGAAGCTCCTTAAGTGACCAAGGAGAGAAGGAGGGGATTGGGTGGGTTGGTGGAAGAAAGGGGCTGTAGACCATGCCAACGGTTGTGTGAACTGGAGAACAAGCTGCTTAGAAAAGCCAGCCTGCTCAAACATTGTTTTGTGCTTTGTGTCTTTGTGTCACAGAACCCTGGAGTTGACTTCGGAGATGTGTCAGAACGGGTTGCTCTACGGCAGCGTCTGCAGTGCCGGAGTTTTAAGTGGTACCTGGAGAATGTGTATCCTGAGATGAGGGTTTACAACAACACCATCACGTACGGAGAGGTAACGGGGGAATCCCTGTCTCTCAAATCGATGGTTCAGTTTTATTCTAGTCTGGACTCTCCAGAGCTGAAAGGCGCCAAGTTGGGGGAAAAAGTAATGGTCCTCGTTTAGCAACCAAACTGGGATTAGCAATTCTGTCATTAAGTAGAATGGTCCAAAGGGAAACTGTGACGGTGCTTATAAAGTTGCTTCAACTTTCCTTTGCTTTACCAGGTGACAGTGAGTTCCAGTCCTGTCTTAGGTATGAAAGCCAGTTCGGTGATTTTGGGCCAATCACCTGGAGAGAATAGAATAGAATAGAATAGAATAGAATAGAATAGAATAGAATAGAATAGAATAGAATAGAATAGAATAGAATAGAATAGAATAGAATAGAATAGAATAGAATAGAATAGAATAGAATAGAATAGAATAGAATAGAATAGAAGATGGGATAGAAGAGAAGAGAAGAGAAGAGAAGAGAAGAGAAGAGAAGAGAAGAGAAGAGAAGAGAAGAGAAGAGAAGAGAAGAGAAGAGAAGAGAAGAGAAGAGAAGAGAAGAGAAGAGAAGAGAGCTGGAAGGGACCTTGGAGGTCTTCTAGTCCAGCCCCCTGCTCAAGCAGGAGAACCTATACCATCTCAGACAAGTGACTGTCCAGCCTCTTCTTAAAAATCTCCAGTGATGGAACACCCACAACATCTGAAGGCAAAGCTGTTCCACTGGTTAATTGTCCTCACAGGAACTTTCTCCTTAATTCCAGGTTGCTTCTCTCTTTGGTCAGTTTCCAACTGTTGTTTCTCACCCTGCCCTCTGGTGCTTTGGAGAATAACATGACCCCCCTTTTCTTTGTGGCAGCCTCTCAGATACTGGAACACTGCTATCCTGTCTCCCCTATTTCTTCTTTTCTTCAGACTACCCAGACAGCTTCCATGCCTATTGCCTAAGGCAGGACTAGAACTCACCACCTCCTAGCTTGGTTCCTAGCCTGGTGCCTTAACCATTAGACCAAACTGGCTCTCCAATAAGGGAAACTGCGGAGCGATATGGTGTCACATTGAAAGAAGGGTGCCCCCTCCCACACCCCAGCTGAAAAACACCCCAATAAATTCATAAATAATCCTCAAGTTCCTTAAGAATAAGGTAGGGGGGGGGGAGAAGAGAGAATCTTCT
This sequence comes from Vipera berus, assembly GCF_964194415.1. Taxonomy (NCBI): domain Eukaryota; kingdom Metazoa; phylum Chordata; class Lepidosauria; order Squamata; family Viperidae; genus Vipera; species Vipera berus. Next base: position 6,627,338 of record NC_138217.1, on the reverse strand, counting down.
TTCAACAGAGAAAGACATTCCTGAGAAATTGCCAAGACAATTTTGGCTTGGCACCGATATTTATGCTGCCCAAGGTAATTGCTAATCAGGTTATGAGTCTGATGTACAACTAGACACCTTCGCTGCTTGTCTCCTGGAATTGCGATTTGAAAACAGCTTCCCCGTTATTATTTTATTTTCCTGTTCAAAGACATCCTAATAAAAATAAGCCTTGTTGTCTTTGGCCTCTTGTCAACGGAGCAACTAAATATACGAGCAGAGAGATAAAACATACGGAGAGGTTGTAAAAATATATTTTCCCTCCACCACCAAAACACTCTATTTTTATTTATTTTTTTTAAAGCTGGGTCATAACAATAAAAAAAAGCCACATCTTCGCTACTGAATAACACCCGGTGTCGTAAAGCAGGACTGTCCCCACTTAAATGTTGGCAGCCCATTTTGAGAACGGGAAGGACAGTCGCTGCTTCCCGGCCTTAGAATTCGTGACGGGCGATGAAACGATATTTTATATCGTCTTGCAGAGGAGAGGGTTCCCATAACTTCTGATACTGGAGAGTTTGGGCTTATTTATTAAAGTCCTCTTCCGTTTTATTGCACTCTCTGAAGGTGTGGTGTTGTGTTTTTTTTAAAGGACTCTTGGCTGGGAAACGGGATAGGAAAGGCGTTTGTCTGCCACAATTTGGTGTTGATTTCTGGTTTATCACAGTGGAAGGAAGGCACTAGTTAGATAGGAGACAGAGTGATGGCCTGTTTTCAGGAGTTGGAGACATGGGTTGAGTCTCCATCCCTGGTCCATAAGGTCAGGCCATCTTCAAAGAGGGAATCCATCAATTACCAAAGGGGTATTTATTTAGCGTATGACAAAAATATTCCTTCCTTCCTTCCTTCCTTCCTTCCTTCCTTCCTTCCTTCCTTCCTTCCTTCCTTCCTTCCTTCCTTCTTTCTTTCTTTCTTTCTTTCTTTCTTTCTTTCTTTCTTTCTTTTCTTTCTTTCTTTCTTTCTTTCTTTCTTTCTTTCTTTCTTTCTTTCTTTCTTTCTTTCTTTCTTTCTTGTCCAGTTGCCTCTTGAAAAAGCACCTTTGGGACAACCATGATCTGGATGACTGAGAATCTTCATAGACTTTCTTTCTTTCTTTCTTTCTTTCTTTCTTTCTTTCTTTCTTTCTTTCTTTCTTTCTTTCTCTTCTTTCTTTCTTTCTTTCTTTCTTCCTTCCTTCCTTCCTTCCTTCCTTCCTTTCTTTCTTTCTTTCTTTCTTTCTTTCTTTCTTTCTTTCTTTCTTTCTTTTTCTTTCTTTCTTGTCCAGTTGCCTCTTGAAAAAGCACCTTTGGGACAACCATGATCTGGATGACTGAGAATCTTCATAGACTTTCTTTCTTTCTTTCTTTCTTTCTTTCTTTCTTTCTTTCTCTTTCTTTCTTTCTTTCTTTCTTTCTTTCTTTCTTTTTCTTTCTTTCTTTCTTTCTTTCTTTCTTTCTTTCTTTCTTTCTTTCTCTTCCTTCCTCCTCTCCCTTCATTTCTATTTTTTTCTTTCTCTCTTTCTCTCTCCTCCTCTCCTTCATTTCTATTTCTTCTTCCTTCCTTCCTTCCTTCCTTCCTTCCTTCCTTCCTTCCTTCCTTCCTTCCTTCCTTCCTTTCTTTCTTTTCTTTCTTTCTCCTTCAACTCTTATCTACCCTGGTTTTTATTTCAGGTACGCAACAGCAAAGCTAGCGGCTACTGCTTGGACCAGGGCGCAGAAGATGACAATAAAGCGATACTCTATCCATGCCATGGAATGTCTTCCCAGGTAAAAATGCACCTTTGGAAGTTCTTCTGGAGTCAAGCTTGATGGAAACCTTCACTTTTGAGAAAGAGAACTGCTAAGCTTGTAAGCCGCCCTGAGTCTTTGGAGAAGGGCGGGATATAAATGGAATTAAAATAAAAAAAATAAAAAATAAAAAATTTTCAAGCCAGGTTTGGGGCTGGAGGTTTAGAGACGGGCCACAAAGTTGTGAGGAACCTGTAACCAAACTAGAGACACATTTAATGCAAAACAGACCTGTGTCCCTCAGCCACAAAGTCGTTGACATGCAACTAGACCTCATGAGTTTGGGTGAGGAGGAACAATTTTAAAGAGGTGGGGTTTCGAACGGTGAGACAAGAGCTACATTTTCAGCAGCTCTTGCGTTGCATTTGTGGTTGCGGTGGACTTAACTCTGCTAATTATTTCCTTTGATTTGGTTTTGGTCTCAGCTTGTCCGTTACAGCACCGAAGGATTGTTGCAACTGGGCCCGCTGGGATCTACAGCGTTCCTCCCGGACTCAAAATGTCTCATAGATGATGGGAAGGGAAGGACCCCTGCGCTGAAGAAATGCGAAGATACGCTGAGACCAGCCCAGCGACTCTGGGACTTTACACAGGTATTCCAGGCATGTCAGGATATACAGATATAAGTGGTACTGATGGAAGAGAATATTGGTAGCTGAGGGATGAACTGTGGGGTCCTTGGTGCTCTCGGAGCTGGGTGGTTTTCTTGCAGACGTTTCATGACCCAACTAAGGAGCATCATCATCAGTGCTAGAAGGGAGGTGGCTTTGTGGAGAGGAGGAGGAGGGGGGAGGAGGAAGAGGAGGAGGAGGACTGTGGGGTCCTTGGTGGTCTCTGAGCTTGGTGTTTTTCTTGCAGATGTTTCATTACCCAGCTAGGTAACATCATCAGTGCTATAGGGAGTGGGGTTTGCGGAGAGGAGGAGGAGGAGGAGGAGGAGGAGGAGGAGGAGGAGGAGGTGGAGGTGGAGGAGGAGGAGGAGGAGGTGGAGGAGGAGGAGGAGGAGGACTGTGGGGTCCTTGGTGCTCTCTGAGCTTGGTGGTTTTCTTGCAGATGTTTCGTGACCCAACTAGGGAACCTCATCAGTGCTAAAGGGAATGGGGTTTGCAGAGAGGAGGAGGAGGAAGAGGAGGATTGTGGGGTCCTTGGTGCTCTCTGAGCTGGGTTTTCTTGCAGACATTTCATTACCCAACTAAGTAACATCATCAGTGCTTGAAGGAAATGGGGTTTGCAGAGAGGAGGAAGGGGAAGGAGGAGGAGGAGGAGGAAGAGGACTGTGGGGTCCTTGGTGCTCTCTGAGCTGGGTGGTTTTCTTGCAGACGTTTCACAACCCAACTAGGTAATGTCTTCAGTGCTATCAGATTATCCACACCCTCTTCCAACCCTGATGATGTTCCCCAGTTGGGTCATGAAATGTCTTCAAGAAAACCACCCAGCTCAGAGAGCACCAAGGACCCCACAAGTATAAGTGAGGAACTGAAAGAGAATGTTTATTTGGCTCAAACATTACACTTCCCAAGTCACTGCCAACTTACTGCCTTCCAGATCTATTGAGATTCCTGCTCCTACAACACTCAACCACCATGCGGGTTGGGAACACTGGAGGTTCCATGGGATTCTGGGAGTTCTCTGGAATTCTGGGAGCTTACATGGAGGCTGAAATGAAATTGGACTAGCAAGCATGGAGGGTACCAAGTCAGGAAAGGAAAACGTACACGAAAAGGAACACACTCACATGTAGAAATATTCCCCAGCTGGTTCCTATTATTATGAAGAGTCTCAAACAATTTGATTTTCCATTTAAGGGAAATAAAGCAATCAGTCATTTTGATTACATTTTTTTTTTGCCTCTCTCTTCTCCTGATGCCTCCAGGCAATGCCAGTCCCTAACAGAAGATTTTGTTTTTTGAAGGAGAACACTGCATATTTAACTCTTCGCTCACCTGTCTTTTTTTTTTCCCACTGCATGCTCAGCTTTGGGATAGCCTTTTCCTCTTGTTCAAATTTCTGAACACACAAAGCCAGGCGTTTAAATTCTTCTTCTCCGCATCAGCAAGGATTACCATAGTCAGTTCTCCACATTCTCCTTTTTTTAAAAAAAAAAAAATCTAATATTCTGGCTTATCTCCTCCTCCCTTGTAGCAGTCAGCAGAGTCATCCCAGCCAACCGATTTTCTCTTTCCCTTCTAAATCCTACAGCGTGTAATTTCCATATTTTGCTTTCCCCCCCCCCCCCAATTTTCATCTGAGATAGGAGGGTGTTCCCTCCTCACTTCATCTAGTAGCAATTTAAGTCCTATTCAGGTCTTGCTGTGAATTTGAGAGTGCAGAAGGCCGGGACCAATATATACACGTTGTGATAATGATCTCTGCACTTGGTTGCTAAGAACGATGCAGTTAAATGTACCTCTAAATATATTTAGAAGTAAATAAGCAGGCTAAACCGTACGACGAACGATTGCTGAACTGCGGATGTCTAGTCCCACAAAGAGATGGACAAGCGGGGGTGACAGGATAGCCATCTTCCAGTACTTGAGGGACTACCACAAAGAAGAGGGGAATCAATTTATTCTCCAAAGGATCTGAGGGCAGGGCAAGCAGGAATGGGTGGAAAGTAATCAAGGAGAGAACCAACCTAGAAATAAGGAGAAATTTCCTGACAATGAGAACATTTGTGGAAGGGCTTCCCTCCAGAAGTTGTGGATGCTCCGTCACTGGGGGTTTTCAAGAAGAGACCGGACAGCCATTTGTCTGGAATGGTAGAGGGTCTTTTGCCCGAGCATGGGGTTGGACTTGAAGACCTCCAAGGTCCCTTCCAACTCTGTCAGTCTATTATTTAGGGTCCTGACTTGATAATTTTGCAAGGAAAAGAAACTCCTGCGATATTATTTTACCAAGAGTATAAACTTTACTGATTAAACTACATTGGCATAGATCAGGGGTGGGCAACCTTGGCTCTTTTATGACTCGTGGACTTCAACTCCCAGAATTCCTGAGCCAGCCGTTCTGAGGGAAAAGGGAGGGGTTTCCAAGCTGAGCCACGCTGGTTCAGGAATTCTGGGAGTTGGAGTCCACGAGTCATAAAAGAGCCAAGGTTGCCTACCCCTGGCCTAGGCCACTTTATGACTCGTGGACTTCAACTCCTAGAATTCCTGAGCCAGCCACGCTGAGGAGAAATGGAGAGGTTTCCATACTGAGCCATGGCTGGCTCAGGAATTCTGGGAGTTGGAGTCCACGAGTCATAAAAGAGCCCAGGTTGCCTATCCCTGGCATAGATGAAGTGAAACCAGCTCTGGGTTTCCCATGCAAAACCTAGCATACAGTTGACCAATGTCTTCTTAAAAACTTCCAGTGTTTGAGCATTCACAAGCATTCTGGAGGCAAGTCGTTCCACTGGTCAATTGTCTTGACTGTCAGGTAATTTCTCCTTTGTTCTAGGTTGCCTCTCTCCTTGATTAGTTTGCCACCCATTGTTTCTTCTCTTGCCTTCTCTTAATCCTTGGGTGATTCGTATTGTTTTTTCCTGTCTTTGTCTGTCTGGGAAAAGCTACGAGCACTCACAATCCTTCCTCTTCCTTCCTTACAGAGTGGGCCAATCATCAGCCGAGATACTGGCCGGTGTCTAGAAGTAGAAATGTCTAAAGATGCCAACTTTGGACTTAGATTGGTAGTACAGAGATGCTCGGGGCAAAAATGGATGATCAGAAATTGGATAAAACACGGAAGGCACTGATTTCCAAGCTGAAAAGAACAAGGATGAAGACGCCTCTTCTCCAACTCCCACGTGCGTTAATCTCTCTGAGGGTTGTAGATTAAATAGGACTCAGAGGAAGAAACCATGATGGCTAAAAGAAGAAGGCCAGGGTGCAGTTTTAGGGTGTTCTTCTTCTTTTTTTTTTTAAAGGAACAGTGTGGAGTGCCTTGTCGATGATGAAAAAGCTGACATGTCAAGGAGGACACTAATCTAGGACTTGTTCCTTGATAGACTTAGTTGGGTTGGTTCTGAAGGAAGATCAGCCTAGCAAGCCTTCGCCTTGTCCCATGTCAATCAGAAGCGACTCCAATCTATCCTTGTACGGTTGGGTGACCGAGAAAGAATTCTCCAAGTTTCCTCAAGTTTCTTTCTGATGGATAAAAGAGAGAGAGAGAGAGAAATAGACAATAGAATCAAACTTTGCTTTGGGTCTCGTGGAGGGGGGGATGGGAAAAACGGGGAGGGTAGCCATAATTTGGGATGATTTGGTAAAGTGGATGGATCTTGTGCCTCATTGAAGATGGTCCTGTTCCAGGTGGATTTTGTAGCTTTAAGTTGCTTGGCTGGATGCACAACTCTTGCGGTGGACAGACCCATGGTGCCTTTTCTACTGCGCTTCCTATCCTGGGGAACTGGGAAGTCACACAACGTCAGCATGTCTGATTAACTGTTTCAAAAGCACCCCTATGGCAACAATGACTACCCTGTAAATAAATTACACTGTCCTCCCTCACCAAAAATAATAATAATAATAATAACATGATACACAATCTGTTTCCAGCAAGTTGACTTGGATGGCAGTTGGATCACAAGAGCCTGCTTATTTCTTGCTGCTGAACTTGGAACAAGAAGACGGATGTTGTGTGTTTCAGCCCTACCTTCACACCAGCCTGCAGAAGGGATGCTGGGTGGTGAGAGGTACTTTGATTTGGGGTGTGTGTGTGAGTGTGTCTATCACACCTGTGATGTTCCAATGGTACCTGCGAACCCCTGGTCTAAGGTGCGACTTCTAAGGACTTTCCAAACATTTCTTGTCAAGTTGTAATTTTTCCAATGGGTTGGAAAGGAGGCATTATTAAATGCCTGGGGACTCATCCTATTGGCTGCATTTCATTCATTCATTTGGCATTAAATTTTAATTGACCACATTGATTTTTGTCCCAGCAGCATCTGCTTTTTGGGGGAGTCTGGGAGTCCGTATTCAAGATTTAAGTACAGGTAGTCCTTGATTTACAAACGTTTCCTTTAGCGACTGTTTGAAGTTACAAACGGCCCCGAAGAAAGTGAGTTATGGCCGTTTTCAACACTTATGAGCATTGCAGAGAAGAGCGGGTGGGGGTGACAACCTGAGGGCAGGACAAGAAGTAAGGGACAAACGTTGTCAGAAAGAGTTCCAATCTAAAACTAAGAAGACATTTCCTAACAGTGAGAACAATTCATCAGTGCAATGGCTGAGAAGTTGTGGGTGCTCCAATACTGGACGTTTTTAAGAAGCCATTGGACAGCCATTTGCCCAGAGTGCCTTAGGGCAGGGGTAGGCAACCTTGGCTCTTTTATGACTGATGGACTTCAACTCCCAGAATTCCTGAGCCAGCCACCCTGAGGGGAAAGGGAGAGGTTTCCAAGCTGAGCCGGGCTGGCTCAGGAATTCTGGGAGTTGAAGTCCACGAGTCATGAAGGGGCCATGGTTCCCCCATGCTGGCTCAGGAATTCTGGGAGTTGAAGTCCACGAGTCATAAAAGAGCCAAGGTTGCCTACCCCTGGACTCTAGGGTCTCCTGCTTGAGTAGGGGGTTGGACTAGAAGACCTCAAGGTCCCTTCAAACTCAGTTATTCTGTATTCTGTAGTGTCCCCACGGTCACGTGATCAAAATCCAAATGCGTGGTGACTGACGTGTTGTTTGTAGTGTCCCCGGGGTGACGTGATCCCCTTTTGCGACCTCCTTCTGACAAAGTCAATGGGGAAGCCAGATTCACTTTAACAACCGTGTTATAAATTAAAAACCGCAGTGATACGCCTAACCGCTGTGCAAATAACGGTGGCAGAACTCGCTTCACAAATGTCTCGCTTTGCAATGGAAATTGGGGGCTGAATTGTAGTCGTGAGCTGAGGACTCCCTGTATAGCTTCTGAGCATGGTGGGTGTCACACAGCTCCTCCAGGAGATGGTTTTGGGTCTGAATTGTTTGGCCTTCCCAAGATATTCACTTCAGCTGCAGCCCCGGTTGAAAAAGTGCCTTTGATGCAAGTTGGATGTGGCACCGATCTTCAGCAGAAGCATTTCGGAGGCGGACAGCTTTGGTTCCCACAGTCAGATCCTATCAAAGCTATTTCTAAGCTTGTGTACCAAGGAGAGAGAACTGGACCTTTCAGAGAGAAATGCCTTGGTGGAAAGAGACAGGTTTGACCTGGTGTTGAATCTTTTTTTAAAGAAGTATATATATATCTGTCTAGTCTCTTCTTAAAAACTTCAGGTGATGGAGCACCCACAATTTTTGGAGGCAAGCTGTTCCTCTCAGAAGAATAGAACAGAACAGAACAGGACAGAACAGAACAGAATAGACAAAATATGGAATAGAATAGAATGGAATGGAACAGAATTAGAATAGAATAGAATAGAATAGAATAGAATAGAATAGAATAGAATAGAATAGAATAGAATAGAATAGAATAGAATAGAATAGAATAGAATAGAATAGAATAGAATAGAATAGAATAGAATAGAATAGAATAGAGAAAATATGGAATAGAATAGAACAGAATGGAACAGAGAAAATATAGAATGGAATGGAATGGAATGGAATGGAATAGGATTAGAATAGAATAGAATAGAATAGAATAGAATAGAATAGAATAGAATAGAATAGAATAGAATAGAATAGAATAGAATAGAATAGAATAGAATAGAATAGAATATGGAAATAGTAGAATAGAATAGAATAGAATAGAATAGAATAGAATAGAATAGAATAGAATAGAATAGAATAGAATAGAATAGAATAGAATAGAATAGAATAGAATAGAATAGAATAGAATAGAAGCTGGAAGGGACCTTGGAGGTCTTCTAGTCCACCATCTCAGACAAGTGACTCACTCTCTAGCCTCTTGTTAAAAATCTCCAGTGATGGAGCGCCCACGATTTCTGCGGGCAAGATATTCTACTTTTCCATATATATAATTCTCTTTGTGGCATTGTGTCACCTGACATTGAGGCTTCTACTCTGGAGGTTAGAACACACTAAAAAAATCCACTTCTTTCTGTCTACCCACACAGTTTTCTGACCTGAATCAACTTGGACTTGTGTACGTGTGTTTTATGTGCAAGCATGCTTTTAAAACCTGGTCACGTGCTCGTCAGAAATGAACAGAAATGAGATTACATGTGCCAAGAGCTCAACTCAAACACTAAACGGTAGCAAGTCAGCTAAAAGACAGATCCAAGCTAGAATTCAGTAGAAACCTCCTGACAGTGAGAACAATTAATCAATGGATCGGCTTCCCTCCAAAAGTTGTGAGTGCTCCAACACTGGAGGTTTTCAAAAAGAGACTGGACAGCCATTTGTCCAGACCCTGCTATAGGGCCTCTTGCTTGGGCAGGGGTTTGGACTAGAAGACCTCCAAGGTCCCTTCCAACTCCGATATTCTATGTTCTACTAATGGCTTATTTCTATCCACTGCCTTTGCATGGGACTTGAATCTAGTTAGGAGCTGTTGCTTAGAACTAGGTGCTAACTTGTGGGTAACCTCACTGCTTACTGAGAATGGGAATAACTCCATATTACCAATAGGATCTACTCCTATTTTCTCAAACAAATTCATCCTTTGTAAGGCTGAAAAGAAATTTGTGTGTTAATAATTTCTTTCCAAGGGGCTCAGGGGTAGAGTTGGGGATCGTGGGAAGCAGACTTGCTTGCCTATGGCTTCCGTTGTCAATGGTTTCAGTCTAAGAACAATGAGTATTGAATGGCTTCTCAGGAACGTTAAAACTTGGGTAGATCGTCCACCTACAGAAGTTGAATGAATGAACCTTTATTGTCAAAGTATAGCCATGTATACATTGAGATTGGCTGAGCCTCCCTTCATGCCCACCCCCACCCCACAACTCACAGTGACAACAAACCCTCCATCTTATTATACTATGTGAGCTAATTGCACAACACACCGGCCTCACAAGTCAATCATACATAAAGTTTATAAAATTATTTCACGTTCAAGAGCCTAACAGCCCATGGATAAAAGCTGTACGGCTGGCTATACTCCTATATCTCCTACTCAATGGTAGGAGAGTAAGAGGTACTGACCAGGGTGTGAGTCGTCCCTGAGAATTTTCCTCACTCTTCCAAGGCAGCGGGCTCTGGCGAGGTCATCCAGTGGTGTCAGGGGACAGCCCACAATGTCTTGTGCTGTGCTCACCACCCTCTGTAATACTTTCCTATCCACGGCTGTCAGACCAGCATACCAAACCACAATACAGTACGAGAGGACGCTCTCTATAGTAGACTGGTAAATTTTTACAATTTTACAATTCTCCAAAGAATTCTCAAGGGGGTCTCGACTGTCCCAAGCAAGAGATTTTTCCGTAGAAGCCTTTGTGGGGAAGTAGGTCTCTAGGGTCTAGGCCAGCATAGCTGACTCAGGAATTCTGGGAGTTGAAGTCCACGAGTCATCAAAGAGCCAAGGTTGCCTACCCCTGGTCTAAGTGAAGAATTTCCAGGAAAAAAAGCTGGGCACCTCTAACCTAAGCTGCTGTTCATGAGGGGAACACTCAAATGGAGACCGATCAAACAGAATAACAGAGCTGGAAGGGACCCTGGAGGTCTTCTAGTCCAGCCTCTTGCCCGTACGCTTCCAGAAATGGAAATTTCGGGGAAGACCTGCTGCGTTGACATCGTCGCCCAAGCCCCATTCCTCTTTCTTTCCAGGAGTCTCTGCCAAACAGCACGGAGATTTCTTTTGGGGATGTTTTCCCATCTGGGGATGTCAGAGGTGAGAAGTCATTTAGCCAAATGTGTGTTGCCCAGTCAACATTTATTCCAGCTCCGTTCACATTTTGCCCATCAGGGAAGCCAAAGGAGACACACAAAAAACCCCATCTCTGCCAAGCTTTTTGCTCTTTAGAATTTTAATTAAGGGGTCCTGCTAGGAGGAAAGCTAGCTGAGATGTCTTGGGCTGAGATAATAATATCTTGAAAGGCATAGGTCACCGCCGAGCTTCGGTGCAGCTTATGTTTTAATAATACCTTCTTGTTCTAGATATCCTCCTGAAAGCTGTGTAACTTCAGAATACTGATTTGTTTGCTTTATAAATTGCTTTCTCTCATTGGAGAACACGCCTGGAAAGAGTCAGCCATGACAGGAATGGTCAAAGATGGATTGCGATTCAATTAACCGATGGTAAATCGATCTCCCGGAGCTTTCCACTGCAGTCCAATTTATTTTATTTATTTTTTTTTTTAAAAATGGGTTTCCTCAGCAGGAAATGAAGGCAGTTCTCCTAAAATCTAGCCCACCATTCTCCTTCCGTTGACTGAGCGTCTGATCTACACAATCTGTGGTGTGGGGAAATCCTAAATTGGATGCCTTCACAAAGAAGTAAGTACAAAAGAACTCAATCTTGGATTGAAAGAAAACCAGTCAAGGAAATCTCTGAATGTTTAAGGCAAGAAAGAGTGCAGAGAAGAGCAAGAAAGATGATCAGGGGGCCGGAGGCTAAAACATACGAAGAACGGTTGCAGGAATCGGGTATGTCTAGTTTAATGAAGAAGAGGACGAGGGGTGACATGATAGCAGTCTTCCAGTATCTCAGGGGCTGCCCCAAAGAAGAGGGAGTCAAGCTATTCCCCAAAGCACCTGAAGGCAGGACAAGAAGCAATGGGTGCAAACTCATCAAGGAGAGAAGCAACCTAGAACTAAGGAGAAACTTCCTGACAGTTAGAACAATTAGCCAGTGGAACTGCTTGCCTCCAGAAATTGTGAGTGCTCCAACACTGAAGATGTTTAAGAAGAGATCGGACAGCCATTTGTCTGGAATGGTGTAGGGTTTCCTGCCTGAGCAGGGGGTTGGACTAGATGACCTCCAAGGTCCCTTCCAACTCGGTTATTCTGTTACTCTGTGGGATTCTCATCAACTGTCCCTTCAGACAGGAAGGCTCCCAGCTCTGCGTTTTATTTTATTTTCACGGCTGAACACTTCCCGCTCGTGGTTGCAATGACGCCTTGGCATTACCGTTCTGTGAAAGAGATTTCTGGTGATTGTCCCGGGAAGAGTTGATGATCTCATTTCACTCAGAGGTAAAGCAAAATTACTAAGCCTTCACTTCTGAATCGAAGGCACATCGTTCCTCTTCATGGCAGCGGGGAAATCAAAAGCAGAGCGGATGGGGAGAATTTCTGAGGGGAAAGAAAGAAAAGAAAGCAAGGTCTGAATTTCACACTCCCGTGCAAAAGAAGCATCACAGTGGCTCAGGCAGCTGAGAATTTGCCAGATTGTGACTTCCTTCCTTCCTTCCTTCCTTCCTTCCTTCCTTCCTTCCTTCCTTCCTTCCTTCCTTCCTTTCTTCCTCCCCCTCCTCCCTCCCTTCTTCCTCCCTGCCTTCCTTCCTCCCTTCCTCCTCCCTTTCTGCCTTCTTTCTTTCCTTGCCTCCCTCCCTCCTTCCTTCCTTCCTCCCTCCCTTCTTCCCTCCCTCCCTTCCTCCCTCCCTCCCTCCCTTCCTTCTTCCTTTCTTCCCTCCCTTCTTCCTCCCTGCCTCCCTCCCTGCCTTCCTCCTTCCTTTCTGCCTTCTTTCTTTCCTTGCCTCCCTCCCTGCCTCCCTCCCTCCCTCCCTTCCTTCTTTCTTCCCTCCCTTCTTCCCTCCCTGCCTCCCTCCCTTCTTCCTTTCTGCCGTCTTTCTTTCCTTGCCTCCCTCCTTCCCTTCTTCCTCCCTCCCCCACCTCCTCCCTCCCTCTCTCCCTCCCTTCTTCCTTCTTTCCTTGCCTCCCTCCCTCCTCCCTTCCTCCCTCCCTCCCTCCCCATTTTCATCTTCCTCCTCCTCCTCCCTGCCTCCCTACCTTCCTTTTTTCCTTCCTTCTTCCTTCTTACCAAGTTACATATATAATCTTACAAATGGGGGTGGTTCCGCTATCCCTCCCTGCTATAATTATTTTTGACCCATCTCCCACCGTTTATCTCCCTGCCAGTTGCAGGAAACACAAGCCTTTGCATGCTTTCACTCCCCGCTGATGCGAGGTCTCTCTTCCAGACAGATCCTCTTACAGAATTTTCCAAAAGAGCACCAGCAGAGCAAAGGCAGGCTCCAGACCCCAAATTTTTAATCCAGCCTGCAATCAAACTTTCATTATTGTGTTATGGCTCTTGTTGCCTTCAGGTTGAACCTTGACGACCTTTGCCAACAAAATCAATACCCACATAGGTTTATTATTATTATTATTATTATTATTATTATTATTATTATTATTATTATTATTATTATTATTATTATTATTATTATTATTATTACTACCTTTACTCGCTCAGGAAAACAGCTTTCTTCTGCTTCTTAAATAAAACACGAGGTGTTCTTTAAGATGTTTTCCGCAGAGGTGTGTCAAGGAATCCAGATTTTATTAGGCTCTTCGCCTGACGCAATAAAACACTGACTCTTTGCCCTGATGCTTGACATCCTTAATTTCTACATGGAGAGTATTGACGAATCAGGGCTTTAAAACCACACCGTTCCAGTAACACTGTTCTTCACACAGTGCCTTCCAACCGACCCTGTAAAATAACGCGTGGAATATATAGCGGGTAATTATTTCTTAGGTGATAGCTCCATTTCCTGATCTCTGTCCCTGCAAAAAGATAATTGCAAGACTTCCTCTTTTTTTTTTTTCTTTCCCCCAAAAGGGCTGCTAAAAACTTACCTGGATGGCTGGTGAAGACAGCGTTTGATCTTAGGAGCTTAAAGGTTTAAGGTCTTGCAGAAAAGAGGGGACAGGGTTGTTTTTTAAACTTTTTTTTCTTTTTAAAGAAAAGCAAGGGATCCATAAGCAGGTCCCATGGGCTTCTATTTCTTTACTTTTTAGATTTTTGCCAAAGTGAGAGTCTGAATCTGCTGCGGGAAAAAACAACGGCCATTTCAAAGGGGAATTTCAACCCTTGCAAAGCTGCTATACTGGCCATTAGATCTGCTGGCAATGGAGTAATTTACCCCTACGGATTGCTTGATTATGTGCCATCGAAGTGGCGTTGACTCTTAGTAGTCATCTAAAGGTTGATCGGTCCCAAATCTGGTCCTTCAGGTCTTCTAAATGGTGCCCCATCACTACCGCGATGGTCTCTATCCATCTTGCTGCTATCTTTCTTCCCTTACCTCCATCTTTCCCAGCATCAGAGCCTTCTCCAGAGAAATGGATCTTCACATCATATGTCTGAAGTAGGCTAATTGGAACCTGGACATTTGGGCCTAGAGTGAGAGCCATCGGTTGGTCTCCTGGATTTTTACCGATTACTCAACCAGATGGTGGTTAGGGAAAATAAGATGGTAACCTTAGCTGGTAGATGCACCAACATCAGACTAGACTAGACTAGACTAGGCTAGGCTAGGCTAGGCTAGGCTAGGTTAGGCTAGGCTAGGCTAACTAGACTAGACTAGACTAGACTAGACTAGACTAGACTAGACTAGACTAGACTAGACTAGACTAGGAGAAGAGAAGAGAAGAGAAGAGAAGAGAAGAGAAGAGAAGAGAAGAGAAGAGAAGAGAAGAGAAGAGAAGAGAAGAGAAGAGAAGAGAAGAGAAGAGAAGAGAAGAGAAGAGAAGAGAAGAGAAGAGTTGGAAGGGACCTTGGAGGTCTTCTAGCCCAACCCCCGGCTCAGGCAGGGAAAGCTTTACCATTTGGGAAAAATGGTTTTCCAATCTCTTCTTAAAAGACTCCAGTGCTGAAGCACCCACAACTTCAGGTGCCTGCCTTCCTCTCCGTTCCCACGTTCTCCCTCGCTGCAGATGCAAGTCCAATTAACCAAAAGCCATCTTGATCTGGCCGTGATCGCCAGCCATAGGCTCAAGGGGACAGAACGCTTTTCATGGGCTCCGCTGATTTGAAACGTCCCGTTTTGCCCCTGGAGAGAGAGACAGAGAGAGAAAAAAAAATCAGGCTTGCTGGGACAAGAAATACAGGCCACGAAAGGGTCGTGTGAAGCTGTATTCTGAACACGGCCTCCCGCTTGGCAAAGCACAATAGAGCTTGATCAATCCGGAAGGCTTTTCGAAGACCTACTCTAGGTTGTTAGATTCCACCATCCTGCCCTCATTTAAAACGTTTTTCCTTTTTTCTTTTTTTTTTTTTAAACAAAAAGGCCGATCCACTTGGCACAGAGCTCTGAGCTGCCTACGGAATAATCTTTAGAAGACGCCATGGGAAATTATATTCATCGAGCTGCAGGGAGGGGAAAATGAGGATGATCTCTCCCCCCCCCTTCCCATCACATGGTCTTCACACCCTGCCGATTCCTGGAACCGTGTTGTTATATTCTGTGTCTTTGTGTCGCTGTCTTTTTTGGCTTCGTTATCGGAGGGAAGAGATGAAGGGCCTTCCTCTATAGCCCTCTTGGCTTTGAATGGATTTATTCCAAATTAAAATGATTACAAACACCTCCCTTTGCCAGCTGGAACCCGAGCTGCCTCCCAGATTAAATGTGCAGGACTACAACTTCCATTATCCCTTGCCAGGGTGGCAGTGGGCTAGTGAACAGTTCTGCCTTTCCCGTAGATATAAATTATGTTTATTTGACTTTCTCAGGGGCCAACGTTCAGGAAGCTCGTGGCAAGGTGGAAATTGCAAAAAATAAGAAAGCCATTGTGAGAAGAATAAAAAAAAATTGGGGGGGGGCATTTCCCCCCCCCCCGAGCTGGGATTGCTCAAGAACACATAAAAAAAATGAAATCCGGACATACTGTGAGAAAGGAGATTTATTCCCCAAAGCCAAAAGTTTTGTTTTGGGGGGTAGACTACAGAGAAAATGGGTTCCAGAGACTTGGTTTTCTAGGGATTGATCCTTGCTGTGGACTTGGAGAGTGTGGTTTGTGTGTGTGCTGGTTCTGTGTGTAATGTACTGGGTCCGACGCAAGGAAGAGACGCCAGCCGGAGTACGTGTTCAGCTCTTTATTGGGGGGGAACGTACTGAAGAACAAGGGCTACCTGGCCTCCTTAAATACCTAGCCAGGTAGGCAACCAGCCAATGGGGTTGGCCCTAGGTTTCCCGCCAAAACTAGGTTTCCCGCCAAAACTGTCCAGGCCAATGCCCCCTGGTGGCTGTTGCTATGCGGCTGCCTGCATCAGGATACATAACACCGTGTGTGTGTGTCCTTCCTGTTTAGATGTGCAGATTGAGGTGTTCCTGCCCCGAGCTTTGATTCTGAGGTTCGTGTGAAATCCGGAAAGGAAGATTGCCCTCAGATATGTAGATTTCTCCCAAGGTGTGGATTTATTGTGAGGGGATCTGGTAGTTTTGTTTTGTTTTTTAATCCTGAGGGGGTTCCTGTGCTTTGTCCCAAAGGTGCTTTTTTCAAGAGGCAATTGGACTTCCTTGGTTTTTCCTTGAAGGCGTTTTGCTTCTCATCCGAAAACTAGTTCAGTTCTGACTGAATGGAGGAGGATGGAAGGATTTATATTCCTTTGCAGTCATCTGGTCGTTAATACTCTTCCTGAGAGTCGTTGAGGCCACTTGGAGGTTTATCTGTGCCCTCAGGGTCACCTGAATCAGGGTGCAGATGGGTGGTGGAACCCTTTTGGAACTGTTGAAAGGACTGTGTTGTAGACTGGAGATAGACGGTGTCCTATCCCTCCCCCTCTGTTGAGGGAGGGTTGTTCAGTTTTGACCTAGATGGCCTCTATAACTCCTCTTTCAAACCAGCGTGTCATGGTTCCGACAGATGAAACTCTTCAAAAGAACTTTGAGGCATTGTTTACCTTAAAGAATCTTTATTTTGAGTAGCATAATAACGGCACTGCATAATCGAAGCAAAAAACTGATTTCTCCTCCCCTGAGCACACAGTATCCAAGCATAATTCCCTCCTCCAATTTACAGTCATAAATCACATTCCCTAATTAGTTTGAAGCACGGGCTTCCTCTCCAGCTCTCCAGCCCGCCAATTCTTTATCAGCTCTGGGCTCAGTAACCTTGATTCTCATGCTATGTTTAGTGTTGTTATGTCTAGCTGGACTCTCATTCACATCTCCCTCCCCCTCCCATCATCATCTAACTCTAAAAGCAAAAGGTAAAAGATGGCTACAATTCCATCTGTTGTCAATGCAAAAACATCCGATGTTAGCAGTGTTGACACAGCGGTCCTCTGTCCAAAATGTGGACATTGCTATCTTCGAAAGACTGGCCTTTTGTCTTTCAAATGCAGATGGACGGCTGAATCTCGTGAGACGCTATTCTAAATGTTGAGATTGTATGTTTATTGCGAGAGTGGTCAGCAATTTGGAGAGTGGCTAAAGTGTGTGTGTGTGTGTGTGTGGCAAACCTGAGGCCTTTTAACTTCCAACACATGATTTCAATTTGATCTTGAATTGATACTGCCCTATGGTGCCACTCAAAGCCCACTGACAAATTGTGGCAAGGATAGATTTTTATAGGATATCCCTTACGGGTAGTCCTCAGCTTCCAGCAATTCATTTGGTGACCATTTCAAGTTACAACGGTACTGCGGAAAAAAAGTGACTTTTTTCACCCTGATGACCATTGCAACATCCCACAGTCACGTGATCCAAATTCAGAAACTCAGCAACCGACTCATCTTTATGGCGGTTGCAGGGTCCCAGGGTCACGTGATCTCCTTTTGCAAACTTCTGACCGGCAAACGCAATGGGGAAGGCAGTTTCACTTAACGACCGTGTTACTAGCTTAACAACTGCAGTGAATTCCATAACAAATGGAAACCTAGCAAAAGACATTTTGGGCTCGTATGCCGAGGACTATCTGCACCGCAAAGCTTCTCCTGGGTTGTATGGATTCCAGAGCCCTCGACCCAACGTGGCTGATGCATTCAGCCAAGGGGGATCCAGCCGAACTGCAGAAAATACACAAAAGGGCACGGGCTATTTTTAAGTAGGACGGATGAGAGTAATTTACATTCTGAGCATTTTGGTCGGAGGAGATGCGCCATAAATACTGGCGGAAGGGTCCCAGCACTTCCCCTCCAGTGGCTTGTAAATGACACGGTCCTAAAAAAAAAGGATGCAAATGAAATTAAAATAAATAGCAAGAGAAAGAGAGCGAGGATAATCAAGACAAAAGCAAGGTTTGGATGTGTGTGTGCAAATTAAGCAAGCAGGAAGGGTGGGCATGCCTATTTACATACTTAAATATTGTCTTGATTAAGTCTAATGAACCTATTCTTACTGGGGTATTTGGTGCTGCGAAGCAGTGTTGGGTATTAGCTCATGAATATTCAGATTTGGTTCTCAATTAGTTGACCAGCTCAAAGGTTATGGTAGCATTCATTTTTCTCAATTACGCATCTTGGGGGCTGAAAGAGAGTAACCCATTTGAGATTCAAGAGAAGAATATTAGCTCTCATCCACAGGGCCATTAGAACATCTGAACATAGACGAGCAACAAAGATGATCAGGGGACTGGAGGCTAAAACATACGAAGAACAGTTACAGAATTGGGTATGTCTAGTTTAATGAAGAGAAGGACGAGGGGCGACATGATAGCTGTCTTCCAATATTTGAGGGGCTGCCACAAAGAAGAGGGAGTCAAGCTATTCCCCAAAGCGCCCGAAGGCAGGACAAGAAGCAACGGATGGAAACTCATCAAGGAGAGAAACAATCTAGAATTAAGGAGGAATTTCCTGACAGAATAATCAGTGGAATAACTTCCCTCCAAAAGTTGTGGATGCTCCATCACAGGAGGTTTTTAAGAAAAGATTGGACAAAGATTTGTCCAGAATGGTATAAGGTCTCCTACTTGAGCGGGGGGTTGGACTAGAAGACCTCCAAGGTCCCTTTCAACTCTTATTCTGCACATGAATAAGGTATCTTTCCAAAACCACAGCTAAAACAAACCATTACGTATTGTAGAAACCTATGGTCTAATCATGGATCCATTTAGCTAAATAGCTGGGCCGGTGACCCAGATTCTTCCTTATTTGCAAATGCTGGAATATAATCTGGGACGTTCTATTGACTAAGAATTCTCTCTACTCTTCAATTATCAGCAAACCTCACTGAGATAATCCTCATTGGTCTCATAGATAAGCGATATTTTTTTCCTGACTTATTTATCACGGCTTGATACAAGGAGTAAAAAACAAATGACATAAGTAGATTCAACCAAACCTAGTTAAAAGAAATAGTTCTGTTACTTGTTAGTTGCATTCATACAACCTGTAGTGTTGACTGAATTAATTGATTTCTGGATTAGCTTCCTACGGTACTCTAGATTATTGTATTTTTATGTACTCATTGTTTGTCCCTGTTAATACAGTCTCTAAGTCTCTGGCAGCTTAAAAAATGGATTAACCAATCAATCAATCCTTATTCTGAGAAAACCAGACAGTTATAATGGGGCATTCCAATTAAAAGTTTGCTTACCTTTTTTAAAAAAGGTAAGTTAGGTGGGAACGGAGCTGGGGGCAGTGGCGTCCACCTCTACCAACTAATCGATCGGTTGTACCCACCAGGGGAAACCATTTTGTGAGAGCACCCGTAAGTTGTTCTCATATTCACCAGCTGTTGAGCAATGCTTGGCTGGAGAATGAGCTGGCTGCAATTCTGCCTGCTTCTCTGCCTCCTTTGGGTTTTTACGCTGATGGATCGTGCTCTCCAAATGTGCAACTTCCAGATGGTAGCAAGAAAAATCAAAGGTTACACCGTATTGACCAGTGGCTAGTTAATTACCTTGCAAATGAGTTAGAGAAGGCTTTTAAGTAGTTAAGTCTATCGCTGGCACCTCTGAATTATTGACCCAAATAATAGCAATTAGAGGAAAGGCAAAGGATGTTCGATCCAATTGTAATTAAGATCAACCAGGTGAGGAACTCTGAGAGCAAAATCAAACCTGTAATCTACTACTAACTGGAGGGGTGATTAATTATGAGAGGAGGATAGGGAGGAAAAATGGATTCTGTTGGTCCTGTTTTGGTCCAAGTTCCTCTCAAAGGTTTAAGAAAAGGGCTCTTTGGCTGAACTTCTCCGGCACTAGAAGGCAGGACAAGAAATAATGGATGGAAGCTTGTTAAAGGAAGATTCAACTTAGAGCTAAGGAGAAATTTCCTGACAGTGAACTGATCAGTGAAAGAACTTGCCTTCAGAAGTTGCGAGTTCTCCTACCCTGGAAGTTTTTAAGAAGAGATTAGACAGCTATTTCTTTGCTGTTCGAGCAGGGTTGTTGGTCTACAAGACCTCCAAGGTCCCTTCCAAACATTTATAATAATAATAATAAAGTTGGAAGGGACCTTGGAGGTCATCTAGTCCAACCCCCTGCTCAGGCAGGAAACCCTATACCATTTCAGACAAATGCTCATCCAGTCTCTTCTTAAACGCTTCCAGTGTTGGAGCATTCACAGCTTCTGGAGGCAGGTTGTTCCACTGGTTAATTGTTCTCACTGTCAGGAAGTTTCTCCTTAGTTTTAGGTTGCTTCTCTCTTTGGTTAGTTTCCATCCGTTGCTTCTTCTCCTGCCTTCAGGGGCTTTGGAGAATAGCTTGACTCCCTCTTCTTTGGGGCAGCCCCTCAAATATTGGAAGGCTGCTATCACGTCACCCCTAGTCCTTCTTTTCATTAGACTAGACATACCCAATTCCAGCAACCGTTCCCTATATGTTTTAGCCTCCAGTCCCCCGATCCTCTTTGTTGCTCTTCTCTGTACTCTTTCTAGAGTCTCAACATCTTTTTTACATCGTGGTGACCAAAACTGGATGCAGTATTCCAAGTGTGGCCTTACCAAGGCATTGTAAAGTGCCTTGGTAATAAGCAGGCATATACATAGAATGAAGGCTACTGCTAAGCTTGTAAGCCGCCCTGAGTCTTCGGAGAAGGGCGGGATATAAATGGAATTAAAATTAAATTAAAAAAAATTAAATATTAATACTTCACGTGATCTTGATTCTGTCCCTCTGTTAATGCAGCCTAGCACTGTGTTGGCTTTTTTGGCAGCTGCAGCACACGGCTAGCTCGTATTTAATTTTATTCTATGTTCTAAGAAACGTTCACACTACATGGACTCTGGCTTTCATTTTGCTTTAGTTGATGGAGGAAAAGGAGGAAGAAGGAGAAAAGAATTATTGAAAGGTAGCGAAAGGAACTTTTGGGAGAAGGCTGAAGAGAGAAAAGAGATCAAGGTAACGGTTGGTAAAAAGAGAACAGAATGATACATGGCTAATGCCTCCTTAAGTAACACCAGCTGCCTGCAATTAGTGCAGGTTCGAGTCCCACCAGGCTCAAGGTTGACTCAGCCTTCCATCCTTCCGAGGTAGGTAAAATGAGGACCCAGATTGTTGGGGGCAATTAAGCTGACTTTGTAATAATGCCGCTTGGGGGGGGGGGCGAAAGCCCTAACAAGCAGGCATATACATAGAATGAAGGCTACTGCTAAGCTTGTAAGCTGCCCTGAGTCTTCGGAGAAGGGCGGGATATAAATGGAATTAAAATAAAAAATAAAATAAATAAAAATAAATCGTGTGTATCCCAAGCAGCTTTTTGTTGTGATTTACTTTTAAGCTCATATTAATCCAATAAATAATGACAAAGCTGGTTAATCATCTTTTCATGGAGGGCTAAGTCAAAGGAATAGGATGGATTGCAAGCTTCTCCAGATCAGCTAGGAATCTAGACTCTAGAGAATCTCCAGAAGAGACTCCAAGGGCTCTCTTAAAACCAGAACATCAAATGCCGTAGCATAGACTGTTTGTAGCCCAGAAGGAAATGGTACACCCACCCAGACCTTTCTTCCCAATTCAATTTATCAAAATCAATTGGACTGGTTTTATGGCACAAGGGAAAAAGGACCCCAGCTTTGGATTAAACAAATGTGGCAGGCCAACAATTTGGTCCTCCAGCCTTTGTGTGTCCCCCTTACATCATCCAGAATCTGCCACTTAGAGAACGGAGAATCTGCGGGGTCCTTGGTGCTCTCTGTGCCTGGTGGTTTTCTTGAAGATGTTTCATTACCCAACCGGGTAACCTCATGAGTTCCAAACCCTTTTCTCTTCTGTAAGTGATGTTACCTAGTTGGGTCTTGAAACGTCTGCAAGAAAACAAATAAACTCGGAGAGCACCAAGGACCCCACAGTCATTGTCATCCTCCTCCTCCTTCTCCACCACCAGCACTGGCACCACCACAACTCCACAAACCCTGCTCCACTCTAGCACTGATGATGTTATCTAGTTGGGCCATGAAACATCTGCAAGGAAACACCAAGTTCAGAGAGCACCAAGGACCCTACCGTCCTTCCTTCCTTCTCCTCCTCCTCCTCCTCCTCTCCACAAACCCCTCTCCCTTCTAGCACCGATGATGTTACCTAGTTGGGTCATGAAACGTCTGCAAGGAAACCACCAAGCTCAGAGAGCACCAAGAACCCTACAGTCCTTCCTTCCTCCTCCTCCTTCTCTTCCTCCTCTTCCTCTCCACAAACCCCCCTCCCTTCTAGCACTGATGATGTTACCTAGTTGGGTCATGAAACGTCTGCAAGAAAACCACCAAGCTCAGAGAGCACCAAGGACCCCACAGTCCTTCCTTCCTTCCTCCCTTCCTTCCTTCCTTCCTCCCTCCCTCCCTCCCTCCCTCCCCTCCCCTCCCTCCCTCCCCTCCCCTCCACTCCCTTCTAGCACTGATGATGTTCCCTTAGTTGGGTCATGAAACGTCTGCAAGAAAACCACCAAGCTCAGAGAGCACCAAGGACCCCAGAGTCGTCATTGTGATGTCCTCCTCCTCCTCCTCCTCCTCCTCCTCCTCCTCCTCCTCCTCTCCCTCCTCCTCCTCCTCCTCCTCCCCCTCCTCCTCCTCCTCCTCCCCATCCCTGCAAACCCTGCTCCCTTCTAGCACTGATGATGTTACCTAGTTGGGTCATGAAACGTCTGCCAGAAAACCACCAAGCTCAGAGAGCAACAAGGACCCCCACAGTATGTCCTTCCTTCCTTCCTTCCTTCCTTCCTTCCTTCCTTCCTTCCTTCCTTCCTTCCTTCCTCCCTCCCTCCCTCCCTCCCTCCCTCCCTCCTCCTTGGTAGTCTCTGAGCTTGGTGGTTTTCTAGCAGACGTTCCATTACCCAACTAGGTAACCTCATCAGTGCCAAACCCCTTTCTCTTCTATAACTGATGTTGCCCAGTTGGGTAATGAAACATCTGCAAGAAAGCCACCAAGCTCAGTGAGCACCAAGGACCCCTGAATTCAACCCGTGAGCTGCATTTTTTTTCCCCTGAAAGGATCCACCTGTCGAGATAAAACAGGCATTATCTCGCCTTTCATAAAGGTGTGTGGTGAGTCCATTTCTTTTTTGCTATCCCCCCCCGACCCATTTTTCTGCATTGGGGCTCTGAAGCCCTCCAGAGCGGTTTGACCAACAGCCCTTCTGTCCTGGAGGCTCAGCCAGTCACCAGCCCTGGTTTCACCATCAACGAACCCTTTGCAAATGGCCTTATCATGGTTCATCTCCCGCTGTGATAAATTTAGCCTTTCTAGTTCCCTGGTGTGGTAAGCATTTAGGAAAAATAAAATAATAAAAGGGTCCTTTTTTTTTTAAAGAGCACTCTCAAGACTATTAAACACAAGACTTATCTCTTACTTGCTAAACCAAAATGGAATGTTTAACCAGCAAATGATTATTTTGACTGCATCCATCTCTGTGCATTGACATTCTAATGTTGCTTTAGGGGTAAGCCTGTCAATTATTTTAGAAAAAGTAATTCCTTGTCTTCCGAGAGGAATAAAAACTCTAATAAAGAATATTTATAGAGCGGCATTTTTTTTATTTTATTTTTATTTTTTTGGTCTCCAGCAGTGGCTGCTTCAGACATCTGCGGTTGCTCCTTACTGTAACTAAGAACGGCGTTTCCTAAAACACTTGCAATTCATTTTCGGAGATGCGCTGACAATTAACTTTTGCCAACGTACCACTTAGATGGCAGTGAAAAATTATGGTTACATCACTCTTTCTCCTCTTCTCTACCATCAGCAAAAGGACAAGCAGCCAAGTTTGCAGAACAGTGGAATTTGCATTAATTTAGAAAGCAGAATCTCATTAGAAAGGATAGAATCACTCACATTTATTTTTTTTGTTTGGACCTGATTCGTTGACAGCCAAAGAGAGATTTTCTAAGCAGCAGGACAAAAATTCCACTTGGTGAGTTTGTGTTTCTCTCTCTCTCTCCGTCCATCCGTCTGTCTGTCCATCTAATACCATCCTAATGCAGAACACGACGGTGTGTTCCTTCAAACAGAGGGGATGGAAAGAGAAAGGAGAAAGGAAAGAGAAGTAAAGCGAAGGATAATGGTATAAGGTTTCCTGCCTGGGGTTGGACTAGATGACCTCCAAGGTCCCTTCCAACTTATTATTATTATTGTTATTGTTGTTATTGAGATATGTTGAAACCGCTTGCAACTCTACATGCTGGTCTACATGGAGAAGAAAACAGATCAAGAAAGTTGGTGGATCTATCAATCTGTCTGTCTATCGTCTATCTATATCTATCAATCTACTATCATCTATATCTATCATCTATATATCTATCAATCTACTATCTTTCTATCCATATTTTCTATATTCTATCATCTCTCCATCTATCTTCTATCTTTCATCTATCTTCTATCTTTCATCTATCTTCTATCTATGTAGCTATATCATCTAGCTATCAATATATAAATATAGATGCTTCAATACACACACACACACACACACACACACACACACACACACCTGCCAAGGATCCAGTGCTTTTGTGACTCTTTTGAATCTGTGGCAATCTAATGGGGTATAATTTTAAAAAGAGTTGGGATAAAATCGGATGGAAATTTGCGCTTGTCCAGACTTTGCAGTGTTCGTCCCTTCCAGAAAGAGGAAGAGAGCTGTTTATGAAGCGTGCATTCTCTGTCCAAGAGCCAGTGATCAACTACTTGTTCCAAATGAGCTGATAGTTATTTACTCATCAGTTTATTAATAGAAGGAAATAATTCACAAAGTTCACCATTTTACTTCATGTCTCGGAGATGTTAAAATTACCTTGCAGCGAGGGGGGGAGGGGAAGGGCCCCTGTGATAAATGGGACTGCATTTTTTTTAAAAAAGGAAGAAATATATGGGTAATTAACCATTCCTTTAAAAGCAACTAATGAGGACAGCTAATGGCCCATCCTATTGTGGAGAATGCTAATATATATACTGTATATATATATATATTTAAAAAGAGACAACCGCTTTTAGGAAAATGCTGGGTTGCAGAAAATTAAATTGATGGCTGGCATCAGCAGTGCAATAAGCTAGCAAAAGCTTTTTTTTTTTTTGTAAATGCCATAGGATTCTAGATGCTATGATTTTGTAGTCCCAATCATTCTAAACTCCCAATGTCCTGATTTGATTTTAATGAAGGCAGTCATACAGTATGTGTTTTATAAGGGCAAACTTTTACCAAGCTTAAGAAGAAACTTCTAAATTTTCTTGTTCGTGACATAGAATGCAGTGATGAAGAAGACAAATATAAGCTCCTGGAGAACTATACAATCTCTTCCTAACCAACATGCCAAAGCTATACTATTATCCCAGGATCACAACAAGCTAATCTACCTCTCCTTGCCAGTCGTGCGTGCATCAGAATATTGATCACGGGAAATCCCTGAAAAAGAGATTTGTTTGCTTGCTTTATTCAGCTGGTGTATTATTTTGATCTAACCCTATAAGGAAAAAATTATTGGCAGTAGAACAATTATCCAGTGGAACAACCTGCCTCCAGAAGCTGTGAATGCTCCAACACTGGAAATTTTAAAGAAGAGACTGTACAGCCATTTGTCTGAAATGGTATACGGTTTCCTGCTTGAGCAGAGGGCTGGACTAGAAGACCTCCAAGTTCCCTTATAAGGGAAGTCTTTAAGTGGGTTTTGAAACAAGAGACAGATGTTTGGGAAATAAACCCCTGAGATTTCATCTCCTAGCCTAGCCTATGGCATCCCAACGGTTTGTAAATGTCACATTTGTTTTACGCAGACAGCAGTGGGTTTGGCTGGCCTATCTGTGACTAAATGAAGAAAAATGGGCGCCTTTCCTTACTCACACGGGAAACGAGATGCCAGCGTTGCAAAGCAAGGCTTACATTAAAAGAAGGACAATTCAGCCTGCACATTTTCCCCATTAAATCCATACTTTGAAAACATTAGCTGCAGATAAGATGTTTGACAGGGCCCTAAATTCTAGGTACAGGATTTCCTGATAACTGTATGCACAGAAACAACAAAAAAGGGAGAATAAATTGGACTCGTACTTTCTTTTTAAAACACACACACACACACACACACACAGGGGGGGGGGGAGAGAGAATCTCCCTGCCTAATCTGTATATCAGAGAGAAGGGTTTTTTTTTCCCCAGCAAGGAAATTTCATGCTTGAAAGCAACAGGATCTTGAAAGGGATCAGATCAAACTGTAAAAAATTAAAATAATGGACCAGCTTTTTTTAAAAAAAAAAGAAGGCAAAATGATGGGGAAAATAAAACGCTCGCCCAAACTCTCCAAGTCTGTTGTGAAAATGATCCAGGGGAATTTTTGTTTGTTTTTGTTCATTTTTGTTCATTTTAAGTGTTCCAGGGAGAGAAAGGCAGAGCAGGTATTAAAATATACAAACTCTTTATATGAATGAGAACTGTAAAATAGGCACGTACAATGTTTTCCAATAAGCATCCCGGGGTCATGCAGTCACCACTGGTGACCTTCCCAGCTCTCTTCGGACTAACAAAGTCAACAAGGGGAAAGCTGGATTCATTTAACAATCCCACGATTGGCTTAATTGCAGGGATTCACAAAATCAGGCATGACTCAACCTTGCCTAGCAACGGAAACTGTGGTTGTAAGTTGAGGGCTACCTGTGTTGTCCAAAGGAGCAGTTCTAGTTACAGCATTAGAGGTTCAGTCAAATGTTAACCATATAAGGCAGGGGTCTTCAAACTTGGCCCTTTTATGACTTGTGGACTTCAGCTCCCAGAATTCCTCAGCCATATGTATGTATGTGTGTATGTATATCAGTGGAGCTGCAGAAGAAAGATGCACACATGCAGCTGGATGTATATTATTGTGTATAGAGCCAGGGCAGTGTTTTGCAAACTTGTCAGATGTGGGGGACTTCAACTCCCAAGTAATTCTGGGAGTTGAAAGCCATCCACCTTAAAGTGGGCAAGTTTGAAAAAGACTGCTCTAAGGTTACCAGATCTGGACTGCAAAAACAATGCTAGGCCACTAGAGGGCGCCAAATGTAGTTTGCTGCCCTCTAGTGGCTTCTGAAGGGATGCGGTGGCTCAGTGGGTTAGGACGCTGAGCTTATCGATCAGAAGGTCGGCAGTTTGGCGGGTTGAATCCCGAGTGAGCGCCTGTTACTGCCAACCTAGCAGTAACAGAGTGAGCGCCTGTTACTGCCAACCTAGCAGTTCGAAAGCACGTAAAAATGCAAGTAGAAAAATAGGGACCACTATGGTGGGAAGGTAACAGCGTTCCGTGCACCTTTGGCATCTAGTCATGCCGGCCACATGACCACGGAGACGTCTTTGGACAAGCGCTGGCTCTTCGGCTTTGAAACGGAGATGAGCACCGGCCCCCAGAGTTGGAAATGACTAGCACGCATGTGCGGGGGAACCTTTACCTTTTAGTGGCTTTTTATTCTTTTGCAGCCCGGAGCTGGTAACCTTAGTATGGTATAAGCCCTAATACATGGTAATATGTAGATATATAAACCTATACCATACTGTATATTACGGAATATGCCTATTACTGTACGTCCCTGTGTAGATTAACACAGTTGCATACCGTCATCTAGGCTAAGATCTATTGGGGCTTTCCTAATAGATCTTAGCTTATATTGCTCTATGTATCTGTCACATTGGCACAATATTGGAGAAGGAAAAATGTCCAATCCATATAGGATTTGAAGATTAAAATGAAAGAATAGACAGCAATGGAAAAACCGTCTGAATATATTCACAGCAGAGGTCTAGCACAATTCACACAGAGGTGGTTTCCTTACACCAGACATGTCAAACACAAGGCCCGGGGGCCAGATCCGGCCCGCGAAGTGGTTTCATGTGGCCCGCGAAGCCATCCTGGAAACAGTGAGGGAACGGCCCCCACTGCATTGGCCTTGGCCCAGAGACCCTCCTTCTGCCAGAGACCCCCAGATCTGTCCCACTCCTGCCCAGGCCCCCATAGGCAGCCTTGATGCGAACGATGTAGAGCTGGCCACGCCCATCCAGTAGGCCATACGCACTCTAGCCATGCCCACCCAGTAGGCCACGCCCACCCTGGCCACACCCACCCGGCCCCCTGAGGGCAACCGCAATGCTGATGCGGCCCTCAATGAAATTGAGTTTGACACCCCTGCCTTACACGAAACATATCAAAGTCTTGGTGTGTGAGGTAAATGCCTGGCTGAGGCAGAGACATTTTCTCAAAACAATATAATCGCACTTAATTGGGATGGGAGGGGAAATTCTATCCTTTTACTATAGGAGTTTGGCTTGGAGTTTGCCAGAGCTGGTTTCGTTTTCATACGTGCTGAAAGGATAGACGCAATAAAGATTTACGTGAAGAGATCGGAATGTTCTGAAGATGTTTGCTTGGCTGGGAACCATGACAATAATCTTGGTTAAAATAAAAATAAAAATCATCTCCCAGGAGTTTCTTTTTCTGTCTGTGCACTCGTTTTCTTCTTCCTTCGTCCCTTTCAAGAATTGTTGCTTTGTGCCTTGCTGGCTCACAGCTTGCCATGTCTTTATTGGTAATCATCCTCTGCAAAGCTGGTCTGCTGCTTTTAACAAGAAGGCCCGCTAACGACTCCTGGGAACTGATTATCTACAACCGCTTCTTCACCAGCGGAATCGCAACAGGATGGGGCTGTTCAGGAAATGCACAGATTTCTTTCTTTCTTCTCTGCTTTTCTTTTTTTTTCCTGGCAAACAAGAGGAAAAAAAAATTCAGTCCAAACTGCTGTGAGCTCATGGGTCTCCTCGGGAAGGATACGGTAGGTAGTGGAATCTGAGATTATTGGGTTGGCTAAACAACATACGAAGAACGGTTGCAGGAATTGAATGAAAAGAAGGACCAGGGCTGACATGATAGCAGCCTTCCGATATTTGAAGGGCTGCCCCAAAGAAGAGGGGGTCAAGCTATTCTCCAAAGCACCAGAAGGCAGGACAGGAAGCAACGGATGGAAACTCATCAAGGAGCAGAAGCAACCTAGAACTAAGGAGAAATTTATTAATTAATCAGTGGAACAACTTGCCTCCAGAAGTTGTGGGTCTTCTATCACTGGAGATTTTTATGAAGAGATTAGACAGCCATTTGTCTGAAATGGTAGAGTCTCCTGCTTGAGCAGGGGGTTGGACTAGATGACCTCCAAGGTCCCTTCCAATTCTGTTTTTCTGTTATTCTGTCTGTAAGGGCAGAAATTGACCCGGGTTTGAGCTAGAATGACTTAAACACCCCAGGTGCTAGCAAAATTTAAGACCAAGAAAACTTAAAATTCCTCTCCTCCCAACCTACCCTTGGTCAGAAAAAGAGCCATGTCCCCCCCTTTCCTTGTAAGAACTTCAAGAGTTGACCTAAAACAGCTTTGAAACCATCAATCATTCATTCTCTTCATAGACATTTTAGCAAACAATTGGTGGGTGGAGAAGGTGAGCTGGGCTGGAAGAAGTGGCAGTACTTTGAGTCCATCTTTTGTACGGAAGGGATGCGGTGGCTCAGTGGGTTAGGATGCTGAGCTTGTCGATCAGAAGGTTGGCAGTTTGGCGGGTCGAATCCCGAGTGCCGTGTAACAGAGTGAGTGCCTGTTACTCGTCCCAGCTTCTGCCAACCTAGCAGTTCGAAAGCACGTAAAAATGCAAGTAGAAAAATAGGGACCACTCCGGTGGGAAGGTAATAGCGTTCCGTGCGCCTTTGGCATCTAGTCATGCCAGCCACGTGACCACGGAGACGTCCTCGGACAAGCACTGGCTCTTCGGCTTTGAAACAGAGATGAGCACCGGCCCCTAGAGTCGGAAACGACTAGCACGCATGTGCGGGGGAACCTTTACCTTTATCTTTTTGTACGGAAATAATAACCGTAATAAGCAATTTACAAGAAAGGATATTCAGACTGAGGATTATGGACTGTATTAGCTGTCAGCTGATGGCCTGGGCAGACACACAAAGTGATGAAGTCTCCTTTGCTAGAAAACCTCAGACAAAGGGTAGATGGTCACCTGCCAGACGTGGACTCATCTCTGTGTTTCTTAAAGTGTGGTCCTAAGCTAGACCCTCTCAGGGGTCCACAAAATGATGAGTAGTAGTAGTGGCAGTGAATGCTTCAATTTTAATTTTTAATATGGTACATACTGTCAAACAACCCTAACCAACAACAGTTCTATTGAGGTTCTCCAGAATTTGTTAAAGTGGGAAGAGGTCCTAAGAGGTCCTAAAACCATTGAAGAAACACTACTCCAGTGTAGCATTTTTTGACCTCAATATCTTCGAGATCTGTGGACATCAACAACCAGAATTCCCCAGGAGGGCTGAGGAATTCTGGGAATTGAAGTCCACTTCTTTTAAAGATGCCCACGTCGAGAAACAGTGCTCTGATGGCTCCTGCCTTCAGCTGGGGTGGCCAAACTGGATCTCTAAAGCTCCTGCTGTGATTCTACGATTCATAAGAGTATGAACTGTGTCAATAAAAGTAATTTCACCCTTGGGTTAATGTTCTAGCCAGCCAGCCATTCAATTCTCCCCTGATCTGGCTTGTGGACCAATTCAAGTGTGACTCATTCATATTCAAGTTGGTAGAGGGTCTTCTGTAGAAAGGAAGAATATTTCTTTCACAGGGATATATACAAATTATTTGGAGGCCCTGAAAGTTATACGTTTTCCGGAATGTCGCCCTAGGATGCCATCAGGAAATGCTTGTCCGTCCATTAGCTGACCAAAGAGAGAAGCAACCTGCAATTAAGGAGAAACTTCCCGACAGTGAGGACAATCAACCAGTGGAACTGCTTGCCTTCAGAAATCGTGGGCGCTCCATCACTGGAGGTTTTTAAGAAGAGACCTAGACAATCACCTGTCTGAGATGGTGAAGGTCCTCCTGCTTGAGCAAGGGGCTGGACTAGAAGACCTCCAAGGTCCCTTCCAGCTCTTATTCTATTCGAATTCATTCGGATGTTGTCAGAATCCATTTATATCCCATTCATAAAATCCTATATGTATGTTCTAAAACTCTTACAACCCCACTGGATTCTGACATTTTTCCAAGGAGGAGAAGATGTTAATAGGCGCAAGGATGTTTATTCAGACTGCCAGGAGGCTGTCTTCGAAGACCAGAGGGAGAACCTTTGAAGTAAAACAACAAAGGAAGGGGGGGGGAGAAGAGATCTGGTTTGTATCTCCGATTTAAATCTCTAAAGGAAGGGAGTAATTGTCGTAAAGTCATGAGAGTTCCCTCTTTCCCATGGAAGGATTTGACACCTGAATTTGAATTGATCCGGGACAAACCAGATGGCTTGAAGGGAGGGGGTTCGACCGGGGACTCTTTAAAAAGTACCAAACTGTAACACAGTTTCAGATCCTGTCTAGTGTTTCCATCTCCAAACATGTTTTAGTAAAAGCTCCTTTGGGACAATTTCTGGTTCAAGAGTTCTTTCTTTCCTAAGATGTGGATTGGGGTGGGTCCTGACAGATGTCTTATTTCCTTGTTAAGACAAGGTCCCTGGGTGGGTGGGGCTGGTCTGGGTTTGCGTGCCTAGTAAAATTCCATTGGGAAGGGTGAAGGAGGTTAACAACGTTTAGCTCGTTTAGCTCGGAGGGAGATAAAATTATCAGCGGAACTTTAGAAGGGGAGGGGGAAGATAAAGGTAAAGGTAAAGGTAAAGGTTCCCCCGCACATGCGTGCTAGTCATTTCCAACTCTAGGGGCCGGTGCTCATCTCCATTTCAAAGCCGAAGAGCCAGCGCTTGTCCGAGGACATCTCCGTGGTCATGTGGCCGGCATGACTAGACGCCAAAGGGGCACGGAACGCTGTTACCTTCCCACCGTAGTGGTCCCTATTTTTCTACTTGCATTTTTACGTGCTTTCGAACTGCTAGGTTGGCAGAAGGATTTCAAGGAAAGGGGCTTGGAGCATGCCACCTCCATCTCACTGAGTGGGGGAACAGGCAGATATTCTTAGGGAGAGTCAGTCCCATGTCTTATCAGTGAGAATTGTCCCAAAGGTCCTTCCCCCACCACCACCGGCCAAAAAAAAAAAAAGGCAACTGGACTTTGTTTTTCCTTGAAGACATTTCGCTTCTCATCCAAGAAGCTTCTTCAGTTCTTCATCACTTTCAGTCAGAACCGAGGAAACATCTTGGATGAGAAGCAAAATGTCTCCAAGGAAAAACAAAGAAAGTCCGGTTGCCTTTTGGGGGGGAAAAAAAAAAGCAAAAAAGCAGCTTTGGGACAACTGTGATCTGGAAGACTGAGAATCTCCATATAGACAGTCAGTGAGAATTATTAATCAGTGGAACGGCTTTGCCTTCGGAAATTGTGGGTGCTCCATCACTGGGGGGGGGGGGTTAATTTAGAGATTGGACAGCCATTTGTCTGGAATGATGTAAAGTCTCTTACTTGAGCCGGGGGGGGTGAATTAGAAGACCTCCAAGGTCCCTTCCAACTCTGTTATTCTGTATTCTGCATTTATTCTGCATCCTCTATCCCCTATTTATTCCCTATTCTGCATTCTCTATTCTTTCTTTATTCTGTATCCTCTATTTTCTATTTATTCTCTATTCTGCATTCTCTATTCATTCTCTGTTCTGTATTTATTCTGTATTCTCTATCCCCTATTTATTCCCTATTCTGTATTCTCTATTCTTTCTTTATTCTGTATCCTCTATTTTCTATTTATTCTCTATTCTGCATTCTCTATTCATTCTCTGTTCTGTATTTATTCTGCATCCTCTATTCTCCATTTATTCTCTATTCTGTATTCTCTGTTCTCTATTCTCTATTTATTCTGCATTCTCTATACATTCTGAATTCTGTATGTATTCTGTATTTATTCTCTATCCTGTATTCTGCATCCTCTATTCTCCATTTATTCTCTATTCTGTATTCTCTGTTCTCTATTCCTTATTTATCCTGTAGTCTCTATTCATTCTGTATTCTGTATTTATTCTGCATCCTGCATTCCATATGTATGCCTTTAAAGATGACAACGGACACCTTGAGTTGCACTCAAGAGCCACTTCTGCTCATGCAGTAGAGGTGTCACATGGGCGAATTTACAAACACTCAATACAGGGCTGTCCTTGACTTATAACCATGCATTTAGCATCTGTTTGAAGTTACAACCATGCTGAAAAAGGGAACTTATAGCTGCTCCTTGCAATCACTTAGTCTGCCTGGATTCTTGGCTACATTCCTAAAAACATGAGTTTCAAGTGGATGAAAAAAAAATCAGTTCTGTCTTTTTTTTTCCTCTACAAAAACAAAACAAAAAAAATCCCCACTGCCAAGCTTCCTTGTTTGCAATCAACAGACGTGCTTGCGCTTCGTTGGTGAGGCATTCCAAAGAAGTGAAAACTTCAGAGCAAATGACTTTTGGGGCATTTGCCAATATTTTCATCTTAGCTTAACAGGGGATTTGAATGATTATTAAGCTGCTGTTTCACACAGATAGCCAAGTGCGCAGAAATTTGATTAGTCCAAGCTTCTAACTGGATACCCAGGAACAGGAATCTCGGTGGACTAATTCCATTAAGAGCAGAACAATCCATCTTTGAAGGCTCCTCGTGAATACCAAGAGAAGACTGGATCACTACAGGAGCTGTGAGAGCTGGCAACACACGCACAACACACACACATACATAGGCACACGCCATGACTTGTCGACGTTATTTTGTGCAGGTAAAATTAGAACATGGTTTAGGGTATGTTTGCATTTTCAACTGGCAAGAGTTTCAATAATCTTTTTTCAAACTCTTAACTGCAAGTTTGATAGCCTCCCTCCCTCCCATTGTCCTTCCTTCCTTCCTTCCTTCCTTCCTTCCTTCCTTCCTTCCTTCCTTCCTTCCTTCCTTCCTTCTCATTGTTTTTCTCTCCTCTTCTTCTCTTCTCTCCTCTCTTTTCTGACCCCTGCAGGCTTTTCTGTCAAGAGAGAAGATGTGCACAGCTTTTCTTTCTTCATTTGGACACCCAAAAGCCAAACTACAACCCGAGTCTCTTTTGCATCTTGGCACATTAAAACCGAATGTGAACACTGCTGGAAGCTGCTTTGCAATAACCACGGTTCGGCGACAGCTGGCAAAACAGCGTGCAAACTCATCTAACCAGGTTGTACTTGGGAGAAACAGACAGATTGGACTGTGGCAACTGCATTGGCCAAGGCAAAAAAACAAACTAACAAAATAGATTGGCTTTGTGGTTTGGGGAAAATTCTCCCTCCCCGCTTAAAAAATGCTGCAAACCAAGTCCTCTCTCCCAGCAGGTGTATGGTGGCCTTTGAAGTCATTAACATGGCTCAAAAGATAATTAGGCTTTGGCAAGCCAACAGAATTTGATTCATCGAACTGAACCCTATTCCTTTATTGCAAAATATTAACTGCTGGCGGATTCTGCCTTGCCTGGCTGAGCTTCGGGACAGGACACGGGCAGTCCTTGACTTACGACACTGCTAAGGCCAGAATTGATACGGCGAAGTGAGAAATTTGTTTATTTATTTTATTTATTTTAATTCCATTTATATCCCGCCCTTCTCCGAAGACTCAGGGCGGCTTACAAGCTTAGCAGTAGCCTTCATTCTATGTATATGCCTGCTTATTAGGGCTTTCACACACACACCAAGCGGCATTATTACAAAGTCAGCTTAATTGCCCCCAACAATCTGGGTCCTCATTTTACCTACCTCGGAAGGATGGAAGGCTGAGTCAACCTTGAGCCTGGTGGGACTCGAACCTGCACTAATGGCAGGCAGCTGGTGTTACTTAAGGAGGCATTAGCCCACTGCTCCACCGAGGCTCTGTTATGTGAGTTTTGTCCCATTTTATGACCTTTCTTGCCGCAGACGCTAATTGTTGTAATTGTTCAGTTAGTCACACGTTGGTTGGCTTCTCCGTTGCCTTTGCTCGTCAGAGGGGGGATCGCATGACCTCCCGGGACACTGCAGCCGTCGTAAATACGGGTCAATTGCCAGGTGTCTGAATTTGGATCACGTGATCACGGGGATGCTGCAGCGGTCGCAAGTCTGAAAAACTTAAGTCATTTTTTTTCCCCAGTGCTGTTGTGACTTCAAACAGTCACTGAATGAGCTGCTGTAAGTCAAGGATTACCCATATCTGAGATTTTTTTTTTCTTATCCAGATGGGAGAAAGTTCACATGTGTTGCGGGGGGGGGGGGGGCTGGGAAACAGGAGGGGGAGAAAAGGAAGCAGTGACAGGTTTTATTTCCTTGGGCTACAAGATCACTGCAGATGGCAACTGTAACCATGAACTTCAAAGACGGTTACTCCATGGGAGGAAAGCTATGGCAAACCTAGACCTCATATTAAGCAGCAGAGATATCACCTTGCCGACGAAGGTCCATCTATGGATGGACGGAGTCCTTTGAGGAAGTCTTCAGAGTGGAAAAAAAGGGAATTATTGATATTAGAAGCCCTTTTTCAACCCTGGGAAGAAGAGAAGAAAAGGAGAAAAAGTGAGAGACAGGCTGAAATGTGACCAGGATCTAAATACTACAAAGAGGTAGTACTGTGCATGTAGTATGTAGAAAGAGTATGGTGAAAAAAGTCAGGTTCTACATATAGGCAAGAAAAACCAAAAGGCACAGGTATAGTATAGGTGGTACCTTGGTCAATAGTAGTAACTGTGAGAGGGAACTCGGAGTCCTAGTGGACAATCACTTCAATATGAGCCAGCCGTGTGCTGCAGCTGCCAAAAAAGCCAACACAGTGCTAGGCTGCATTAACAGAGGGATAGAATCAAGATCACCTGAAGGGTTAATACCACTTTACAATGCCTTGGGAAGGCCATACTTGGAGTACTGCATCCAGTTTTGGTCACCACGACGTAAAAAAGATGTTGAGACTCTAAAAAGAGTACAGAGAAGAGCAACAAAGATTATTAGGGGACTGGAGACTAAAACATATCAGGAACGGCTGCTGGAATTGGGGATGTCTAGTCTAATGAAGAGAAGGATGAGGGGAGACATGACAGCAGTCTTCCAGTATTTCAGGGGCTGCCCCAAAGAAGAGGGAGTCAAGCTATTCTCCAAAGCACCTGAAGGCAAGGCAAGAAGCAACGGATGGAAACTAGTCAAGGAGAGAAGCAACCTAGAACTAAGGAGAAATTTTCTGACAGTTACAACAATTAACCAGTGGAACTCCTTGCCTCCAGAAGCGGTGAATGCTCCAACACTGGAAGTTTTTCAGAAGAGACTAGAGAGCCATTTGTCTGAAATGGTATAGGGTTTCCTGCCCGAGCAGGGGGTTGGACTAGATGACCTCAAAGGTACCTTCCAACTTTATTATTATTATTATTATTATTATTATTATTATTATTATTATTATTATTATTATTATTATTATTATTGTTGTTGTTGTTGTTGTTGTTGTTGTTGTTGTTGTTGTTGTTGTTGTTGTTTTGTTATTATTGTTGTTGTTTTGTTGTTGTTGTTGTTGTTGCTATTATTCAACCAGGCAAATATTTCAGCCAAATTCTTGAGGATAAACCAGGAAGCCTCTGTGCATAAGACAATGATGTGATGCACCAAGTGCCAATATGTCTTCAGATGACTCTTTTGATGTCCACCGAGCTCCATCCCTTTGTGGCCCCCTTTCCATCCTACCTTCTAGTTCACTCAAAGGTGCCTCCTATGAAACTGGAGCTTTGCAAATCGAGTGCTGTTCACATGGCCAGTAATACCTGGAGGCCTTATGTGCATAGCAGAGACGTCACCTTGCTGACAAAGGTCTGTCAAGTCAAAGCTCTACTTTTCCCAGGAGTAACGTACGGCTGTGAGAGTTGGGCCATCAGGAAGGCCGAGCGCCAAAGAATGGATGCTTTCGAACTGCGGTGTTGGAGAGCCAGTCGGTCAATCCTGAAGGAAATCAACCCCGGCCGTTCCTTGGAAGGAGAGGTCCTTGAAGCTGAAGCTCAGATACTTTGGCCGCCTAATGAGAAGAGAGGATTCCTTGGAGAAGACCCCAATGGTGGGAAAGATGGAAGGCCAAAGGAGAAGGGGGTGGCAGAGGAGGAGAGGGTTAAATGGGGTCATCGAGGCAATGAATGTGAATTTGGGGAAACTGGGAGCCATCAGAGGACGTGTGTGTGTGTGTGTGTGTGTGTGTGTGTGTGTGTGTGTCTGTCTGTCTGTCTCTCTCTCTCTCTCTCTCTCTCTCTGTGTGTGTGAGGATCTGGTGTGCTATGGTCCATGGAGTCACAAAAGGTTGGACACAGAGACTGAACAACATTGTGGGGAAGCTGGTTCCCAAATCTCAGTCCCAAGGAAGTGGAAAACCGCATCCCTGGAAGGAAAAAATCACGCAGACTGGAGAGAGAAAATATCGGAGAACCAAGACAGTCAGCATTTCCACAATTCTGCTTCTCTATTTAGT
This sequence comes from Vipera berus, assembly GCF_964194415.1. Classification (NCBI taxonomy): domain Eukaryota; kingdom Metazoa; phylum Chordata; class Lepidosauria; order Squamata; family Viperidae; genus Vipera; species Vipera berus. Next base: position 6,589,988 of record NC_138217.1, on the reverse strand, counting down.
TTTTCTTCCAGTGATCAAGGTTTGAATCAGGAAACAGGTCACCCGAATATTTATGCAATCACCTGCCTTGCATTACAACCTTGTAGCTAATCTGTCTTTCCCCCCCCCCCCTCTCTCTCTCTCTCTCTCTCTCCTTCCACTCAGTGAAATAATAATGATTTTTTTTAAAAAAAACACCAACCAAATGACTTCTTCTGTTGATAAAAGATTTTGAAAATGCAATGCTGGTCATTGGCATATATTAGGTGCTGATGACGTGACAAAATCCCTGGGCAGAAGGGAAGAAAAGGCACGTGCTGCCATTGTGTGGATTAAGCCCTGCGCCCTCCCCCCACTTCTTGTGTTCTTCCTGCAGAGGATAAGGATCAAATTCAACTCCTACCCTTTCCAACCCTTTTCTTCTTTGCTCTAATCTTGCTAAAAAAAAATCCACCATGATTTATAATCAGGTGGCACTTCCTATTATTCATGTTAATTACAGCACAGCTCAAGTTTGGGCTTGTAAAATGCAATTGCTTGGAACGTAAATCTAGTCTGAGCACAGGCTCTCGCAAAGCTTTCGTAGAAAAATACCTGCAAAGGGGCCAGGAGAAGCTTGGCTGGAAAGAGGCAGTGACCTTTCCCCCCCACCCCCCACCCCATGCCACTCGTGCTTTTCTTTTACCTTGAAACACTTTTTTACACCTTGAGAGCACCTGTAAATCCTCACAGGAGAGACAGACAGAGAGACGATGGCTGGATGGATAAAGAAGATGCTTGAATGGATAGAGATAGATAGATAGATAGATAGATAGATAGATAGATAGATAGATAGATAGATAGATAGATAGATAGATAGATAGACAGACAGACAGACAGACAGACAGACAGACAGACAGATAGATAGATATAATTGTGGATAGATGGATGATATAGATATAGACAGTTATGGATGGATCGATGGATAGATGAGATAGATAGATAGATAGATAGATAGATAGATAGATAGATAGATAGATAGATAGATAATAGAGATAGCTGTGGATAGATAGATAGATAGATAGATAGATAGATAGATAGATAGATAGATAGATACATAGATAGATAGATACATAGATAGATAGATACATAGATACATAGATAGATATGTGGATAGATGGATGGATATAGATATAGACAGTTATGGATGGATGGATGGATGGATGGATGGATAGATAGATAGATAGATAGATAGATAGATAGATAGATAGATAGACAGACAGTTATGGATGGATGGATGGATGGATAGATGATAGATAGGCAGACAGACAGATATATCGAGAGATGGATGATAGAATACAAACACACACACAGAGAGAGACACACACACAGAGACACACACAGAGACACACATACAGACACACACACGCACACACACACACACAGAGAGAGAGAGAGAGAGAGAGAGAGAGATGACAGATAGATAGATATAGATTAGGATAGGAGAAATCTCCTGACAGTGAGAATAATCAATTAGTAGTGGAACCACTTTTCTCCAGAAGTTGTGAATGCTCCCACACGGTAGGTTTTCAAGAAGAGACTTGACAGCCATTTGTTCGGAATGATATATGGTCTCCTGCCTGAGCAAGGGGTTGCACTACTAGAAGACCTTCCAGGGATCTTCCAGCCCTATGATTCTATGTTCTACCATATTCATTCTAGGAAGAAGATGGGGGTATAACTCAGGCCGGTTTTCCCATTGCCCAGAAACCTGGAGCTTCCAGGATTGACCTCCAGGTACCAACCACATTGCCACCCCATCCTATAAAACGCTCGTTCTGTGCCAGGCGAGTCTATCCTTTTGTACAACTTCACAAAGCTCCTATTCAGCAAAATAATCTTTTAAACTCCGCCCCCACCCCCACCCCCAGATCATATCAGATCATGGTTTGCTTTTCAGGACAGCCTTTGACCCAGGACTTTGAGAACAATCTTGTTGAGGAAAACCAACAACAACAACAACCCTACATTTCTAGGCAGGCTTAACTTCAAATCCTTTCACGATAAACCTTAAGCAATTAAATTGGTATTTTGAGTTCCCTCCTCCTTTTTCTCTTTTTCCCCTTCCACCCTTATCCCAGCACGTTCTGCCTGGGCTATGAAAAAAATGAGTTTGTTTTCCCCGCTCCGTATGATGGTTTGCAGAAGGCCCCATCAAACATGGATCCCTGGGGCAGCAGGAAATGTCAACGTGGCTAAACCCCAAATGAAAATTGATTAGGCATGAATTAATATTCTGATAGGGACGTGGTGGCTCAGTGGGTTAGGACGCTGAACTTGTCGATCGGAAGGTCGGCAGTTTGGCGGGTCGAATCCCAAGTGCCGCGTAACAGAGTGAGCGCCTGTTACTCGTCCCAGCTTCTGCCCACCTAGCAGTTCGAAAGCACGTCAAAATGCAAGTAGAAAAATAGGGACCACTACGGTGGGAAGGTAACAGCGCTCCGTGTGCCTTTGGCGTCTAGTCATGCCGGCCACATGACCACGGAGACGTCCTCGGAGAAGCGCTGGCTCTTCGGCTATGAAACGGAGATGAGCACCGGCCCCTAGAGTTGGAAACGACTAGCACGCATGTGCGGGGGAACCTTTACCTTTACCTAATATTCTGATAAACCCCTGACATATCTGTAAGTGGGGGGGGGGAGGGAAAGCCCATGTTCATTGATATCTAATTTGCTACACTTAATTTTCTCAGCACCAATTAAGGACATCAACATTCCTTATCTCCTCCTCCTATTCTTTCCCAGAATCTCATTACGGATCTTCCTTGCTTCTGAAATGGAGCCCTAATTATACGGCAACTGGAATTTACACCCCGGTTACCCCATGAGTTTGCTTTTCAAATCTGCTTTCTCGGATCAACAAGATGTAATTGGCATGCCCTGGTTTATAATTAACGGAACAACAGCTTGAAATTATAGCCTTATCAGGTGACGATTACCTCTGAGAGGAAGGGGCCAGAAAGAATTTGTCCCCCCCCTCCCCGCCAGGATAACATATTCTTTCCTTTGTGACTTTGATAGAAGCCTTAAAGTACGAAATAGCAATCACGTTTCATTCAAACCCAGATGGCGGTTTGTTTTAATATGGTTTGGCCTGTTCCTTTGTTGCAAACGCTGTGGAAATCATGCTTTATGGATTATCATCTTGAGAGTTAATCCATTTGGGAACCAATTTTAATTCATCCACGGCTTATCATACTGTGGGGGGGGAAAACAGCTAAGAAGAATATGTATTCCGGGTGTTCCCAGGTTATCAGATAGTTCTATTTTTCAAGCAAGCAAAAATATTGTTAAAAAAATAATCCAGGGAAAGTATTTAATTGGAAGTGAGAAAATGATCTAACAACTCTTGTTTTTGATCATCTGGACCACTGTGAGGAGTCTCTTTTCCATCTTACTTTATGATATCAATCCCACTTCTTCTCACCAAGCCAATTCAGGTGTATAAACTGGATCTGAAACATTAAAAAAGTTACTTTGGGACTTGAAAAGACAAGTAGGGTCTATTAACCCTGGTGGTTTTCTTGCAGACGTTTCATGACCCAACTAGGTAACTTCATCAGTACTAAAAGGGAGTGGGGTTTGCAGAGAGAAAAGGAGAAGGGGGAAGGATCATGGAGTCCTTGGTGCTCTCTGAGCTTGGTGGCTTTCTTGCAGACGTTTCATCACCCAACTAGATAGTATCGACAGTGCACCTTCTGCAAGGAAACCACCAAGCTCAGAGACCACCTATAAAATCAGAGACCATAAAGCCGTGAAATCCAAAATCAAAACATGACACAAACAAAAAAATAGAGGTTAGGAAAAGCTAAATATGAACTGCTTTAATTTTAGAGTAGATGGCGCCCTGTGAATTGCACAGAGAGTATTGCCAATAAAGTCTCCTGTCAGGACCCACCCCAATCCACGTCTTAGGAAGACAAAAACTCTTGGGAGTCAGTTCTAGTCCAAAAGGAATCTTTACTAGCACATGCTTGGTTGTGGGAATACAAGACAGGACTTAGTATTGTTGTACAAATTGAAATTTTATAAAGGGTACCCGGTTCAACCTCCCTTCCCTCAACCCCATTTGGTCAGCCCCCATCCTTCTACTTCGTGTCATCCCTTTCGTGGGGGAAAAAAAGGAACTTTGAATCTTTATGGTTATTGCCTTCTTCCTCTCCAGAATTAAAAGAAGACACAAGCCAGATGCCTTCTTCCCTAACCCTCCCCTTTGTTCCCCCAGTTCAAAAGGTTCCCTTGGCCTTTGAAATAACCTAAGGCAGGCTGAATCCACATCCGCTCCTCCTTCCTCGGGAGATGGCAGATCCATGGGGGGGGGGGATAATGTTTTAAACATACATTTATGAATGTGATATAAATGGATTCTGACATCTCCTTTGCAGCTCAGGGTTGAAATGAGGGGCTCTCTGAGCTTGGTGATTTTCTTGCAGATTTTTATTACCCAAACTAGGTAACCATCTCCTCCTCCTCCTCCTCCTCCTAACAAACCCCACTCTTTTCTAGCATTGATGAAGTTACCTACTTAGGTAATGAATGAAAAGAACCAAGCTCAGCAAACACAAAGCAGGCCACAACTCCTCCTCCTCCTCCTCCTCCTCCTCCTCCTCCTCCTCCTCTCCTTCTCCTCTCTACAAACCCTAGCACTGGTGATGTTATCTACAGTAGTTGGGTAATGAAATGTCTGCAAGCAAACAAGCAAAGTCAGAGAGCAAGGACCAATGACCCCCATGGACCTCCTCCTCCTCCTCTCCACACACCCTACTCTCTTCTAGCAGTGATGATGTTAGTTGGGTAACTTAATTGGGTAACTACGACCAAGCTCAGAGAGCACGAAAGACCCTCACAGTTGAACGCCAAGCTTCCAATATTCTATTCCCTTGGTTGCAGCAGTCAACTGTTCCAAATTTCAGTTAGTCCCTGTCTTCTGCCATAGCTACCGTCTTGAAAAGTCCCTCTCATATTTTCTTGCCGCTGACAAGCTCTCCTGATATTTAAGCCATGATTATTTTGCAGACTCTTTCCTTTTATTTCTGCTGGATGAGTCCCTATCCAGGGCGATGTCCCTCATAATTATGGGGAATGCAAAGGATTATCCATAAAGAGAATATCCGACAGTGTTTTAATCTCCGATGGGTCGCTTAGGCACAAATTTCAAGAGATCTAGAGCTAATCAAGTTTCTTTTAAGTTCTGTGTCACTTGTGAAGTAGTTAGCATTTATTAATAGTGCCTTGTTTGAAAAAAAACAGACTTCAGAAATAAAGAAAGAAAAAGAAAGTAGCAAGAAAAAAGAAAGGCAAGAATATATTCTATTCTATTCTATTCTATTCTATTCTATATTCTATTCTATTATTATTCTATTCTATTCTATTCTATTCTATTCTATTCTATTCTGTTCTGTTCTGTTCTGTTCTATTCTATTCTATTCTATTCTATTCTATTCTATTCCATTCCATTCCATTCCATTCTATTCTTACTCTACATTCCATTCTACTCTACTCTATTCTATTCTTACTCTACGTTCTATTCTATTCTATTCTATTCTATTCTATTCTATTCTATTCTATTCTATTCTATTCTATTCTATTCTATTCTTATTCTACGTTCTATTCTATTCTTACTCTACATACCAACAATCAAGTAAGCAACACCCCAATCAAGAATCTGCCAAAGAGCTACTTTGGTAAACAGCCCAACCAAATAATCTCTAAGATCCCCCATCCACCCACACAGACAGGCAAGATACCAGAATATAAACTGACAGCGAGTAGCACTCCTTACTAGCACTGATGATGTTACCTAGTTGGGTAATGAAATGTCTGCAAGAAAACAACCAAGCTCAGAGAGCACCAAGGACCCCTCAAAAGAATAACAGAAGAGTTGGAAGGGACCTTGGAGGTCATCTAGTCCAACCCCCTGCAGTACACCAAGTTGCAAAATGGCTTGCAAATATAGTGCTTTGGGAGACACCCTCAAAGCAATGGGAAGAAGCTAAGAAATGACCTCATGCAAAGCAAGTCAAAAAGAAAGAAAAAAGAAATGGAATTACGGAGGCTTTCGGAGTGGAAAAAAAAGCAAAATTACACAGCAAAGGCAAAGATTTTTTTTCCCCCAGCACCTACTGTGAGCTTTTAATAAAAGATTGTTTAGATGTATTTTTCTTTGCACCCTAATGGGCAAAGCTGATCTGAAGGCCGATGGCTGCAGTTTCATACAGGTAACTGACATAAATTAAAATGTTGCTGATATAGAATCATCTTTTAAAAGAGGTTATGTTAATATTGCAGCCAGATATCTGGAGGACTAACAGCAGGTGTCATGCTAAGAAGATGCAAAGTATCAGCAGAAGAGAATCTTGGCAGCTCAGGGTTGAAATGAGAGGTCCTTGGTGCCCTCTGAGCTGGGTGGTTTTCTTGCAGACGTTTCATGACCCAACTAGGTAACACCATCAGTGCTAGAAGGAAGTGGGTTGCGGAGAGGAGGAGGAGGAGGATGACTGTGGAGTCCTTGGTGCTCTCTGAGCTTGGTGGTTTTCTTGTGGATGTTTCATGACCCAACTAGGTAACCTCATCAGTGCTAGAAGGAAGTGGGTTGCGGAGAGGAGGAGGAGGAGGAGGAGGATTGTGGAGTCCTTGGTGCCCTCTGAGCTGGGTGGTTTTCTTGCAGACGTTTCATGACCCAACTAGGTAACCTCATCAGTGCTAGAAGGGAGGAGGGTTTGCGGAGAGGAGGAGGACAAGGAGGATTGTGGGGTCCTTGATGCTCTCTGAGCTTGGTGGTTTTCTCACAGACATTTCCAAGGTAACATTCCCATTGCTAGAAGGGAGTGAAGTTTGCAGAGAGGAGGAGGAAGAGGTCAACTGTGGGGTCCTTGATGCTCCCTGACCTTGGTTGCTTTCTCACAGACATTTCATGACCCAACTAGGTCGCATTCTCATTGCTAGAAGGGAGTGAGGTTTGCAGAGAGGAGGAAGAGGTCAACTGTGGGGTTCTTGATGCTCTCTGAGCTTGGACCCAACTAGGACACATTCTCATTGCTAGAAGGGAGTGAAGTCTGCAGAGAGGAGGAGGAGGAGGAGGAGGTCAACTGTGGGGTCCTTGATGCTCCCTGACCTTGGTTGCTTTCTCACAGACATTTCATGACCCAACTAGGTCGCATTCTCATTGCTAGAAGGGAGTGAAGTCTGCAGAGAGGAGGAGGAGGAGGAGGAGGAGGAGGAGGAGGAGGAGGAGGACAACTGTGGGGTCCTTGATGCTCCCTGACCTTGGTTGCTTTCTCACAGACATTTCATGACCCAACTAGATAGCACTGTCATTGCTAGAAGGGAGTGAAGTTTGCAGAGAGGAGGAGGAGGAGGAGGAGGAGATAAACAATCTATCATCATGCCTCTGGTAGAACATTTCCGAGAACAGAACTCAACCCTCCGCGATGTCTCCAGGAGTCTGAAGAAATTTGCCCATTAGCATGCGAAGCTTTGCAAATGTCCCCATTTGCAACCCGCTTTCCCTTCTAGCCTTCTAATAAGATATTTCAGAATTTGCTCTGGCTGCTCGGCTTCATGCTGGATTTACAACGCTAAGTGGAGAGCCGTTGTCGCTTGGGCAGAAACAAGCTTTCATCTGTCACACACGTTGTGGCCTGACCTTTACCTGCTCTTCCACTCGACGTGACCAACAAACCGGTCTTGGGTTGTGAATTTGTCAAAGGCAGCAACCGATTTCTCCGCAACAAGTTCTTTCTGAAAAGCAGCTACAACGTGACCCAAAGGTTAAAGGGGTTTTTACAGCAGACTCTAAAGGAGATTCAGAAAGGTTGCCATCTCACCTGGTGGATGGAACAGACGAAAGTTTGGCAGGCCTAAATTCCACATGCTGGAATTAAGGCCCGTTGTCTTCCCTGTTGGCCCGTTGCCCAGGGAAGAATCCCTTCTTCTCCTGCAAAAGAGGCATCCAATTTTCGATAGAATAAGTGACATGAAGTCACGATAAGACATATTGCAACTGATGTACAGGCGATCAGGATAAGAGAATAGATGAAGAACGGAGAATACAGAATAGAGAATAAATCGAGGAGAGAGGGCACAGAATAAATGTAGAATACAGAATAACAGAGTGGGAAGGGACCTTGGAGGTCTTCTAGTCCAACCCACCCACCCTGCTCAAGCAGGAGACCCTATGCCAGGGGTAGGCAACCTTGGCTCTTTTATGACTCGTGGACTCTGCTGGCTCAGGAATTCTGGGAGTTGAAGTCCACGAGTCATAAAAGAGCCAAGGTTGCCTACCCCTGCCCTATGCCATTCCTGACAAATGGTTTGTCCTGTCTCTTCTTAAAAACCTCCAGTGTTGGAGCATTCACAGCTTCTGAAGGCAAAGCCGTTCCACTGATTAATTGTCCTCACTGTTAGGAAGTTCCCCCTTAATTCCAGGTTGCTTCTCTCCTTGATTAGTTTCCATCTGTTGTTTCTTGCGTTGCCTCTCGGTGCTTTGGAGACCCCCCCTTCTCTGTGGCAGCCCCTCAAATATTGGAAAACTGCTATCATGTCACCCCTAATCCTTCTTTTTCATTAAACTTTAACCCAATTCCTGCAACCGCTCTTGATATGTTTCAGCCTTCAGCGCCCTAATCATCTTTATTGTTCTTCTCTGCTCTCTTTCTACTCTCGGCATCTTTTTTTTTATTATCATGGCAACCAAAACTGGATGCAACATTCCAAGTGTGGCCTTACTAAGGCTTTATAAAACAATGAGGGACGCGGTGGCTCAGCGGGATAGGACGCTGAGCTTGTTGATCAGAAGGTCGGCAGTTTGGCGGGTCGAATCCCGAGTGCCGCGTAGCAGAGTGAGCGCCTGTTACGCGTCCCAGCTTCTGCCAACCTAGCAGTTCGAAAGCCCGTAAAAATGCAAATAGAAAAATAGGGACCACTACGGTGAGAAGGTAACAGCGTTCCGTGCGCCTTTGGCGTCTAGTCATGCCGGCCACAGGACCACGGAGACATCCTCGGACAAGCGCTGGCTCTTCGGCTTTGAAACGGAGATGAGCACCGGCCCCTAGAGTCAGAAACGACTAGCACGCATGTGCGGGGGAACCTTTACCTTTATAAAACAATATTAACGCTCCACGTGATCTTGATTCTGTCCCTCTGTTAATGCGGCCTAGGACTGCCCTGGCTTTTTTGGTGGTGTAGCCCACGGCTGGCTCAGATCCTCGACTTACGATCACAGCTGGGATCAGAATGTCCATCGCTAAGGAAGGAGCTTGTAAAGCAAATTGCACCTGATTTTATGGCTTTTTTGGCTAGGGTTGTTAAGGGAATCATGTGATCCTTAAGCTTCCCCCATTGCTTGTCGGAAAGTCGCAAATGCCGATCACACAGCTCCGGGATGTTATAGCTATTGTGCATACGTGCTGGTCGCCAAATGCCAAATTTTGATCCCGTGTCCCTTGGGTTATTGCGACTTTGTAAATGCAAAGATGGCTTGTAAGTCCCTTTTTACAATGCCGTTGTAACTTTGAACGGTCGCTAAGCGAGTGCTTGTAAAGTATAGGCATGTTTCCTGTAGGTTTATTTATTGCGTGTCTCTTCTGGATTTTGGAAAAAGAAAAAACATGCCTGGACAGTGTTATTCTTATTTTAAGAATAAACTCTTAAAAATATACCCAAACAGGTTTTGGAAGGCTACAAATTGTTGCTATACCAGCTTGTGGATATAAACCAGTCCATAGCTTATAATGCTGCGTTGTTTCCCAAAAGCTATTCAGGCATTTTCTAGATAATAAGCAAAGGAAATTACTCAACCTTGTCCTAGAAATCAATGTACCGACACTAACATTTTATTGAAGCTAACTCTTAACTGTCACTATTTTTGTTTTTTGTTTTAATCAGAAGAACACACTTTGAATGGTTTCGAAGCATTATAAAAACATCATCAGAATGCTTAAGTAACCAGAAGGTTGCCCTAACCTTTCGCAAAACTTAATTGAGTCAGTGTAACTTGGTCTGTTGTTGTTTTTTTTTACTCTAATCACTTCTTCAGGTTGTTTGGGGAATATCAATTGGATGCACTTATTCTGTAGAAAGCTGTGTGGAAAAAGAAAGAAAGAAAGAAAGAAAGAAAGAAAGAGAGAGAGAGAGAGAGAGAGAGAGAGAGAGAGAGAGAGAGAGAGAGAGAGAGAGAGAGAGAGAGAGAGAGAGAAAGAAAGAAAGAAAGAAAGAAAGAAAGAAAGAAAGAAAGAAGGAAGGAAGGAAGGAAGGAAGGAAGGAAGGAAGGAAGGAAGGAAGGAAGGAAGGAAGGAAAGAAAGAAAGAAAGAAAGAAAGAAAGAAAGAAAGAAAGAAAGAAAGAAAGAAAGAAAGAAAGAAATGATAACGCCGTGCCCATTAAAAAAGGGTCAAACCCCATCCCTTGATAGAGTCTGTTAATTTGCACCCTCGGACCTGTGTGGTTTGCAAATAAAAACATCTTCACCAATGCTCTCATCACAAGACCGAGTGCTGAAACTTAATTAAAAGCAGACTTTGGATTTTTTATCAAAGTTTTGGGGGGGAAGAACAAGAGGCAATTGTGATTGGCATCTGTGGGACTGCAGCCCTTAATATGAAATACAAATATTATATTTATTACACTTGTTTGCTGCCCATCTTGCCTAGACATTATTACATTTATTATTACATTTATATCCCGCCCTTCTCCGAAGACTCAGGGCGGCTTACAAACTTAGCAGTATATGTGGTATTTACTGGAGCCATTTGTCATCCACAAGGTGACCGTCTCTATACCTAAGTTCTCTCTTTATTTATTAATATCCCACCATTATTATTTTTACAAATAAGTCAAGGCGACAAACGTATGCAACACATCTTCCCCCTGTTTTCCCCACAACAACAGCAACCCTTTGAGGTGCGTTTGGCTGAGAGAGAACGGCTGGTCCAAGGTCACCTTGATGGCTTTCATGGATAAGGTTGGACTAGAAGTCATGGCCTCCCGGTGATTGGCTCAAAGTCCCCCAGCTGACTTTTGTTCCTAAGGTGGAACTAGAACTCCCAGCCTCCTGGTGATTGTCTCAAAGTCCCCCAGCTGACTTTTGTTCCTAAGGTGGAACTAGAACTCCCAGCCTCCTGGTGATTGACTCAAAGTAACCCAGCTGACTTTGGTTCCTAAGGTGGAACTAGAACTCCCAGCCTCCTGGTGATTGACTCAAAGTCACCCAGCTGACTTTGGTTCCTAAGTGTAGGGAAAAGAATTCAGACCCGGGTCGATAGAGATGCTCTGAACCAGCCAGGCAGCCTCGTCTCTCTAAAAAAGCCTTGAGCAACTGCCCGCTGAACTTTTATTCACCTCCTTTCTCTGAATACCAAATACAACATTACATAAACCCCATCAATCTCAAAAAAATAGGATACATAGTGATAATTGGATACGTAGTGAGAACTACTCAGGTGCCTATGAGATCATTGCAAAAACAAGATACTAAAAGATATATGTGAAAGCTCTATCATAGCGTTTCCCAAACCTCCCACATGCCATCCTGTGCGAACCAGGAGAGTGTGCTCATCACTGTAATTCATGTAGAGGCCGATAAGAAACGTTTGGGAAAGCTGAAGGTTGGGAGGCCAAAAACTGACCGTTCCCACACCTAAGGTGGAACTAGAACTCCCAGCCTCCTGGTGATTGTCTCAAAGTCCCCCAGCTGACTTTCGTTCCTAAGGTGGAACTAGAACTCCCAGCCTCCTGGTGATTGGCTCAAAGTCACCCAGCTGATTTTTGTTCCTAAGATGGAACTAGAGCTCACTGTCTCCTGTTGATTGGCCAAAAGTTACTCAACTGGTTTTCATGGGTAAGGCGCCACTAGAACTCACCGTCTCCTGGTTTCTAGCCTGGTGCCTTAACCAATAGACCAAACTGGCTCTCTCTTCCCCTAACTCTATAAAATTCATTGCCCGAAATGTTAGATTGGGTGTGCATGCCTGTTTCTCTCTTATTGAGTGGCTTCTCGCAATGTGGCTCATAAAATCGAGCGTGACTCAGTTACGAACTGCCTTGCTTAGTAACAGAATTCATAACTCGAGGACTAGCTATAACGTCTCCCTCAGCTTCAAGGACTGGTAGGCCTGAAGACCAGTTGATCTCATGATTTGTTTAAATTCTACTACAGATGTTTTCTTGATGTCAGCCCTGGGGACATCTTAAGTATTTGGATTACCATAAAGGACTAGAGGGGGACATGACAGCAGTATTCCAGTATTTGAGGGGCTGCCACAAGCAGGAAGAGGGGGTCAAGCTATTCTCCAAAGCACCAGAGGGCCGGAGAAGAAACAACGGATGGAAACTAATCAAGGAGAGAAGCAGCCTGGAACTAAGGAGGAATTTCCTGGCAGTGAGGACAATTAACCGGTGGAACAACCTGCCTCCAGAAGTTGTGGGTGCTCCACCCCTGGAGGTTTTCAAGAAGAGATTGGAGAAGCATTTGTCTAGAAGAGTATAGGGTCTATTGCTTGAGCAAGGGGTTGGACTGGAAGACCTCTGAGGTCCCATCTGACTGTTATTCTGTTAATCGGTGGAACAGCTTGCCTCCTGCAGTTGTGATTGCTCCACCACTGGAGTTTTTTAAGAAGAGGTTGGACAACCACTTGTCTGAAATGGGATAGGTTCTCCTGCTTGAGCAGGGGGCTGGACTAGAAGACCTCCCAGGTCCCTTCCAGCTCGATTCGGATTCTAATTCTAATTCTAAATGCAATAAATGAACATACACACAATCACCTCCTGCCTCGCTCCATTTCACCAAACTTTTCAACAAGCCAATTAGTCACACATCTGGACCCTTTGCTTCCCCCCCCCCAGATCATAAAACTTTCTTTTGAAATTTATGGTGTGCTCCTCAGATTTTTAAATGCTCGTTTCTTTCTTCTTACTGCCCACCTTTCGCAAGCCCATGGAGCTACTATTGCAAATATTTGGAGTTGGCGATGTGAAAACATGAGAATATTCAGGGATTGTTTTTTTCTCTCAGCCACTTTGGATCCCCAAAGCTTATCTATTATAGAATGGCTGGCTACCACAACAGTGTTTTCAATGTAAATATGGGATTACAGTCTGTAAGTACAGATAAGGAACAGAGATTTGTGTCGGTAGGAAAATTGATTAGTTTCCGGCCTCCCTGTTTTCAAATCATCTAAGCAAAGGCTGAGAAATCCTGTTGTGAAGCAGTGTTTGAGATGGAAATTAAGGTTTGAAATACTGTCAAGGCGGAATGGGAGAACTCACCACGGCCAACTCACCATGGCCAACTCACCACAGTCAACTCATCACGGCCAACTCATCACAGCAAACTCACCATGGCCAACTCATGACCAACTCACCATGGCTAACTCACCACGGCCAGCTCATGGCCAAATCACTATGGCCAACTCACCATGGCTAACTCACCACGGCCAGCTCATGGCCAACTCACCATGGCTAACTCACCACAGCCAACTCACCACGGCCAACTCACCAAGCCCAACTCATGGCCAACTCATGACCAACTCACCATGGCTAACTCACCATGGCCAAATCACCATGGCTAACTCACCGCAGCCAACTCACCATGGCCAACTCATGGCCAACTCACTGCAACCAATTCATCATGGCCAACTCACTGCAGGACAACTTGCTGCAGGACAATTTAACAATTCAATTTGACTCGATTTGTCACAGAACCTTCCTTTTTTGCCCTGCTCCAAATCCCATGTGAACGTAAGTGCAGCCATTAATATTTTTTTAAAAAAACTATTAGTTGCATTAGTGGCCTCCAGAAATTTCAGCAGAAACCTCCATGTGCCAAGGAAAAGGCACAGAGCCTGGGCTGCATTTTTCCTGGCAAATGAGGGTCCGGGTGTATCAAGGACTGTGCATGAAAAATATTTTATGTAAATTTTCCTGCGCAGCCAAGGAAAATTCAGATGAAAGGAGGGGGAGGGTAATGTATTACGGGCACATTAATTGACCTAATTATATTCAGGGAACAGCATTTCAGAATAACTGAATAACCGAGTTCCATAAAGATGTCTCTGGTCTTGCAGAGAATTGAAACTGCCTTCTCTAGTCGATCACGAAAGCCAACAGTTCAACCCAGTCAGCCCCACCCTGTCTACTGGTGCTTCTTCTAAGCGACAAAATAAAAAAAGGGGGGGGGGAACCAAAAAACTAAGTCTGTTTTAAACCAGGATACAGATTGGGCTACCTCTGTTTTTCTGGTCCAGTGAAAAGGGACTGATGTTGCAGATGGAGCTTTGCTTGTACTATCCTGGAGCAAACAGGTACAGGAGACTAGGCCAGGGGTAAGCAACCTTGGCTCTTTTATGACTCATGGACTTCAACTCCCAGAATTCCTGAGTCAGCATAGCTGACTCAGGAATTCTGGAAGTTGAAGTCCATGAGTCATAAAAGAGCCGAGGTTGCCTAGCCCTGATCTAGGCACTCCTTGGGGAAAGTGAGCAGGGATTCTGACTGTTAAATATCACGGCTTTTGCCTGGCTTAGTGTGGTTGGGCCCTGGCGGATTTAACTGGCTTGTGGGATTTGGGCCCAAAGTACTCAATAGTTCTCAAATTCCTTCCTTCCTTCCTTTTCATTTCTCCTCCCTTCCTTCCCTCCTTCCTCCCTCCTCCCCTTTCCTTCATTTCTCCATTTCCTCCCTCCCTCCCTCCCTCCCTCCCTCCCCCTTCCTTCCACCCTCCCTTTCCTCGCCACCCCTTTCCTTTCTCCTTCCTTTCTTCCCTCTCTCCTGCCTTTATGGTATGGTTGCATTTTCATTGGCAGGGGTTTCAAGGATCTTTTTTCAAACTCTTCACGGCAAGTCTGATAACCTCTCTCCCTCCCAATGTCCTCCCTCCCTCCCTCCCTCTCTCCTTCTTTCCTCCATCCCTCCCGTTTCCTCCTTTTCTCCATTTCCTTTCTCCCTCTCCCTCGTTCCAAATCTCCCTTTCCTTCCCCTCTCCTTCCACTCTTTCCTTCCTTCCTCCCTCCCTCCCTCTTCCTTCCTTCCTCCCTCCTTCTTTCCTTTGTCCCTCCCGTTTCCTTTTCTCCATTTCCTTTCTCCCTCTCTCCCGTTCCAAATCTCCCTTTCCTTCCCCTCTTCCTTCCTCCCTCCCTCCTTCTTTCCTCTGTCCCTCCTATTTCCTTCTTTTTTCCATTTCCTTTCTCCCTCGTTCCAAATCTCCCTTTCCTTCCCCTCTCCTTACACCCTTTCCTTCCTTCCTCCCTCCCTCCTTCCCTCTTCCTTCCTCCCTCCCTCCTTCTTTCCTCTGTCCCTCCCGTTTCCTTCTTTTCTCCATTTCCTTTCTCCCTCTCCCTCGTTCCAAATCTCCCTTTCCTTCCCCCCTCCCTCCCTCCTTCCCTCTTCCTTCCTTCCTCCCTCCCTCCTTTTCCTCCGTCCCTCCCGTTTCCTTTTCTCCATTTCCTTTCTCCCTCTCCCGTTCCAAATCTCCCTTTCCTTCCCCCCCTTTCCTTCCTTCCTCCTTCCCTCTTCCTTCCTTCCTCCCTTTCCTTTCTCCTCCCTTCCTCTCTCCCCCTATCCCTCCCTCCCTGCCTTCCCACGTACCCAAAACGAACCTATTTCGACATATCAACAGAAGAGAATATCTCAAGCACAGGGTTGAACTGTGGGGTCCGAGATGGTCTCCCAGGTTGGTGGTTTCCTTGCAGACGTTTCGCTAACCGAATCAGCGCAACTGAGGTTTGCTCGCCGTTTTACGTCGAGTAGCTGACCTACCAGCGTTGGTGGGGATGTAAAGAGGGACAAAGCCCCACACTCACCTGGCGCTGATCACGCCACCTAGTCAGGTAATGAAATGACTGCAAGCAAAACCACCAAGCTCGGGGACCACCACCCAGGGCTCCGCATATTTCACGATATTTTTTATGGCTGAATCGATTCACGAGAAAGTTATCCCATCTGTTCTTCTGCGTAATTATAAATGCAAAAAGGGAGCCATTAATTTACATGCAACAAAACACTTTCTTCTGTTCCAAAAAGAGAATGAGCAATTTAAATGCATACGTGATCTTTCCTGGACTTTTTTATTTCTTTTTCTTTTTTTCCAAGAGGTTGTCTTCTGGTTATTCATTCCGGAGGAGATTAAAAACCTCTCCAAAAATGTGGAAGGTACTTTTATTGAGCTTAAAGAGCAACCTGGGAAATAAAAAGTCTGAGAGATTTTTTTTTTTTTGCAAATGTGAACAGAAGCCAGACCCAGAACAAGCATTATTTATATAGTTTCCCCCAATGAAAAAATTGGAAACATCAAACGGCAAGGATGTGTTTAAATTAAAACTGGGACTAGCTGACATAAAATTGTAGAATGATGGGGCTGGAAAGGGACCGCAGAGGTCTTCTAGTCCAACCCCTTGTTGAGCAGGAGACCCTTTACCATTCTGTACAAATGTCCAGTCTCTTCTTAAAAACTTCCTGTGTTGGAGCATTCACAACTTCTGGAGGCAGGATGTTCCACGAATTAATGGTTCTGTGTCAGGAACTGTCTCCTTAGTTCCAGGTTGCTTCTCTCCTTGATTAGTTTCCACCCATTGCTTCTTCTCCTGCCTTCAGGGGCTTTGGAAGACTAGCTTGACACCCACCCCCCACTCTTCTTTGTGGCAGCATCTCAAATACTGCAATACTGCTATCATGTTACCCCTAGTCCTTCTTTTCATTAAACTAAAGGTAAAGGTAAAGGTTCCCCCGCACATGCGTGCTAGTCCTTTCTGACTCTAGGGGCCGGTGCTCATCTCCGTTTCAAAGCTGAAGAGCCAGCGCTTGTCCGAGGACGTCTCCGTGGTCATGTGGCCAGCATGATTAGACGCCAAAGGCACACGGAACGCTGTTACCTTCCCACCGGAGTGGTCCCTATTTTTCTACTTGCGTTTTTACGTGCTTTCGAACTGCTAGGTTGGCAGAAGCTGGGACGAGTAACAGGCGCTCACTCTGTTACGCGGCACTCGGGATTCGACCCGCCAAACTGCCGACCTTCTGATCGACAAGCTCAGCGTCCTAACCCACTGAGCCACCGCGTCCCTTTTCATTAAACTAGACACAGCCAATTCCTTCATTAAACTGGAGACAGACTCAATTTGCAGTCTTTACCACCTTCTAAGAAATTAGGCCCTCAATTTCTTGGACCTTTCCCTGTCAAAACGCATCATAAACCCTGTGACGGTGGAATTGGACTTGCCAAAGAAGCTACGGAGAACCCACCGTTTTCCACTGCAGCTTACTCAAACCGGAGGTTACTTCCAACCTCCCGGCCTCCTGCACCTCCAGTGCCCAGCACGCCTCTCGTGGTTGAGGGCAAACAACATTTTGAAATTAAAAGACATTCTGGACTCTCGTACACACCATGGGGTGACACAGAATCTCCCTTCCGCCGAGAACGAGTGGGTGAACATGATAGAGCCCCTAAACTTTTAAGATGCTTCCACTCTCAACATCCCGATAAACCTAATTGATATGCCTGCGTTGCTTGTTTCTTCTAGGTGGGTTTCCCGTTCTCCTAGGGGGGCCTGCATGTCAAGTCCCCAAAACCCTTGTTTTTCCTGCATATATGCTCATTTTGGGGCCTGCCATTCTGCTGGGGGGAGGGAAATTGGCTTTCGCTTGGGATAACTTTCACTTTCTACCTTTCCTCTCCCGCCTCTATCCACTTGAGAAAGGGATGTGTCTCCCTTATCAGGGAAACGGTTGCAGAGAAACGAAACTGGAGAAGACCTTGAGATGCCTGCCAAGGGTGCCAGTTACTGGCTCATTGTGCCACCTGTGGATTGGCTGGATTTCAAATGGACATTCTGACCTTGGTGGGAGGAGGAAGACGGCTTGCTTAACTATACCGTTTGCGCGGGATTTACCCCAGATCTAGCCTTGACTTCCCTACGGTCACTAACTCCTAATAAAAGTTTCCTTTGGAGACGATGCCCGTTTCAAGAGTTTGCTTTCTTGGGGGGTTAGCTGAGGTGGTTCCTTACACATTGGAGGACTGCTATCATGTCACCCCCCCTCGTCCTTCTTTTCATTAAACTAGACGTACTCAATTCCTGCAACCGTTCTGCGTACGCTTCAGCCTCCTAATCATCTTGGTTGCTTTTCTCGGCACTCTTGTTTCCAGAGTCTCAACATCTTTTTTTGGATTGTGGTGACCAAATGTAGTAAGCCATGTGTGACCTCACCGATGCAGCGAATGAAGCATTCCTGGTGGCTCCAATTTATTTCTCTGTTATTGTTTAACCCTTCACCTTTCTGCTTTAATTCTGTGCTTTAGAAAGATCTCTGTTTCCCTTTTCCCTCTATTGAATTCATGCTCAGTCAGCTGGTATCGAGAATTGCCTTCCAGCTAAATATCCGAGTCGTAGACAAGAGCAGCTCCATGGAAATTCTGTTATGTAAGAACAAACTTCGAGGAACGTCAGCGATAGGAACAAACACCCTTGGCCAACAAATAGGACGAGAACAAAGTAGTGTATTTCAGGGCCGTGTGCCTCAAAGGGTTCAGAAAAGACATGGTACAGAGTCCTTGGCGCTCGCTGACCTTGGTTTTCTTGCAGACGTTTCATGACCCAACTAAATAACATCATCAGTGCTAGAAGGGAGTGGAGCTTGTGGAAAGGAGGATGACGACTGTGGGGTCCTTGGTGCCCTCTAAGCTTGGTGGTTTGCTTACAGGCATTTCATGACCCAACTAGGCAACATTACCAGCGCCTGATGATGTTACCCACTAGGGCAGCGGTTCCCAACCTTTTCTATACCCGACACCCCTAGAACGCTTCCGATATATTCTCGTACCCCTTACAAAAGTTTGAAATTAACGGCAACGAATTATGCATGTACCCTATAATTTCGAAACTTCTAAACCCAAGTTTTTCCACCCCCTGGAATGTCGTCTTGCAACCCCCCAGTTGGGAACCCCGGCACTAGGGTAAATAGTTGAACACTCAACCTAGCTGAGCACTGGCGAGGTTACTTAGTTGGGGGAGCTACATATATTCTACATATACTGGCATGACATAGTATGTTAAATAAAGACATTTATCATGGACTGCCAAGAACGTTTCCAAATGCACAGAGACCAGTTATGTGAAGGACCCATCTCTGCTACTTTGGGCCCCTCCAGTTAAGATGTCTTCAATTTAACAGTGTCATCTATTGGTATCCAGGAAGTGTGCCTTCTCTGTTGTGGCACTTGCCCTCTAGAACAGAGCCCCCCCCCCCCCGATCATTTGGGCACCAGGGACCAGTTCCGTGGAGGGGTTTTTTTGTGGACTGGGGGGGCATGGTTTTGTGTGCTGCCCGCATCCCACGGATGGGGATTTGCTTGCTTGCGCGACCCGATTTTTGGCATGCTGCAGACCAGGGGTTGGGGACCCCCAGCTCTAGCAAATGTTGTGGCACCTCCAGTAGTCCGTATTTCTCCTATTCTGTTAACATGTCAAGAGGACCAAAACTTGATTCTTCTCCCAGGTGAAGGAGATGACCAGGCTAAACCGAGGGTGTGTGTCAAACGCACCATCAGTCTCAAGTCCCTTCGTGCCCACAAAGAGATCTAAAACCAGCCCACCTTGAATTCCACTGATTTCTCTGCTGCCAATTTGCCTTGACCATTAGTAGATCAGATTCTTGTAGAGAGCTGAAGCTTACAATATCCCTTTACATTCATTTGAACTGCCTGGATTTTCTGATTTCCCCATGCTGGACACCAGGTCTCCCATCCTCCACTCTACAGGTAGTCCTCGACTCACAACAGCTCATTTAGTGACCGGTCCAAGTTACGATAGCATGGGGAAAAAAGTGCCCTATGACTGTTTATCACCCTTACGACCGTTGCGGCATCCCTAATCCTGTGATCAAAATTCGGATGCTTGACAACTGGTTCATATTTATGAGGGTTGCAGCATCCCCGGGGTCATGTGATGCCCCTCTTGCAAAGTCAACCGAGCAGCCAGATTCACTTAACAACCGTGTTACTACCTTAACACCTTGCAGCGATTCGCTTAACAAGTGTGGCAAAAAAGGTTGTCCAATGGGGCCAAATTCACTTAACACCGGTCTCTCTTAACAATGTAAATTTGGGGCTCAAGGTCGCAAATTGAGGACTACCTGGTCATTGCCCGTCTTGCCATTATCCATATATATATATATATATGTTATCCATATATATATATATATATATATATATATATATATATATATATATATATATATATATATATATATATATATGTATATATATATGTTATCTATCTATCATCTATCTATCTATCTATCTATCTATCTATCTATCTATCTATCTATCTATCTATCTATCTATATATATATATATAATGCTTGTTAACTATTTTAGATTACCTTGCTAGGCCCCAAACATGGGACAAATCTTTATTTCCTGTGTCAGCCTAACCTGAAGGCCATCGACAGGCAGTAGTCACACCGGTGACAGCTCATATTTGTGTAAATTTTTTAAATTGCTAACAAAGAATTAAGGGAGACTGATATGCATTTCAAACTTATTAGTTTTCATCAGTCAGCCATACCCTTCTGAGATTCGAACCTGGGCTGATTGCACATTAGGCAGTTGTTTTCACCTCTAAGCCACAGGATCTCTCTCACTTTGTTAGCTGAGAAGCAAGGGGAGATATGTGTCAAATGCTTGTTAACTATTTTAGATTACCTTGCTAGGCCCCAAACATGGGACAAATCTTTATTTCCTGTGTCAGCCTAACCTGAAGGCCATCGGTGACAGCTCATATTTGTGTAAATTTTTTAAATTGCTAACAAAGAATTAAGGGAGACTGATATGCATTTCAAACTTATTAGTTTTCATCAGTCAGCCCTTAAAACTTCCGGCAACTCTTGCTGCCCTCTGCTGGCCAATGTTGAAATTCACAACAAATCGGAACCATTTCTCAACAGCGAAGGAACAAGTAGCCCCAATCGTATATCACCAAGGATTGCAGTGCCTAATATTTTAAATTTAAAGAAGAAGAAGAAGAAGGTATTTATTGCATTCTGTTACCCCCACAGTCACTGCAGGGAAAAATATTCTGCAAAGAGATCGTCTTTTTTCCCAAAAAGGCCTCGGGCTTGCCGATATTCCAACGGAACGTCTGTGGATTCTTTCTTAATATCCTTATCAAACATCTTTGGGGGTGGGGAGAGAAGGAGGGAGGGACGGAGAGAAGGGAAAAAAATTGATTTATTTTCCACGTTGACTTGCTCTTTACGGCTCAGGTTTTTTTTTGTTGTTGTTTTTCTCCCACGATCAATACCAGCTTGGCCGTGTTTGACATTTTTCCCAGAGTGCATTTGAGAAAAAGCAGCACCAACTGGCTGCCGTTGTAGCCACGGAGGAATGACCAAAAAAAAAAAATTATCAAGAGAAACCAACATGGATTTCCTAATTTGCTTTTAAGGGTTTGCTACTTGACGAGGTTATCGCCAAGAGTTCTGCAAAGCCAGCGCTGGATTGGATCCAGATTAGGTTACGAGCATGGAACTCTTCCAATATGGTTGGTCGACGGTTGTTAAGTGAGTTTTGCTCCATTTTACGACCTTCCTCGCTACGGTTGCTAAGGGAATCCCTTCAGTTATCAAGATGGCCACAGACCTGTTAAGTGAATCTTAACAAGTCACCGTTTGAGGCTGACTTGCGACTGTTTTTTCATACTTATGACCATTGCAGCATCCCCGTGGACACGGGATCAACATTCGGATGCTTGCCAACTGACTCACATTTATGACGGTCGCAGTGCCCCGGGGTCCTGTGATCCCCTTTTACGACCTTCTGATAAGCAAAATCATATGGGGGGGGGGGAGAAAGCCAGATTCAATGAACAGCCGTGTTACTAATTTAACAACGGCAGCGATTCACTTAACAACCGTCGTAAAATGGGGCAAAACTCCCTTTGCAATGGTCTTCCTTAATTTGGGGCTCAATGATGGTTGTTAAGTTGGGGGCTACCTGTGTTGCTGGAATGCGACGCCTAACCCCTTCCCACCCAAAAGCCAGCTGTCATTCAAGACCACTTCGATGGTCACAGGTTTCCCACGTTTTCCCAAGAGTAACGTAAAGAAGCCATTATCAGCTGCTTGTAGGCCACCAGCCTTCCTTTCTTTACCTGGACTTCAGAGGCTCAGACTCCCAACTCCCAGAATTCCCCAGCCAGCCCTGTTAAAAACTCTAGGATGCCGAGTCAAATATCTGAACAGGGACTCAGCGTGCAAGGTCTTTTCTGGGGACTGAGGGCAGGCTAACTCACTGCCCACAGCCTGGAGTTCAATCCTGACCAGCTCGGGGTTGAATCAGCCTTCCGAGGTCAGTAAAAGGAGGACCCAGATTGTTGGGGGCAAAATGCCGACTCTGCGCTGTGAAGCAGCATGTAAGTCCAAGTGCTATTGTTATTGTTATTATTGTTATTATTGTTATTTTCTTTTTTTCTTTTTCTTTCTTCTTTCTTTCTTTCTTTCTTTCTTTCTTTCTTTCTTTCTTTCTTTCTTTCTTTTTCTTTCTTCCTTCCTTCCTTCCTTCCTTCCTTCCTTCCTTCCTTCTTTCTTTCTTTCTTCCTTTTTCTTCCTTTCTTTTCCTTTCCTTCCTTCTTTCCCCTCCCCTCCAGCACAATGGCTAGAATGCAGCATTGCAGGCTAACTCACTTCCCACAGCCTGGAGTTCGATCCTGACCGGCTCAGGGTTGACTCAGCCTTCCGAGGTCGGTAAAAGGAGGACCCGGATTGTTGGGGGGGGGGCAAAAGGCTGAGTCTAAACCGCTTAAGAGAGGGCTGTAAAGCCCCGTGCAGCGGTATAACAGGCTAAGCGTTATTGCTATTCAGATGGACCACGCATATGTGGGCAAGCCCCACCTCAAAGGCCATCAATTCTAGAAACTCGCAACTTCAGCTCCCATGAGTTCTCCAGCCAGCACGGCTACTGCTGGTAATGACAGCCTGTTGGGCCACTCAATGGGAGAGGGCTCCAAAGGGGAGAGGGCTTGTCCTCATGCTTTAAAAAGTAAAGGTAAAGGTTCCCCCGCACATGCGTGCTAGTCGTTTACGACTCTAGGGGCCGGTGCTCATCTCCGTTTCAAAGCCGAAGAGCCAGCGCTTGTCCGAGGACGTCTCCGTGGTCATGTGGCCAGCATGACTAGACGCCAAAGGCGCACGGAACGCTGTTACCTTCCCACCGGAGTGGTCCCTATTTTTCTACTTGCATTTTTACGTGCTTTCGAACTGCTAGGTTGGCAGAAGCTGGGACGCGTAACAGGTGCTCACTCTGTTACGCGGCACTCGGGATTCGACCTGCCAAACTGCCGACCATCTGATCGACAAGCTCAGCGTCCTAACCCACTGAGCCACATGCTCTACAGGGACATAATTACCTCAAAGGCTGTCAGTTCTAGGATCTCGGACAAATCCTGTTCCACCCCAGAGAGAGGCAGGTTAATTTCAGCAGCAGCCTTGGCAACGTCAGGGTGATAATGGTTCTGCAGCGTC
Source organism: Vipera berus (assembly GCF_964194415.1). Lineage (NCBI taxonomy): Eukaryota > Metazoa > Chordata > Lepidosauria > Squamata > Viperidae > Vipera > Vipera berus. The sequence continues at coordinate 6,566,467 of NC_138217.1, read as the reverse complement.
TAGAGAACAGAAAAAGAAACGGGGGGGGGGGGGGGCGTGCATGAATATAATCAGCCTTGACAAATAGCTATCATTCCATCCGAGTCACCAAGATACCCTTCTCCATGCTCTCACCATCCTTAACGTTAGGAATGCAGGCGCTGTACACCAGGGACCCCCCCCTATTTATTGGTGTGCTGGGCACCCACCCGTGCGCAGCTTGACTTGTTTGCGTGGCGGGCTGGCGCGTCATCACCCACGTGTGCAGCTCAACGTGTGCTAGTTGAGCGGAATGCACCCGGGTGCCGGCCCGCTGCTTGCCCAACCCAGTTCTCCCTCTCAAAACCCCACCCCCCCACCCCGTCGGGCTGCCGAATCACAAAGCCTGGGCATCGTTGCTGTGCACCAAACACCAAATTTCTTGACCAGAGACAAGACTCTGTGGAAAGCACACACCATGAAAAGCTTCAAAATCCTTCTCCCAATTGTGGGACATTACTGTACTGTGTACACTCAGTACTGGAGTGTGAAGCCACCGACCCAACTCTCTTCGTCTTGGGGGGTGGGTGGGTTATAAAGCCCATAAATAGAAATAAAGACGGCAGATCAAGTGACTGTGGGGGTCCTTGGTGCTCTCCGAACTTGATTGTTTTCTTGCAGGCATTTCATAACCCAACTAGGGAACATCATCAGTGCTAGCAGGGAGTAGGTTTTGCAGAGTGAAGGAGGAGGGGAAGAGAGAGGAGGAGGACTGTGGGGTCCTTAGTGCTCTCTGAGCTTGATGGTTTTCTTGAAGACCTTTCATGACCCAACTAGGTAACATCATCAGTGCTAGAAGGGAATGGGGTTTACGGAGTGGAAGAGGAAGAGGAGAAGGACTGTGGGGTCCTTTGAGCTTGGTGGTTTTCTTGCAGACCTTTCATGACCCAACTAGGTAACATCATCAGTGCTAGAAGGGAATGGGGTTTACAGAGTGGAGGAGGAAGAGGAGAAGGACTGTGGGGTCCTTGGCGCTCTCTGAGCTTGGTGGTTTTCTTGCAGACCTTTCATGACCCAACTAGGCAACAACATCAGTGCAAGGAGGAGTAGGGTTTTTCTGCTTAAATACTAGTGGTTGGTGAGTGTTCTTGGTGGATCAAGTGACTGTTAAAGGCACATTGTGCTGGTGCAGATGTTGGTCACTCAATCTGTCTCTCTCCCCCCCCCCCCCGGATTTATGAAGTCAGAATTCCACTAAGCCCTTAAGTTCCTCTTAGATGAAAAACCTACTTTTATTTCCCACAAGGAGCTCTCCAGAGCCCTGCTTTCCGAGGGGTCTTTTTCCTCCATCTTGTAAGGATCCTCCGGCATCTCTAAAGATGATTAAAAAAAAACCAGAATAAGCCACCAAGGACAGCTTTGTAGCTGTGGGGTTGCTAAGGACTTCTGCTTGCCTTCCACCATCCCAAGAGGCGGCAGATGTTTCTCCTCAAATCCCGATTTCCCAGGAAACCCTCTTGCTGAGCCCATATTGTGGGCAACGGTTGGGATAGAAAGGCATCCCTAAGATCTTTGCGGGGGTTGCCTTGTGTGGCGAGCAAGCAAATCTGGGGCGAAGCCAGCCGGACATTCTCCAGTGTCTTCACCAGATCTTTGTAGGCCAGACATGTCAAACACAAGGCCCGGGGGCCGGATCCGGCCCGCGAAGTGGTTTCATGCGGCCCGCGAAGCCATCCTGGAAACAGTGAGGGAACGGCCCCCACTGCCTTGGCCCTGGCCCAGAGACCCTCCTCCTGCCACAGACCCTCAGATCTGTCCCACTCCTGCCCAGGCCCCCCCATGGGCACCCTTGATGCGAACGATGTAGAGCTGGCCACGCCCAGCCAGTAGGCCATACGCACTCTAGCCACGCCCACCCAGTAGGCCACGCCCACCCTGGCCATACCCACCTGGCCCCCTGAGGGCAACCGCAATGCTGATGCGGCCCTCCATGAAATTGAGTTTGACACCCTTGTTGTAGGAGATACAATCCAGGCTGTGGGTACAAACATGCAGGTTTCACCCTTCCTTCCCTTCTCAAAGTGAGTCAACCTCAACTGACTGAGTGAAAACACAGCCCCCCGTTTTGAGCTGCGTCGTTCTGACCTGCAGGGCCGTTGGGCCTGTGGATGAGCACCAGGCAGGATGGATGCCGCCTCAAGAGGTTACAGATGAAAGGGATGACAATCAGCAGACCATCAGGGGGGGCGGTGAGCGCCAGGCGGGAGAGGCGCTTGGCGAAGGCTGCCACCAGATACGCTGGCAAGTGCCTGTGGGAGGCGAGAGAAGAGGCCACGGAAAGAGAACATCGGGAGCTGAGCGTTGACCTGTGCAGCCCTCGGCACTCTTGCTTTGTGGCTTTCTTGCAGACATTTCATTAGCAAACAAGGCGATGCCATCCGTGAGAGAAGACTTGGCAGAGAGGGAAGGAAATGAGGGAGGAGGGAAGGAAAGAGGGAGGGAGGGAGGGAAGGAGAGAGGAAGGAAAGAGAAGATCAAAATCAAACTTTGGCCAGACGGCTTTCAGATAATCCAATATCCTTCTCTGACAGCTTTATAAAGAGGAGGAGGAGGTGGAGGAGGAGAACTGTAGGGTCCTTGGTGCTCTCTGAGCTGGGTGGTTTTCTTGCAGACGTTTCATGACCCAACTAGGCAACATCATCAGTGCTAGAAGGGAGTGTGATTTGCAGAATGGGAGAAGGAAGAGGAGGAGGTGAAGGAGGAGTGAGAGGAGGAAAAGGGGGGGAGGAGGAGGAGGAGGACTGTGGGGTCCTTGGTGCTCTTCTTGCAGACGTTTCGTGACCCAACTAGGCAACATCATCAGTGCTAAAGGGAGTGGGGTGTGCAGAGAGGAGAAGGGGAAGAAGGGGGAGGAGGAGGAGGAGAACTGTGGGGTCCTGGGTGCTCTCTGAGCTGGGTGGTTTTCTTGCAGACGTTTCGTGACCCAACTAGGCAACATCATCAGTGCTAGAAGGGAGTGGGGTTTACGGAGGGAGCAGGAGGAGGAGGAGGAGAATTATGGCATCCTTGGTGCTCTCTGAGCTTGTTTTTTTTTCTTGCAGAAGTTGCATGACCCAACTAGAGAACATCCCCAGTGCAAGAATGGAGGGAGATAAGCAGAGAGGAGGAGGAGGAGGAGGAGGTGGAGGAGGAGGACTGTGGGGTTCTTGGTGCTCTCTGAGCTTGGTGGTTTTCTTGCAGACGTTTCATGACCCAACTAAGGGAACATCATCAGTGCTAGAAGGGAATGGAATTTATGGAGGGAGGGAGGGAGGGGAGGGGAGGGAGGGAGGGAGGAAGGGAGGGAGGGAGGAAGGAAGGACTGTGGGGTCCTTGGTGCCCTCTGAGCTGGGTGGTTTTCTTGCAGACGTTTCGTGACCCAACTAGGCAACATCATCAGTGCTAGAAGGGAGTGGGTTTTGCTCTGTTTATACCCCGATGCAATTCCCCAATCAAGGAACTACCAACACAAACAAACAAGCTAACAGCAAACGACCTCCTAATCTCAAGGAACCAGCAAGAGCATTCCCACCAAACCCCACTCCTTTCTAGCACTGATGATGTTACCTAGTTGGGTCGTGAAACGTCTGCAAGAAAACCACCAAGCAGCCCTCAAACAGAAGAGAGAAGGGCACTAAGATAAAGCTACTCTTTCCCCCTAACCCACACAAGTCCACGATGCTAGCATAAAGTTCCTTAAAAACCACCTTCCTGTTTAGAAGAGGTCAGTCCTGAATGAATAAATGCACTACAGTTCAGGGGTCTCCAACTGTGGCAACTTTTAAGACTTGCAACTTTAAGACTTGTGGACTTCAACTCCCAGAATTCCTTAGCCAGGGCTGGCTGAGGAATTCTGGGAGTTGAAGTCCACAAGTCTTAACGTTGCCACAGTTGAGGACCCCTGCTATAGTTAGTCCTCGTTTAGCGACTGCCTTGTTTGGGGACTGTCTAGACCGGAGTTACAGCGGTAACGAAAAATTAAATTTATGGCCAACCCTTGCACTGATGACATTTGCAGGGCTGCAAAGGAAAACGGAAGTCAGATCGTAAGCACAGCCGTAGTTTGACTTAGCTTCATTTAACAGCCAAAGGGCCTGTTTCAAATGCGGTCGCTAACCAAGGACAAAAATGAAGAATGCTGGCCTCGTTGATTCTTTGGGTTTTTTTTTCCCCCTCAAGAGTTGGGTTGGAGATGCATACAAGGAAACAAACTCTACCTGTCAGAATCCATTTATATCACATTCATAAATGTATGTTTAAAACATTATTTTCCCCCCCCCTGGATTCTGCCATCTCCCGAGGAAGGAGAAGCGGATGTGGATTCAGCCTGCCTTAGGTTATTTCAAAGACCAAGGGAAACCTTTTGAACTGGGGGAACAAAGGGGAGGGTTAGGGAAGGAGGCATCTGGCCTGTGTCTCCATTTGAATCTGTAAAGGAAGAAGGCCATAACCATAAAGATTCAAAGTTCCTTTTTCCCCACAAAAGGGATGACATGAAGTAAAATGATGAGGGGCTGACCAAATGGGGTTGAGGGAAGGGGGTTGAACCGGGAACCCTTTATAAAGTTTCAATTTGTAAAACAATACTAAGTCCTGTCTTGTATTTCCACAACCAAGCATGTCCTAGTAAAAATTCCTTTTGGACTAGAACTGACTCCAAGAGTTTTTGTTTTCCTAAGACGTGGATTGGGGTGGGTCCTGACACTACCCCTAAGTTATTATGGGATACTGATGGGAAATACAATACAAAGCAGGTCTTGGGGAAGCATCGGACTTGGACTTACGAAGAAGACAAGAACGAATCCAACAAACGAAAGAAGCGTGCGCGGCATTTTACGTGGAAGATGGAGGGGTCCAGGAGACTGTACAGTTTTGTGTAGAAGTCTGGATACTCCCTACCAAAAAAATAAAAATAAAATCCCAACAACAGATTGACTTAAAAAGAATGTTGTTTTCCAACATTCCCCAAAGAGCAGGGTTCTTCAAATGTGGCCCTTTTATGACTTGTGGACTTCAACTCCCAGAATTCCTCGGCCAGCGTGCCTTTTATGACTTGTGGACTTCAACTCCCAGGATTCCTCAGCCAGCATCCCTGGCTGAGGATTTCTGGGAGTTGGAAGTCCGCAATTCATAAAAGGGCCACGTTTGAAGACCCCTGCACTAGAGGCTTCCCAACTTTCAGAACAGAAGCTCAAAAGAGGCCAAGTTTACAAACTCTCAAACCTCCTTACAACTTTGTTAAGATAGTAAAAGAGAAGGTGGCTAGCAGGCTCGATCAGGGTTTGAGCTTCTTTCTCAGGCTGCAGGGCCCATTAACTATTTAAATAACCAAGCCACGATCAAGAGGCAAGCTCTCACGATAAAATATTGGCTTCATTCGAGTCTAGAAATTAAAAAACCAAAAAAAAACCAACTCTGCCTGGATCACAGCTCCTAACTAGTTTTGCAAAGTAGCCCTGGAGAACCTGACCCAGGTTCCCCCCCCCCCCGTTTCTGATAAGATGCTTTCCAGATGTGTGAATTTACAAAGGCCATGCTGGCTAGAAATCAGTCCCCAAACATCTGGAAGACGCCTGGCCAGACAAAGCTGGTTTAAAAAAGAACTGTAATGTGTTGAGTAGGTGAACTAAGACCTTGGGCTGAAGAATAGGGAATTTTTTTCTAGGACTTTGCTAAGGCACTTACAGATTATGTTGGAGAATCAAAACAAACAGTCCGTTTAAGGCCAGAAGGCTGATGGCTCCACCTGAAAGAGATGCGTCAAGCAGGGTCAAGAAGGACAGAGCTAGAAGGGACCCTGGAGGTCCTCTAGTCTAACACCCAGGAAACCTGCCAAGTAAAAAGAGAGCTAGTGCTATTGATCGGGAGAGCCAGCAGAAGCACCCATGACATTCCGAGCCACCAGATGTGAAGCCAGATGCCGACGGATTGGAACCAACCCTTTCTCGAGAGCCGGGGGGGGTGGGGGTGGGTCTTCTTCTGCTGCTCCATCATTTCTTCCTTAAACTCCCAAGGTCAACCCTACGTCCTGGGCACCATCACTCACCCACATCGTAAGCCACGGTCAAGAAATCCATCAAGAGGGTGGGCTCATTCAGGTGGGGCAAGATGGAGTCATGTAGGATGAGCAAGACTTTTTTGTAGAGGTTTCTAGGTAGCTACACAGGGAGAGAGAGAGAGAGAGAGAGAGAGAGAGAGAGAGAGAGAAAAGGTGGACCATGTTAGGTAAGGGGGATGGATGGGACAATCAACTGCCTTTCTTTCAAACGTGGTCTGACGGAAAGGCTGAATAATGCTGGGACCTTCCTTCCCTTCCCCCTATTTTCCTTTCTTCCTCTCTCTCCCTCCCTCCTTCTTTTCTTCCTTCCTCTCTCCCTCCCTCCCTTCTCCTACTCCCTACTCCTCCCTCCCTTCTTTCCTTCCCTTCCCTTGTTTTCCTTCCTCTTTCCTTCCCTCTCGTTCCCGTTTTCCTTCCTTCCCTTCCTTCCTTCCTTCCTTCCTTCCTTCCTTCCTTCCTTCCTTCCTTCCTTCCTTCCTTCCCTCTCTTCCCTCCATTAAGAAACATTCTAATCTCTCCTGATGAAGGTGCAGTTGGGGCCAGACTTAGATGGGTGAAATTATTATTCAAGTGTGACGTTAACCCCGCAATCAACCTTGGAGGTCCTCAACGCCCCCACCTTGTATTTCAGGAATCCAAGCCACATCCTCTCAAAGGCCTGTCTGTGCTCCTGAAAAGAAAAGAAAAAAGTTATGGAGAAAGAAGTGAAGCAGCCTTCAGAAGGAGCCATCCTGTAGGCTTAAATGGGAAAGTCAAGCGTGTCCATCAAAATACCTCCAAGTTCTTGAGATGTTTCAGAAGGCTATCACGCCATTCCTGCTTTGTTCAAAAATCTCTTTTTTCCTCCTACTTTCCTATCAGCTTGGTTCACACATCAGGCCCAGCAATTGAATTCACACAGCCTGGTAATATGCTGGTCTTTTATTTTCTGGACCACCCATCACCCCTTCCCCAGAAATGCAACAAGCCCACCTTCAAGATTTGCCTTAAGCAAGGTCAACAAAAGAGCAACAGTGAATAATTTCGCTCAAACAAAAGATCTACCTTTAATTTGGACACTTTCCACTCCTCCTGATTAGCTGTCAAGAGAGAAAGAGAGACCTAATTTTTTTTTAACAAAAACTGCTGGGAAAATCAAGGCAACTCTTTGGAATATTTTCTCCCAAAGTTTAGGAATAATTTAGGCTTTAATAATTTAGATAATTTGGACCCGATGGGATTGCTTAAACCATGAATAAGCTGAATCCACTCTTGGCACATCTGCCAAGATCACAAACAGATGCAAGAAACCAGGACGTTTCACTTACCATGTTCCACCAGAAATTTTTTTATCTCGCTTTGCTCACTCGGCATGACGATGGACGAAAGGAGAATGAAGGCATTATTTTGATAAATCTGAAAAGGTTCCTGTGGGAAGGAAAAACAAGGCAATAAAACTGCAGACGCTTTAAATGCTTTGAGGCAAGAACCAAATATAACGCAGGGTGCTTCTTCTCTCTCCCCCAGCCGCTAAAAGCAAACAAAATATTCCTCATGATGCAATTCTGTCCTATTCTGAAAATTATTCTTTTTATCTTGCCATTTCTGCAAGGAGCTCAGGGGAGTAAAAACTTGTCCCGTCACCACCTCCTCCTATTATAACTTTCTTTTTTCTGTTCCTTTTATTTTAAAACAGTTAAAGAATGGCTGAGCGCCAAAGAATTGAGGCCTTCGAACTCTGGTGCTGGAGAAGACTCCTGCAAGTCCCTTGGACTGCAAGGCGATCAAACCGGTCAGTCCTAGAGGAGATCAACCCTGACTGCTCTTTAGAAGGCCAGATCCTGAAGCTGAAACTCAAATCCTTTGGCCACCTAATGAGGAGGAAGGACTCACTGGAGAAGAGCCTAATGCTGGGAAAGGTTGAGGGCAAGAGAAGAAGGGGACGACAGAGAATGAGGTGGCTGGATGGAGTCACTGAAGCAGTAGGCGTGAACCTAAACGGACTCCAGAAGATGGTAGAGGACAGGAAGGCCTGGAGGAACGTTGTCCATGGGGTCGCGATGGGTCGGACACAACTTCACAGCTAACAACTATTCTATTCTATTCTATTCTATTCTATTCTATTCTATTCTATTCTATTCTATTCTATTCTATTCTATTCTATTCTATTCTATTCTATTCTATGGTGCTGGAGAAGACTCCTGCGAGTTCCTTGGACTGCAAGGCGATCAAACCGGTCAGTCCTAGAGGAGATCAACCCTGACTGCTCTTTAGAAGGCCAGATCCTGAAGTGGAAACTCAAAAAGACTTTGGCCACCTAATGAGAAGGAAGGACTCAGTGGAGAAGAGCCTAATGCTGGGAAAGGTTGAGGGCAATAGAAGAAGTGGACGACAGAGAATGAGGTGGCTGGATGGAGTCACTGAAGCAGGAGTCGGGAGCCTAAACAGACTGCAGAAGATGGTAGAGGACAGGAAGGCCTGGAGGAACGTTGTCCATGGGGTCGCGATGGGTCGGACACGACTTCGCAACTAACAACAACCAAGAATGAAGTAAGTAACTATATAAAAAAGGCACAGAACTCCTCTTGAACTGCCAAAAGAGGAGGAGGTGTTGTTGTTTTCGTAACAATGGAGAAAGAGAAGGAACAGGATTTTTTTATATAACAATAGAGAAGCAGGAAGAAAAGAAAGTGAAGGAGATGTTTTCATAATAATAGAGAACGAGAAGGATATTTTTCTCATAAGAATGGAAGAGGAGGAGAAGGTTTCATAATAATGGAGAAAGGTATTTTTTAATAATAATGGAGGAAGAGGATTTTGTGGTCCTTGGTGCTCGCTGACCTTGGTTGTTTTCCTACAGATGTTTCATTACCCAACTAGGTAACGTCATCAGTATTAGAAGGGAGTTGGGTTTGCGGTGAGGAGGCGGACTAATAGGAGAAAGGTTTTATAATAATGGAGAAGTATAATAATGAAGAGGAGGAGGAGGATTGTGTGGTCCTTGGTGTCCTCTGAGCTTGGTGGTTTTCTTGCAGACCTTTCATGACCCAGCTAGGTAACGTCATCAGTGCTAGAAGGGAATGTGGGGTTCATGGAGAAGGACTGTGGGTTCTTGGTATTCTCTGAGCTTGGTGGTTTTCTTGCAGACATTTCATTACCCAACCAGGGAACATCATCAGTGCTTGAAGGAAGTAGGGTTTGCAGAGAGGAGGGGGGGAGGAAGAGGAGGAGGAGGAGGACAGTGGGGTCCTTGTTGCTCTCTGAGCTTGGTTGTTTTCTTGCAGACGTTTCAAGACCCAACTAGGTCACATCATCCGTGCTAGACAGGAATGGAGTTTATGGAGAGGAAGAGGTGGGTCAGATGGCAACAGAGGTTTCGTTTTAAGTAGGCATATTCTACATGCCTTCAACCATGGTGTTCCTGCCAAGGAAATCCTAGGAGACAGCACAGAACTGGCTGCAGTGGCATTGACCCCCCAAGAGGTGCCCAATCTGACCCTCAAGAAAGAAACACATGAAGCAGAGTTCCGCTCTCAGCAAGGACGTCAAGGTACCTGTTTGGCCTTCGTCATCACGTTGCCCAGGTTTTCGGCCACCGCCTTCATCACAAAGAACCGGACATCGTCCTGTTCCATGTATTCCTGGAAACGCGAGATTAGGAGGGAGGAATTCTGATCCGTCTGGATTAGACCCTCCACCACCACCTGAAAGGGAACAGAGAGAATTGAGATCGCATTTGCATTAGCCTCAGACCTTTCCTGGCAGATTTAAATTCTCTCTCCTAGAGGTGGGACCTCGCCCCCCGCCCCCCCCCAAAAAAAACGTTTGGGGGAAGTATAAACAAAGAATTTGGGGACAGTTCATCCCGTTAGGATCCTCAAAATCTGCTCAAATTTTCTCTGAATGGGGGGAGAGAGACAGGGCAGAGGACAAGAAATGGAACCAAACGCTGCATCAAGAAAAGTATGCCAGGCAGCCCTCGAATACTACTACTACTACTACTAATAATAATAATAATAATAATAACAATTAATAATAATAATAATAATAATAATAATAATAATAATAATAATAACAATAACAATAATAATAAAAACAACAACAACTGGAGCACCACTTGAACACCATCATCGGCATTGACAAATTCGCCATTAGTCAATTGCAAAAGGCGGCCTTACTAGGAACTGCTTCCATCCTGCGACGAGATCTTTAACACCATCCGACATCCACATCTGCCTATCCCAGGTCCTGGTAAGGACACGATAGGTAGACAAAAATGCCAAATCCAGTCTGAACATCTGGCTGACTGTACGATGATCAACAACAACAACAATAATAATAATGAAAAAAAAGTCTGGATAGTGGACGTGGCAGTGCCAGGAGACAGCAGAACAGACGAGAAAGAACTGGAGAAGATAACAAAATACAAAGACCTACAAATAGAAATAGAACGACTGTGGCAAAGGCAAGCAAGGGTGGTACCAATATAATAGGAGCCCTGGGTGCAATCCCAAAACAACTGGAGCACCACTTGAACACCATCATCGGCATTGACAAATTCACCATTAGTCAATTGCAAAAGGCGGCCTTACTAGGAACTGCTTCCATCCTGCGACAAGATCTGTAATACCATCAAACATCCACATCTGCCTATCCCAAGTCCTTGGTAAGGACTTGATAGGTAGACAAAAATAGAGTTGGAAGGGACCTTGGAGGCCTTCTAGTCCAACCCCCTGCTCAGGCAGGAAACCCTATACCATTTCAGACAAATAGCTGTCCAGTCTCTTGTTAAAAACCTCCAGTATTGGAGCATTCACAGCTTCTGGAGGCAGGTTGTTCCACTGGTTAATTGTTCTAACTCTCAGGAAATTTCTCCTTAACTCCAGGTTGCTTCTCTCTTTGTTTAGTTTCCATCCATTGCTTCTTACAACCACAACTGAGTCCAAAATTTCTGTTAAGTGAATTTTACCCCACTTTTCTTGCCGCAGTTGTTAAGTGAATCGCCGCAGTTGCTAAAATTAGTAACACGGTTGTTAAATGAAGCTGGTTTCCCATTGACCTTGCTGCTCAGGAGGTCGCAAAAGGGGAAATCAGATGATCCCATCATAAATACGAGTCATAAATATGAGTTGCCAAGCATCTGAATTTTGATCACTGGACCACGGGGATGCCACAACCGTCGCAAGTGTGAAAAAATGGTCACAAGTCACATTTTTCAGTGCCGTCGCAACTTTGAACGGTCCCTAAACGAACTGTTGTGAAGTTGAGGACGGCCTGTATTAATTTTGTGTCGTCGCACGTTCGAATTCGGACAACAGGATGTTTCAGGTAAATGCAAAACGACCGTCTCAGAATTCAGACAACTTACTTGTAAAAGTTCCCGGGGGAAATTAAAACTCCATTCGTTCTTGACCAAAGGGTGTTTGGCTTCCAATTCAACAAATTTCATCAAGGTACAAAGAGCAGTTTCCTTCCGCCAAAACAAACAGGTAAGAAAGCAGAAGAGCAAAAGAGATATTGAATATTAAATCCATTTATTCCCCCACCCACCCAAATATTCTTCCAAGAATCTTGCAGCCTTTTTAACACTTTGGGGGCTAAAAAAGCTGGGAGGCGCTAAGCCACTGCTTCATTGTGGTTTACAGAATAAGCGTCAATTAGCTAAATGCGGAGAAGATGCTAAACAGGAATCGATCAGGACCCAGTGCACTAAGTTCAGTGTTTTTCAAACTTGGCTACTTTAAGAGGGCTGGGGAATTCTGGGAGTTGAATTTCCACCCTTCTTCAAGTGGCCAAGTTTGAAAAACACTCGTTTAATGCAATGTGGGAATTAGTTCATTGATTTAAGATTGATTTGGGACAAACACACACACACACACACACACACACACACACACACACACACACACAATGGTGAGATTACAGCAAAAGCCAAAATAATTTTTTTGCTCTGTTGACTTTCTACAGTTGTGCTTTTCAGGGGCAGAGAACCCTTTCAATACAGAGTTGGACAGAGTAAAGTAAAATAAATATTTGCTAGGGAAGAAATAGTGCAGCTTATGCCGAACTGCACCATACCCCAGAATTTCTGGCGTTTGGTGCTAAAAAATTAGAATGTTTTTCATTTGAGGTTATAACTTCTTCACTTCATTTTGCTCCTTTGGTTTCTGCAAGGCAGATGAAGATTTACAAAATGTTCCTCCAGATGAAAAGCATGACTTCCCTGCAGGTAGAAAGCTAGCATGTCCATTGGGGAACAACAACAAAAAAAAATAGGTCGTTTTCCCTGACATGCTGGCTTTCCACTTTGGGGAAATCTTGAGAGAAAGAAGCCTAGACCTTTTTTTTTAAGCATGTTCCTAAAGTGGAAAGGGCAAACAGAAATGATTTGTTTACAAATCCTTTTTTTTTTACTTTTGCTAGACTATTTTCTGCAAATAAATTCATCAAATGAAAAGCTGCCAATCACTCTGGCAAACTCACTTTGACCTGGAAAGCTTCATGCCCCATCAGTTCCCCCAGGCAAGCGGTACAGCTGTTGTAGCGATGTCTCATCCACATTTTATATTTCTCTTCTGCGCTGTAATTTCCTGAAACAAAAAAAGGCATGGATCGGAGAAAAATGAACAGAAGCTGCCTATGCCGATCGTTGTGAGGTCATCGGCTAAGCATATATACTCAGTATAAACCCAGCCATGAATGTTGCCCCAGAAAATTGCAATCAAAATTATTTTAATGAGTAAGATTCAGGAAAGCTCTTGTACCAACACCTTTAAAAAGAAAGATCCAGCTGCTTTAATGAACCCAGAGGGCTGTGCTCCCCTGAAGTCCAAAGCAACTTCTGCCAAATCAGGTTTCAAGCACGCAGAGCTTTAAAAACTACATCAAAATGTCTACCGTAAGAAAACTCCAGGAAGAAAAAAATGACCCAGCTGCTTTAATGAACCCAGAAGGGCTGAGCATACATGAGATCCAAAGCACTCCTGTCAAATAAGATTTGAAGCATGCAGAGCCTTAAAAAACTATTCAAAAAAGGAATGTTGCTCAAAAAAAAAACCCCTCAAGAAAAAATGATTCAGCTGCTTTAAAGAACCCAGAAGGGCTGAGCATACCTGAGGTCCAAAGTACTCCTGTCAAATAAGATTTGAAGCATCCACAGCCTTAAAAACTATCCCAAAAAGGAATGTTGCAAAAAAAAACCCACAACCCTCCAGGAAGAATGATCCAGCTGCTTTAATGAACCCAGAGGGACTGTGCTCCCAAGGTCCAAAGCAACTTCTGCCAAATCAGGTTTCAAACATACGCAGCCTTAAAAACTATCCCAAACAGGAATGCTACAAGAAAACTTCAGGAAAAAAACTCCATTGAAAGCAGCTGCATCTTCCTGATGAATCAGAGAAGATGCTCAGCCACAGGCACTCTGCCCACGCTCAGAAACGGTCCAGAGTTCCCTACCCTTAGTTAAATCTGTGGCTCTGCTGTCCTGTCCTGTTTACCACACCCACTGTTACTTTCCCCCAAGGCCATCCTCCTCCTACCTTGGACAGAGTCTTCCTCAGGGGGAAGTTTGCCAACAAAGAGCTCCCCCCGTGTGAGTAAAGCTCCGAAGAGGCGGCTGCATGTCCGGATGGCACACACGATTATCTCCTTGTCCTTGGCCTGTGAGTAGGAGAAACCAGGATTTGGGGAAAGGAAGAGAGGGAGCAAACCACACAATTAAGACAGCTACATGAAACCCTTTGGAAACAAGAGGGTTGCTGTTGAAAGCAGCTGCATCATCCTGATGAGCAAGAAAGGAGGCTTGGCTGCAGCCACTCGGCGCATGCTCAGGAGCAGCGTGCAATTTCCACACACGCACAGAGCCCTTCCAAGAGGCTGAGGCTGTTGCATTAAATACACACACACACACACACACACACACACATAGCCCTTCCAAGAGGCCGAGGCCGCTGCATTAAACACACACACACACACACACACAGCCCTTCCAAGAGGCCGAGACTGTTGCATTAAACACACACACACACACACACAGCCCTTCCAAGAGGCAGAGGCCGCTGCATTAAACACACACACACACACACACACACACACACACACACACACACAGCCCTTCCAAGAGGACGAGGCTAAACACACACACACAGCCCTTCCAAGAGGCCGAGGCTGTTGCATTAAACACACACACACACACACAGCTCTTCCAAGAGGCCGAGGCTGTTGCATTAAACACACACACACACACACACACACAGCCCTTCCAAGAGGCCGAGGCTGTTGCATTAAACACACACACACACAGCCCTTCCAAGAGGCCGAGACTGTTGCATTAAACACACACACACACACACACAGCCCTTCCAAGAGGCAGAGGCCGCTGCATTAAACACACACACACACACACAGCCCTTCCAAGAGGACGAGGCTAAACACACACACACAGCCCTTCCAAGAGGACGAGGCTGTTGCATTAAACACACACACACACACACACAGCCCTTCCAAGAGGCCGAGGCTGTTGCATTAAACACACACACACACACACAGCCCTTCCAAGAGGCCGAGACTGTTGCATTAAACACACACACACACACACAGCCCTTCCAAGAGGCAGAGGCCGCTGCATTAAACACACACACACACACACAGCCCTTCCAAGAGGACGAGGCTGTTGCATTAAACACACACACACACACACACACACATAGCCCTTCCAAGAGGCCGAGGCCGCTGCATTAAACGCACACACAAACACACACACACAGAGCCCTTCCAAGAGGCCGAGGCTGTTGCATTAAACACACACACACACAGAGCCCTTCCAAGAGGCCGAGGCTGTTGCATTAAACACACACACACACATAGCCCTTCCAAGAGGCCGAGGCTGTTGCATTAAACACACACACACACATAGCCCTTCCAAGAGGCCGAGTGTTGCATTAAACACACACACACACACACACACAGCCCTTCCAAGAGGCCGAGGCTGTTGCATTAAACACACACACACACACACACACAGCCCTTCCAAGAGGCCGAGACTGTTGCATTAAACACACACACACACACACAGCCCTTCCAAGAGGCCGAGGCTGTTGCATTACACACACACACACACACACACACACACAAACACACACACACAAACACACAGAGCCCTCCCCGAGGGGCCGAGACCATGGCGCCCCCCGCCGCGCTGCTTTGCGCCCACCTGCAAAAGCTCCAGGATCTCGAAGAGGCGGTTGGCGCAGAGGCGGCTGCCCAGCGTCTCTTCCAAGCAGGCGGCCAGCCGGGCTTCGGCTTCTCGGAGCTCAGCCTCCGCCATGGCCCAGCTCGGACTCCCGCCGCGGGCTGCCCACGTGCGCGGAAGGAAGGAAGGAAGGAAGGCCGGCCAGGCGCCGCGTTGCAAGCCGGCGCTCCGCCTCGGGGCGAGTGCCTTGCCCGCCTCTTGCGGGGTGGGGAAAAGCCCCGAGCGGAGGCGTGGGAATGCGGCAGGAGCAGAAGAGCTGGAAGGGACCTTGGGAGGTCTTCTAGTCCAGCCCGCTTGCTCAAGCAGGAGAACCAGTTTGAGACCTTCCGCCGGGACCTGAAGACCTGGTTGCTCCAACAAGCGGGGCCTGGACCGACTAGGATTTGTAATTAGGCTTTTGAATTGGGTTACGTCGTCTTGTAATTTTATTTATTTCTTTATTAATGGGACTTATATCCCCCCCCCCTATCTCCCGAGGGACTCGGGGCGGCTAGCAACAACAAAAATTAAAAGGTCTCTGTACAGTAAATTTAAAATTTAAAAAAAATTTTGCATTTATTGTTTCATTCTTTTTTAATTTTTTTACTCTTTATGGTTTTTTTTTAAAAATTGTTATTGTTGTGAGCCGCCCTGAGTCCTCAGGGAGAAGGGCGGCATATAAATTTAATCAAATGAAATGAAATGAAATGGAGACAAGCGACTGTCTAGTCCAGGGGTAGGCAACCTCGGCTCTTTTAGGACTCATGGACTTCAACTCCCAGAATTCCTGAGTCAGCTCTGCTGACTCAGGAATTCTGGGAGTTGAAGTCCACGAGTCCTAAAAGAGCCGAGGTTGCCTACCCCTGGTCTAGTCTCTTCTTAAAAACCTCCAGTGATGGAGCGCCCGCGATTTCTGGAGGCAAGGAGTTCCACTGGTTCATTGTCCTCACTGTTAGGAAGTTTCTCCTTAATTCCAGGTTGCTTCTCTCCTTGGTCAGCTTCCAACCATTGTTTCTCATCCTTCCCTCTGGTGCTTTGGTGAATAACATGACCCCCTCTTCTTTGTGGCAGCCCCACAAATACTGGAGCACTGCTATCATGTCACCCCTATTTCTTCTTTTCTCTAGACTAGCCAAAGCCAAGTCCTGCCGCCGTTCTTCATATGTTTTGGTCACCAGGCCTTGGATCACCTTAGTAGCTCTTCTTTGCACTTTTTCCCTAGAGTCTCAACATCCTTTTTGTAACGTGGGGACCAAAACTGGATGCGGTGTTCCAGGTGTGGCTTTACATCTGGGAAGTGCTGGGTTGGCAATCTAGCAAAGAGAGTACTTCTAAAGAAGCATCGCTTATTTCTCCCCCTGGTCTCCCCCACCCCACCCCCACAATACCATATATATTATTAAAACTTTTTAAGAACAATAATAAGAACGAATACAAATCAAACTGGAACAGAGACAGCGAAACGTGTATTTTTTAATTTTCTTCTCTTTAAACATCCTTCAAAGCTGACGGGGGAAATCTGGGAATATCCAGTTGGGAGCGCTTAGTTGTTTGTTTTTTTAAACTGTGCAAAGCTAGCAAAGTTTCAACACAGTTGGAAAAATTTTAGATCGGGTGGACGATCGGGTGGCGAGGACAGACCTGTTTTGATTGGCATTGCTGATTTAAAAAAAAAAAAACTTTCAAAACTTAAGGCTGCATCTCCCTAAATGTCAGTGCGGAAGGCCTGAGGAGACAAAACACACATTAGGTAACCACAATTACAAGAATGTTATAAAAATGTACACTTTTATTACACTTTCAGGTAAGATACAACACAAATCCTTCCAATCCTACAGTCAAGTACAAATTATTTTTATGTTCATAAAGGTATTTACAAGTCGGTTTGCCAAGGGAAGAAAGTAAGGAACAGGAGGGGGGGTATCAGAAATGTGGAACCATCTAAATTGGATATTTTTCCCGCGGAAATCAGACACGGCTTCTTGACATACTCACAACCAGGAGAGTGGCATTAAAATTGGTGATGTTATTTTATGCATACAGAGTTCATTTACAGCCCTGTTCTTTTAACTTCAGCGACTTTAAGCAGGGTGGACTTCGACTCCCAGAATTCCCCAGCCACCTGGCTGGGAAATTCTGGAAGTTGAAGCCCACCCCTCTTAAAAAAGTTGCTGAGGTTAAGGAACAGGGATGTATAGCCTACAGCCTTGTGCACACATAATAGTTTAGCATCCTTGGGAGCAAAATCAGTTTGACTTGTAGATTTGCACGGGAAGTGGGAAGGAGAGTGACAAGATACTTTAATGTGGGGACCTTAATTTGCCAAGATCCCCATCTTGTAGGTTACTCAGGGCCAAAAGGCTCCCGGAAAAAAAACAAAATCTTGATTTTCAAATGAACTCCTCTATCACTCCCTAACCCAGGGGTCGGCAACCTTGGCTCTTTTATGACTCGTGGACTTAAACTCCCAGAATTCCTGAGTCAGCAGAGAATTCTGGGAGTTGAAGTGCACGAGTCATAAAAGAGCCAAGGTTGCCCACCCCTGCCCTAACCGCTCCTTCTCAGAGACTAGCTGATAAAATACAAGTCTATTGTAGGAAATAGGTTTTTGTGGGAAGAGAACTTCAACAACGTCTAGCTTCTTTCACGTAGAAAGTTATATATATATATATATATATATATATATATATATATATATATATATATATATATATATATATATATATATATATATATATATATATATATATATATATATATATATATATATATAATTTTAAAAACAAAAAACAACCCAGAGGCTCCAAATAGAAAGGATATGGCACTAGAAGAGCAAAAAAGCAGTAACAATGAGTAAGAAATTGTGCCTGTTCACAAGAGCAGAGATGCCGAAGTTTTGGGGCCACCAGTTGACCTCAAATTGGGAACATCTGGAGGTAGGACAGCTTGGCATAAGTGCCACTTTGCCACCATTTTAGCTACAATAAATCGGAGGAGGAGGAGGAGGAGGAGGAGGAGGAGGAGGAAGAAGAAGAAGAAGAAGAAGAAGAAGAAGAAGAAGAAGAAGAAGAAGAAGAAGAAGAAGAAGAAGAAGAAGAAGAAGAAGAAGAAGAAGAAGAAGAAGAAGAAGAAGAAGAAGAAGAAGAAGTTGTTTCAAACAACTGAAGGTCTAAAATTTTGGTGCTGATTTTCTCTCTTAACAAAAAAGAAAAAAAACAATAATTTACCCGAATGTCTCTCCTCTACCCCTCTGCAACGGAAATATAGCTGAACGAGACTAGCCAAAACCAACGCTGGAAAGTTTTTTTCCCCAAGTTAAATTTCCTTCAGCACGGAAGCCCCACCGAAACCCAGAAAAAAGAACATCGGATGCGCAATGGAACACATTTTTTTTTCCTTTTCACCAATGGAAAAAAAAAGAAGGGGCTGAGAATGGTGGACTACAATCAAATAGACAGTTACTCTCACATAATATTAATACCTTAAAGGGGGAAAATAAAAGCCCAACCAACCAACCAACCACGTCTCTAGTACATTTAATATCTGAAACCGTGAAAAAGGGAAGCAGAAGCTCTCTACAAAAGGAAGAGAGGAAAAAAAAACGCACGCACACACACACACGCACGCACAAACACAAAGACCCAGTGAGCAAAACAGTAAGCAAAACGCCTCCCCCCCCACCCACACACGCACACACAAACCAACCTGTCACAATTTAATGTTTGTTCGTTTTTTTAAAAAAAAAAGGCTCACCCCCTGAAAATGGAAACTTTACTATGGTGCATAATTACAGATACTTACAAAATCTTCACATTTTCTTGGCTCAACGGAGTGAAAGGGGGGGGAGCTTCGGACAAACCTTCCTGTGCTCCCCCCTCCCCCCTCGGACAAGGCCAGCCTGGACATTGTCCCGGCTTTGCACCCTACGAGGCTAAAAAAAAAAAAAAAAAAATTTCCCTTCCGGACAGGGACGAGGACACGAAGAGGTGTTGCCGCCGACACCGGAGAAGCAACTTTGTGGTTTCCATCAAGAGGGGCAGTGAGAGTTGGCGAGCGGTCGGGCTAACGGAGAGTTCGACGGAACGGCGTTTCCTCGGGAGTCGGGTTCGAAGCCACGCAATCTCTCCGGGAAGCGGGAGGCGTCTAGGAGGAGAGCAGGGAAAACGGCCCTTCCCGGCGCAGACGAGGAGCGGAGGTTTTTCGCGGGAGAGAAGCCCCGGCCTGCCATTGGCGGGGATGGGAGACCACCTGGAGAGCTCAGCTGGGCTTGCTCGGAGCCTTTAATCGGACGGGTGCTCTCATCTGCACTTTCGCTTGCTGGCTCTGCCCGTCGGACGGGGCGGGGGCCTGGGCAGGCACGACCGAGGCTTGGATCTGGGGGGAGGCCGTGGTGACCACTTGCTGTTGGAGGAGTTTCTGGGGGACGACCTGAGCCGTGGCAGTGGTGGCCGGGATGACCTGCACTTGGTGTTGTCCCGCTGTGGTCTGGGACAAGGTGACCGTTTGGGGCTGAGCCTGAACCTGGTGGGGGGAGAGCAAAGAGAAGTGAGGGAAGGCAGGTGGATGCTGACTAACAAGCTAAGAGAGAGAGAGAGAGACATTTGCGGTGTGTTTCGGTTGCAGCAAGGCCGCTGTGGCGTACAGTTGACTCAGCCTTCCATCCTTCCGAGGTAGGTAAAATGAGGACCCAGATTGTTGGGGGCAATAAGCTGACTTTGTAATAATGCCGCTTGGGGGGGGGGGGGCTGAAAGCCCTAATAAGCAGGCATATACATAGAATGAAGGCTATTGCTAAGCACATTTGATTTGTGCTTCTTAGATTGTAAGCCGCCCTGAGTCTTCGGAGAAGGGCGGGATATAAATGGGATTAAAATAAAAATAAAATAAAAAGTTGTGCATTCTTGAGGAAGAGAGGCTTGATTTTCATGAATGGCAGAGCTGGAAGGGACCTTGGAGGTCTTCTAGTCCAACCCCCTGCTTAAGCAGGAGACCTTATAACACCCCAGACAGGTAGTTGTTCAGCCTCTTCTTGAAAACCTCCAGTTGTTGGAGCACCCACAACTTCCGAAGGCAGTGGTGAATTGTTCTCACTGTCAGGACATTTCTCCTTGGTTCTAGGTTGGATCTGCTAGGCCTTTCACACACACAAAAAATAAATCCCAGCGGACTGGCCTTTTGTCTCCTCTTTTTGCAAACCTCAAGCCCCCCTCTCTCTACCTTCTCTGATTTTCATTAGGTGTTGAAGATGGCTTGGCAAAGGACAGCCCACCAGTCATCCTGCAGGCCTACCAGCACCACGGACAGCGTTTCGCCTGGATGGTCAACTAGGAGTTGCTTCAAAGCAACCTCTGGAGGACTACAAGATTCCCACCCACGGTGGATCAGATGAAAATAAAGATTTGCCTGGAGCAGCTGGTCCCAAGCGGGCCAATTTGAACACCTTTCTGACAAGTTGAGACCACACAACTACACTAAGCTTCGAGACCCAGCTGCCTTCCGGGGGGAAGCCACTTCCAGGTGGGCATCCCTGGAAGTGCCAACAGGTTCAAGAAAACACTTACCTGTTGGGAAACCGAAACCATCTGCTGGATATTAGCCACCGTTGCTTGTTGGGAGACCACCTGTGGGATCTTGGCAACCTTTAAGAGCAAGATATTGAGTGGGTGGGGGTTGGGTTGGAGGGTGCACAATTCAACAAGGTGCAGCAGGTTGTCTTCCATCAAGTCAAGTCAAGTCAAGCCAAGCCAAGGTTTATTACAGTCAAAGACTAGACACCTTTATGTGCAGACCTGGCCTGTGGGTTCTTACAGGTAGTCCCCGACTTATGACTGGTCGTTTAGTGACCGTTCAAAGTTAAAGCGGATCCCGAAAAAGGGACTTATGACCCAGATTTGAAGTTCTAACGGTCGCCCTCCCTCCCCAAAAAAGAGCCACATTTTGGGCGCTTAGCAACTGGCCCATCTTTATGGCGGTTGGCAGAGTCCTGCAATCACCCGACCTCAATTATGACTTTCATTTGGTAGGTGGTATTTAATTCTGGTTTCCAATTTTTTTAAATAAATAAATAAATAAATAAATAAATCCTACGTGGCAAATTAATGGGGTTGGCAAAACGACGGCAGCATTCACTTTGCAACTGCCGCAAGGGGAAAAAAAAAGTCCTAAAAATTGGGCATTTTCACACGATGACCGGCTTGGCGACCCTCAGAACTTGTAACAGCCGTAATTGAAAGCTGAATTACGGTCGAGTCGAAGACTGCCTGGACACGCTTGTGGGGTGGGGTAAGGGGGGGGACGGAAACGTTGAGGAAGCAGAGGCGAGTCCCAGCAGCCGATTTCCAGGGATTGCTGCTCGCTTCCCAAGGAATGAAATGAAATGGAGGGGGAGAGAGGGAGGGGGGGAGGTTTCATTACCTGTATTTGGGTCTGGACCTGCTGCGTGCCCCCCGTCTTCTGGGGCTGAGAAATCGACGTTGGTAGGAACTGAGCTTTGATGGCTGGCTGGGCGGCGTAGACTTTCTGCTGTTGGGATGCTGGTGGCTGGGTCTGGACGGTGACCTGCT